>NC_056745.1:1098965228-1099297728 GCF_019279795.1 Protopterus annectens | reverse complement strand
TGTAATTAAATCAAAAGGTGCTTCAACAAAGTAGGGTGTACACACTTATGCAACCAGCTTATTGTTTGTTTTTTTATTTTTTTATATTTTTCCCCTAACAGATTTGTTTGTTCTTCAATTGAATTGTATAGGTTATAGGTCACATTAAAGGTGGGAAAAGTTTTGAAATGATTTATTGTGGTCTCATTTTTTTTATATCACAAAAACCTGGCATTTTAACAGGGGTGTGTAAAGATTTTTTATATCCACTGTGTGTGTGTGTGTGTGTGTGTGTGTGTGTGTGTATATGTATATATATATATATATATATATATATATATATATATATATATATATATATATATATATATACACACACACACACACACAGATGCACATATATACATACACACAAACAAGTTGCATATCTACATTATAATACATTTCATACCTGAGACAGACTAACCCCTTTTGATTTTTGAGCCTATTCTTAGGTTACATAAATGTATGATGCTTTACAAGTTTTAAAAGTAAACTTTGTAACCTTCACTATCAGAGGCCTACAAAGTAGAGTCGCATATACAAAAACAAAAACAAAAAATATAAATGGTCTTTTTTAACCTGCATGCCTTAGTCTTCTCTCTGGTAGCCACTGCTACCACTGCTGCACCTTTCTACTCCACTATCAGTATAGTAATTCTGAACTCTTTTACTGAACCAAAGCTTAAAATTCATGACCAAGTTCATCTGTTTCCTAGACTAAACATCTACAGTGGATATAAAAAGTTTACACACCCCTGTTAAAATGCCAAGTTTTTGTGACATAAAAAAAATGAGACTACAATAAATCATTCCAAAACTTTTCCCACCTTTAATGTGACCTATAACCTGTACAATTCAATTGAAGAACAAACAAATCTGTAGGGTGAAAAATATAAAACAATAAAAAATGTACAATAAGCTGGTTGCATAAGTGTGCACACCCTTAAACTAATACTTTGTTGAAGCACCTTTTGATTTAATTACAGCATTCAGTCTTCTTGGGTACATACCTGCCATCAATTAAAGAGACTCTGATTAACCCCAAATAAAGTTCAGTTGTCCTAGTTGGATTGTCCTGACATTTATTCAGTTGCCTGCTACAGCAAAAGCCATGGTTCACAGAGAGCTTACAAAGCATCAAAGGGATCTCATTGTTGAAAGGTATCAGTCAGGAGAAGGATACAAACAAATTTCCACACCATTGGCTATACCATGGAACACAATGAAGACAGTCATCAAAAAGTGGAGAAAATATGAGACAACAGTGATGTTGCAAAGAACTGGATATCCCTCCAATACTGATGAAAAGACAAGACAAAACCTGGTCAGGGAGGCTGCCAAGAGACCTAAAGCAACACTGAAGGAGCTGCAGGAATTTCTGGCAAGTACTGGTTGTGAGTACTTGTGTACTACATGTGACAATCTCCAGTATTCTACATATGTCTGGGTTATGGGATAAGGCTGCACGACGGAAGCCTTTTCTTACACAGAAAAACATCCAGGCCCAGCTAGAATTTGCAAAACAATACACCAAGTCTCTCAAAATCATGTGGGAAAATGTGTTATGGCCTGATAAGACCAAGGTTGAACTTTCTATTCACAATTACAAAAGGTACATTTGGCGCAAAAACAACACTTCACATCACCAAAAGAACACCATCCCCATGGTGAAACATGGTGGTGGCAGTATCATGCTTTGGGGTTGCTTTTCTTCAGCTGGAACTGGAGCTTTAGTCAAGGTGGGAGGAAATTATGAACAGTTCCAAATACCAGTCACTTTTGACCCAAAACCTTCAGGTGTCTGCTAGAAAGCTGAAGATGAAGAGAAATTTCACCTTTCAACACAACAATGACCCCAAGCATGCATAAATGTCCTTTATTGCTCTGGTTTCTGCCCAGAGGTGAAGAATGTAAATGTAGTTTCTGTTAGCCTGGGAACCCAGGAAGTGTGAAAAATGATGTAATGTGAACCAGGAATGTGGTTTTATAAACAGAGAGAATCCGAGAGGGTTAAGCATTTTTGTCTTGACCATCCAACTCATCTTCACACTGTTTTGCTCTATATGTAAGTTTATCTTGGACTTGTGTTTTCTCTTAGAAATAGCTACAAACTAGAAAGATTAGGCTAAGTGTTCTTCTGTGATGTCAGAAGTGTACTACTGAATTATTTTAAGTATTTCTCTGTGATCTCTGAACTCTTGACTAGCACTGTGTAGTAAAAAATATTGTCTTATGTTTTGACTATTTGTTATTAAATATTTTAAACCCTTTCAACTGTGACAGTTTTAGTAGAGATAATTTAAGCTCTATAGAGTACTTGCGTGCCTTTGGTAAAATTGTACAATGCCACTCTAATAGCTTTAGCCCTGGGCTATACTACCAATTGGATAACAATATTGCACAGTAATAATTGGACACCCTTTTAAGGGCCTTTGAGTAGCTGATAAATATTAGTGGGTGTTGGCAGCTGGTACTATCGTATAGTCTGGGGAAAAAAGGGAACAGCTGCAGAGCCTGTGCTAGCCTTCCCCAGGAGTGTCTGTGTGGTTGTATAAACTCTTCTCAAAGTGTGTGTGTGTGTGTGTGTGTGTGTGTGTGTGTGTGTGTGTGTGTGTGTGTGTGTGTGTGTGTGTGTGTCAGCTACTTGGGCAGGGACATGAACCACTGGTTGGACAGAGATGGCGCTGGAGGTTTTAGCTTGCCCATTAGGCTGAGATCTGGACCCTACAGCTGTGCCAGTGGGGAGTCTTATTGGGGACCTGGAGAGCAAGGGAGTGACCAGCCATGGACTGACTGTGATCTCTGTTTGCTCTTAAGGGAAATTGCACTTTACTGTGTTTATTTGGTATCCCTTGCTCTGCAATTTGTAGCATGTTACAGGCCACCCTCGCAAACTCAGGAACCTCATATGGCCTTCCTGAAAACACTGGAGGGGATAAATGTATCTCCGAACACCATCATACTAGGTGACTTCAACTACCCTAATATAGACTGGGAACACTACTAAAGCCCAAACGTTCCTGGAATTCATAAACTCAAATGCCATGGAACAACTAGTCACCATCCCCACAAGAGGAGAGAACATACTTGATCTCATCATCATGAACATGGGAGCAGAATGTTCAACGCCAGAAGTATACCCCTCACTGGTGAGATCTGATCACAAACTAATCTCGCTGGAGGTCCTCATTCCGCCCCCACCCGAAATGAAAAAGACCACAGTAAAGAACTTCTCGAAAGCCGACTTCACACTTCTAAAGACTAGTGTGGTCTCCTTTAAGGCCCCTGAGCCGGCGGTTAACATTACTCAAACCGCTGAATCACTTACAAATGCCTTCTACCAGCACCTGCAGGGCTGCATGGATCAGGCAATCCCAAGCAAAACAAAGACTCTCTGTACCAAAGGCAAGCGTCCAGTCTGGTGGACCCCAGCCATAAACAAACACTACAACAAAAGGAGAAAGCTACTACAAGATAGAGCAAAATCCTTAAAAGGTAAGACACCGCTGATCACTATAAGTAAAAAGCTAAGAGCTCTCATAAAATCATCCAAAGCTAATTTTGAGAAAAAAATAGCTAAGGACTCTAAAGACAACCATAAGGCATTCTTTAGCTATGTCAGAAACCTAGGAGGAAACTCCCAGATATGCTCAGAATTAGTTCAAAATGATGTGAAGATTACTGATCCTACAGACATTGCCAACATACTGGCTGACAGGTTCAGTGCAAACTTCTCCCCTCCCCTAAAGGATAGATATCTATACCAAATGTTTGTAGCCGCCCAAACATCTCTAACGCCCAGCTGAGAACTGCTCTCTCCAAGGCAAAGAACACAGCATCCATGGGACCTGATGGTGTCCCCGGCTGTGTGCTCCATGAACTCAACGAGGAATTAAACCCACAGTTAGGACAGCTGTTTAATCTTAGTCTCACCTCTGGATACATTCCAGGAGTGGCGCACAGCAACTGTGGTCCCACTCCACAAAGGCGGTGCCTCCACCGACCCTGGAAATTACCGTCCCATTAGCTTGACAAGCCTTATCTGCAAAGCCATGGAGAGGATCATAATGGATCTCATAAATAAAGACATAGGGAATTTGCAGACTTTGGATCCAACCCAGTTTGGCTTTGTCAAAGGCAGATCATGCCTTTTAAATTTGGTTGACTTTTTGAAACAGTCACCAAGGCCATTGACGAGGGAAAGGCAGTCCATACAGCCTACCTAGACCTGGCGAAGGCTTTCGATACAATACCTCACTCGGGTATCATTGAAAAACTCATCAACTTAAATGTAAACCCATACATTACAAGATGGGTTGCAAACTGGCTGAGTGACAGAACCCACAGGGTCAGAGTTGCTGGCGCCATGTCAGACTCAAAGCCTGTCACAAGTGGTGTCCCACAGGGCTCAGTCCTGGGCCCACTCTTGTTTGGCATCTACTTTTCTGAAGTACAAGCAAACACAGGAGGGTTATGGCTGACAAAGTTTGCAGATGACTGCAAACTGGGCGCCGTAGTTGAAAACACATCCGACACAGATATCCTTCAGAAGGGTCTCACAGAAATGGATAACTGGTGCCAGAGCCATGGCCTTAAGTTAAATGCCAAGAAATGCATAGTCATACCCTTCGGGAAAAATAAGGTTGCCCCTAGCTACCATATAGGTGGCAATCCCCTGAACACAGAAGAAGTTATTTAGGGACCTGGGAACCCAGGTCGACAGTAGTCTTTCATTCGACACTCATATTGCTAAAGTAGTTAGGAAGACCTTCTACATTGCCCACCTTATGAAGGGATTCACATCTAGATCAAGGGAAGTCATAGTCTCCCCATACTCATCACTCATCAGACCAATGATCGAGTACAATGCCCCATTCGGAATGTATCTGACCCGACACTTGCAGCAGCTGGAGAGGCCACAAAAGTTCCTCACCAAAAGGATAAAGGGTCTCAAAAATCTGTCTTATGCTGCCCGACTGAAAGAACTCCAGTTATATTCAGTTGCTTACTGCTTGCTCAGAGGTGACCTATGCCTGACATACAAGGCCATGTCAAACCCAGATTTGATGAACATGCTTCATCTCAAAAAATCTAGATCCCTCAGAGCCACAAGGGCGGGAGACTTAAACCTCGACACGGTTATTAATAGGACGTGCTGGAGAGATAGATTCATCACCCAAAGACTCCCTATGCTGTGGAACAAAATCCCGGTTTATGTGAGGCAGAGCACCTCGCTGGCCTTGTTCAAGAGGAATCTTGACCAATGGATGGGAGATCGCAGATACACCCCAGGGGTTACCTCAGTGTCACTGCTCGACAGAGGCACAGCAAAATAATGGGCATAATTTCTCCAAACTAAAGGGGTGGCGTAAGCCACAAAACTATGGGCTAGGCTTATAAATGCCCTCGGGCAGATAGCCTAGTATGAACCTATGAACCTATGAACCTATATGAGATGCCCCTCACTAGCGTTAGTGGTGAGGATTGAGGCTCCTTGATTGCTGGGCCAGGGCATGGGCATCACATATTAATTGTTTGGCAGTGGTGGGATATCCATACCACATATTAATTGGTTGGCAAATATTAATTGGCTTGTAGTGGTGCGGGTAGAATGAATTCCTGTAGCTTGTGTACAGTGAGCTCTGAAGGTGTTTTGCACTCTAAATCAGCCACACAGTAAATACTCAAGAGTTCAGTTCACAAATTGTTTTCTTTCCTTAGCTTAGTTAGTCAGGGTGAGCAGGCAGCATGTCAGCAGAGGAGTATGGAAAGCTGACAATGACCCAGCTGGAGATGTGCCAGGCTAGGGGACTGATACATGGAAACCTGACTAAGGCAGACCTGATTGCAGCCTTGTTTACAGCTACATCAGAAAACAGCAACCAGGAGGACAATCAGAATGGCAGTGGAGATACAATACCCTTGGAGAATGGACAGCTCAACCTTTCTGCAGAGGACTTAAAAAATCCATCTGGAGCTTAAGAGACTTGAGTTGGAGACAGGCGTTTGGAGATCGAAGCAGCTGAGAGACTGAGTCTACAGGCTGAGGAGAATGAGAAACTGCTATGTCTGGAAGCCGAGGAAAAGTAGTGGCAGAGGAAGCATGAGAGGGAAATGCTGACTCTTCATCAGAGTCATGGAGGTAATGAGGAAATGAGTAACTGGACCCCAGAAGCACAATAGGTCAGTAAATTTCTTCCGCAGTTTAAAGAGGGGGATAATTTTGATAGTTTCATTCAAATGTTTGAGAGGGTATGCAAACAGTATGGTGTTGACCAAAGGCTCTGGGTACAATTCCTGACCCCCTTACTCCATGGTAAAGATGTCTGATGCTGCATATTTTGATTATACTGCTGTTAAAAATCACTTGTTAGAATTGTTTAAGCTAACACCCGAAACATACAGGAAAAAGTTTTGTGAGCATAGACGCAAGGCAGATGAAAGTGTGTGTGAAAATGTTGCTGAACTGAATACTTATTTCCATAGGTGGGTGAGTGGATGTCAGGTCACCATGTTTGAAGGGTTGGCAGACCTTTTGGTGAGGGAACAAGCCCTTAGCACTTTGCCTGAGAACATGAGGATCTGGTTAGCTGATAGATGATGTGCCACTTCAGATGAGTTGGGGAAGAAGGGAGACCTATAACTGGCAAGCAGGACAGCCCTACGCAGGAAAGGGACCTCCAGTACTGCTCACAGGTCTAAAGGAACCCATGGTGGGCAGCACAGACTACCCCAACAGAATCTGCCAGTAGCAGGGGAAGCCACTAGTCCAGGTACATGTCCAGGAGCTAGGGTTAAATGTTTTGAATGCAACCAGTGGGGCCATGTGGCATACAGGTGTCGATGGAGGCAAGGTGAGGAACAAAAGGTGCGGGAGCCAGAAGTAGGAAAGACAAAATGCCAATATTAGGTTGTCTTGAGACAACACGGGTGCCAAACTACCATCCTGCAGATGTCCTGATAGGGAAGGATTTGGATGAGGCAGTACCATGTGTTTGTGCAGTTACATGCAATCAGGCTAGGAGACAAGCATGTGGGTCTGGTAGCCTGGGGGAGACCCAGACAGACTGCATACTTGCAGCCCAGACTGGTGAGGTGGTTACTTCAGAGAGGGAGCTACCCTGTAGCAGTGAGATTGAAGGTGAGCCACAGCTGCTTGGGGGTACTGATGGACCCTTGGACAGAGTGACTGCAAAGGTAGAGGTGAGTAGTAGTACCCAGGCTGACAGTGAGGCACCACTGTCAGAGAATGCCAGACTTCCTGTGGAAGGGGAGCTAGGAAGGGTTACAAGGAGGCAGTTGAGACAGGCTCAGCTCTCAGACCCTACATTGCAAGGCCTGAGGCAGGTACACCTGATTCTCAAGGAAAGGGGGAATCTGTTTACTGGGAAAAGGGTTACTATACAGAGAGTGGACCCCTGAGGGAGGGCTGGAAGATGAGAGAATACAGCAGTTGGTAGTGCCTAGAGCCTACCATCTGGCGCTTCTAGCCACAGCCCATGATATTCCCTTTGTAGGTCATATGGGCATAAAATGTACAAAGAGGCGTATTATGTAGAACTTCTATTGGCCTGGAATTTCTAGAGATGTAACAGAGTACTGCAGGACCTGTGAGCAGTGCCAAAAGCTAGACAAGGCGAGAGCTCCTTTGATGCCTTTACCTGCGATTGAGGAGCCATTTCAGAGGGTAGCTATGGGTATTGTTGGTCTTCTGAGTACCCCAAGTTCCACAGGGAAATTATATATCCTAGTAGTAGTGGATTATGCTACACGATACCCTGAGGCGGTGGCTTTGTCCTCCATTGAGGCAGAGAAGGTGGCAAATGCATTGTTAGAGATTTTCAGCAGGGTAGGTTTCCCAAAAGAAATACTGGCTGACAGAGGTGCCAATTTCATGTCAGACCTGCTGGCTTGTCTGTGGAAGTCCTGTGGGGTGAAGCACATGAAGACCATGCCCTACCATCCCCAGACTAATGGCCTTGTTGAGATATTAAACTCTAATCAAGTCCATGCTACGGGCATATGCAGATCAGTTTAAGAGGGAGTGGGACAAATATATGCCCCATCTGTTTTCTTACAGACAGGTTCCCCAGGAATCCACAGGTTTTTCACCCTCTGAGTTGCTCTATGGGCATAGGGTGAGGGCACCTCTAGATTTAATTCAAGATGAGTGGGAAGGTTAGTGCAAGTCTCACAAGGGAGTCTGTTGTGGCATACATCCTACACCTTAGGACAAGGCTCAGGAAACTCATGGGCTTGGCCCAGGAGAACCTGGAAGAAGCCCAACAATAGAAAAACGTGTGGTATGACAGGAATGCTCGAGCTAGAGAGTATGCTGTGGGGCAGCAGGTAATGGTTCTCATTCCTGTCAGACACAACAAGCTGCAAGCAGTTTGAGAGGGACCCCACAAGGTGGTAAGAAAGGTAAGTGATGTTAACTGCATGGTGGAACTGCTAGGCAGAAGGCAGGGGCACAAACTGTACCATGTTAACAGGATGAAACCTTACCATGATAGGGAGGTCCTTGTGCTGAGAATTTGCAGTGGAAGGCAGGAGGAGTCTGAGGGAGATCTGGTGACTGATCTCCTCAGTGAGGCTCGGGCTGACACCTCAGTGGAAGGGATAGCAATGTCCTAGCAGCTATCTCCTAACCAGGTTTGAGAGATCCGAGCAGTGTTGCTGGAATTTGGGGACATGTTCACTGGGAAACCAGGGTGCACCCACCTAGGCAGGCCCCTTACAGAGTGCCTGAGAGAGTCAAACAGACTCTGAGGGAGGAGGTACAGGAGATGTTGGAACTAAGGGTAATTCAAGAGTCCAACAGTCCTTGGGCCTCCCCAGTGGTGCTGGTGCCAAAGAAGGATGGCAGCACCAGGTTCTGTGTGGACTACATGAAATTAAATAGTCACACAGAGTCAGATGCTGACCCCGTGCCTAGGACATAGGAGGCCCTACAGCAACTGGGTAGAGCTATGTATCTTACAACCATTGATCTTACCAAGGGTTACTGGCAGGTACCCTTGACTCTCAGTGCTAGAGAGAAGTCAGCCTTTGTGACTCCTTTTGGCTTGTATGAGTTGACAAAGATGCCCTATGGGATGAATAATGTCCCAGCAACTTTCCGGAGACTGGTAGATCATATCCTTGCAGGAGCAGGAGGGTTTGCCCTTGCTTACCTAGATGATATTGCCATTTACAGCCATTCCTGGCAACAGCACCATCAACATGTCAGGGAGGTGCTGGGCAGACTACAGAGGGCAGAGTTGACCATTAAGCTGAGCAAATGTCAGGTGGGTAGGGCAGAGGTCTCCTACCTACGGCATGGAGTGGGGAGTAGTAAGATAAGGCCAGAACCTGCCAAAGTGGAAGCCATTCAGGCCTGGCCTGCACCTGTTACCAAAAAGCAGGTGAGGACATTCTTAGGGACAGCAGGGTACTACAGAAAGTTCATCCCCAGTTACAGTACCATAGCTGCTCCCCTCACAGACCTGACAAGGAAGAACAGGCCAGATAAGGTAGTGTGGACCCCAGCATGTGAGCAGGCATTCCAGAAGCTTAAAGAAGCTTTGGGAGGACCCCCAGTGTTAGCCAGTCCAGATTACAGCAAAGAATTTCTTGTGCAGGTGGATGCTTTAAACCACAGGGTGGGAGTTGTACTTAGCCAGATTTCTTCAGAGGGGGAACAGCACCCAGTGGTTTATCTCAGTCGTAGGCTCCAACCCAGGGAGGAATGCTATGCAGCTGTAGAAAAGGAATGTCTAGCCATAGTGTGGGCACTGCAGAAACTTCAGCCTTATCTGTATGGAAGGAAATTCACTATTATGACAGATCACAACTCCCTAACATGGTTAAACAAACAGAGCCAGCCAGTAAAATCCAAAATTGCTAAGATGGAGCCTGGGGTTGCAAGCATATATGTCCATGATGCACCGCAGTGGGATTAGCAAGTCCAATGCAGATGGGCTCGCAAGACAGGGAATGGGGTAAGGTAATACTCAGATAGACCTAACTCCCTCAAGCAGCATTTCTCAAGGGTCACTTGAAAAACTAGCATGAGTTCTCCCGGGGGGGTATGTGAAGACAGATGAAGGCTGCCAGCCTAGCCAGATAGAAATTTGGAGATAATTCTGTCATCTGTATGCAAACCACAGGCTTGTTGTCTTAAATGGCAAAAATAGTGTTACATGTGGCACTGCAAAAAAAATGTAACAGTGCACTCTACTGACCAAGTAAAGCATGTTGCGACTCTTTGATGTTAGGTCTCGAAGCCAGTGAGTCTAGAGTGGGGCATCCTGCCTATTGCTTTAAGGCCAGAATTTGCATGCATAAATGCTCTTTATTGCTCTGGTGTCTGCCCAGAGGTGAAGAATGTAAATGTAGTTTCTGTTAGCCTGGGAACCCATGGAAGTATGGTTGCCACCCGTCCCGTCAGCGGGACACTCACGGGTTGAGCAATCTAATCCCGCTTCCCGCATTCACCAACAGTGGGACTTTAAAAGTCCCATTTTCCCCTTTGCGCTCACCGCTCACAAAATTGCCGTTGCCTTGCCATGGAAAAGCCAAAAATACTTCTGTTTTTTCCACGGCAATGCGGCTATGTCACCAACCCGGACCTGCAGTTAGAGGGATTCCTTGCTAGGTCCAGGTGATGTCATTTAAATTGTAATTGGCTAAAGGGATTGGAGGGGGTGGGGATTTATGTAGAAGAGGCCAATAAAGGTCGCAGCTGTAGAGCAGTTTGTTTTAGTGCTCTACAGCTGCGATGGGAATTGGGACAAAGATCTGAAAATTATGCCAGCCAGCAAGCAAAGAAGCCAGCAAGGGAGCTTGTTAGCCAACAAGGGAGCCTGTTAGCCAGCAAGGGAGCCTTTTAGCCAGCAAGGGGGCCTGCCAGCCAGCCCAGCCAACTAGCCATTCCAGCAGGAAGGAAGCAAGCTAGCCCAGCTAAAACTTTGATACTGGTAAGTACATAACATAGTATTTTGTGGCTTTAGTTATTTAAAATGGGAATATTGTGCTTTATTTAAGTTTTTAATGTTTAGAGGTAGATGGGGATGTAGTATGCAGTATTTACATCTATGCAGTGGTTACTTTGAGATTTTTCAATAGTAGTTTAAAATGGGAATATACTGTGGTTTAATTTTTTAATGTTTAGAGGTAGATGGGGGTGCAGTACGCAGTATTTAAATCTGTGCATTGGTTATTTTGAGATTTTTGAGTAGTAGTTTTTAAAGGTATAAAACTTGTATGTATATGTAATTGTTATTGTTCTTGGGGGTATGATTTGGAAGCATTACTTTTAAAAGGCTGAACTGTGTGTATAGAAGTTGTTTGGTGGGGGGGGGGCAGTGAAATATAAATTTAGTGTGATGTATTTCTATTGTTGTAGCTTTTTCTGGGTATTTTCTGTTTGCAGATAGAAAATGTTCGAGCATAGTTTGCACTTTTTTGTGTGGAAATGTGTGCAATTTAATGCTGTCTCCAGGAAGTTAGGATATACTGTCTGGGTAATTTTTCCTGTTAGTTCTTGCAAGTCAATGTGTATGTGGTACAAGACTACCTTTTGAGGGGGAATGTTAACAGTTAATGTAGTGTATTTATTATTCTAGCAGGTACATGTTGCAAACTAGCTGAAGCTGTTTCAAGATTGTTTTCATTTATCCTTGTAAATGTGTGCATCCAATTTTTTATACATTTTTAATAAGGTTAAAATGTCCTGTTTTGCTTGTAATGTGAATATGGGTGTGCTGCTTTTACTTGGGCCTGTTTATTGCATCGCTGTGCTGAGTAAATTACTCTTATTTGCTATGTTTTGAGGTAAAAGGAGCCCATGGACTCTGCTGTACATTGTAGTTTAATTTACTTCTCTTGCAAAAAGTATTTTTAAAAGTTAAAATGTTTACGGACTTTTTTCCTGTTTATTTTTTTTGCAGATGCATGCTCAGACGTTAATGCAGTGTATTTGAGATTGCGCTAAACCATGTCGTTGTTACAGGGTAGTTTGCTTTTATAAGTAGAAAAGTTTGTATTTTGTGTTTTAGTGGTGTCTTCAATAAACTTACAATGTACTGTTTTCATTATAATCTGATTATGACCATTGCTGCTGCTGCTGTTGGGCATGTTCATTAATGGATCATTACACTGTGTAAATTAGTGCCATACATTTCTTTTAACTGCTGTGGTCAAAAACTAAATCAGGTCTATGGTATCCACTTGTGCATTCTCATTCATTTTAGTGGTTTTTTGGTTCAGTGAATGTGGTTAACTTTTTGTTCTTGAGCGGTGGGGTGAGGTGGGCATGTTCGGTGGTAAAAATAATGCATTTCATTTTCTACAAGCTGTGTTAGTTTTCAATGGCCAAAATGCCCCCTACATTACCTCATTTACTATTTGACCTTTTCAAACTATTTGTAAACTCTTTTCTGCTCCATTTCTCGGTTCTTTCGCATGCCAATGTTTTTTGAGCCAGTTCTTTTGAGTGCCAATGCTTTTCAAGCCAGTTTTTTCAAGGGCCACTGTTTTTCAAGCCATTTTTTGTGCCACTGTTAAGTCATTGTTTTCGCATGCCAATGTTTTTCAAGCCAGTTCTTTCAAGTGCCAATGTTTTTCAAGCCAGTTCTTTTGCATGCCAATGTCTTTCAAGCCAATTCTTTTGTGTGCCAATGTTTTTCAAGCCAGTTCTTTTGCGTGCCAATGTTTTTCGAGCCAGTTCTTTTGCATGCCAATGTTTTTCCAGCCAGTTCTTTTGCGTGCCAATGTTTTTCGAGACAGTTCTTTTGTGTGCCAATGTTTTTTGCGCCAGTTCATTTGTACCTACAGTAGTATGTTACTGCACCCTACTAACACAGTTTTGGTAAATATGTTGCATATCAGGTAAGTACAGATTCAAGCATGAAGAGAGCAGCAGCTTCATCACAGCCAACCAGCAGCAAGAGATTGTGCAAGTGGCAGGATGTTTGGAAAACCGAATTCGACTGGATCGAGAGATGCAGTGATGTCAAAGCATTCTGCAGGTACTGCAAGAGAGAATTTCTAGAGACCCACGGTGGAAGAAACGATGTCGCATGACATGAGGCAACTGAGCAACATAAGACTGCTATTCTTCAAGCTAAATCCACTCACCTGATGACAAAGTGGGCAAGGAACGCAAACCTCAAGGGACCAGAACTTAGGATCATTGCAGCAGAAGCCTCTGAGGTGTTCCATGCTGTTAAGCACAATATTTCCTATAACAGCTTGGACTGTGCAGTAAAGTTGGCCAGCCAGTTGTACACTGACTCGGACACTGCAAAAAAACTATCTTGTGGAAGAACCAAGGCTGAAGCCATAGTTGAAAATGTTTTGGGACCACACTCATTGGAATGCCTCCTGCATGACCTTCAAAAACCAGGCACTTCATTTGCAATTTCATCAGATGCTTCCAATAAGGGGAACATAAAATTATTTCCACTTGTTGTGAGGTATTTTTCTAAAGAAGAAGGGGTGGTGATTGGCCTTTTGGACTTCTATGAAGACCCAGATGAATCTGCACAGGCTATTTCACAGCAAATTTCCAACATTATGGAAAGGCACTCCTTGCCCTGGAACAGCATTTCAGCTTATGGGGCTGATAATGCCAGTGTGAACTATGGGAAGAAATCTGGTGTGTATACCAGATTAAAAGAAAAGTGCCCATCACTCCAGAAGGTTAACTGTGTTGCCCACATCACTCACAATACTACCGTACGACGTGGAAGTATTTGTAATGAGACTTTTTAGCCACTTCTCAGATTCTGCCACAAGGACCAGAGACTTGAAAGACTTCTTTGAGTTTTGTGGCATGGAATTTGAGACTCTGTTAAGACATGTGCCAACAAGGTGGCTGTCACTACTCCCAGCCATTGAAAGAGTAGTGAAAAATCTCCCAGTGCTCCAGTCCTATTTCCTCTCCCAGGGAGAAGAGGAGACACCCCCCCCCCGGCAGATATGTCAGTACTTTTCAGCTGATGAACATGGTGAGAATGAATTGCCTATGCTGCCCCTGTACTATTTGCACTTTATCTGTGCTGTTCTTGTTGATTTTAATGAACATATAAGTACATTAGAAAAATCAGCATTTGGGAAACTTAGGGCACTTATGAGCACATTAGATGGCACTTCTGCTAACAAACTGAAAAGAGACTTCATTGTGTTCTTGGAGACAGCAGTGAAATACCTGGAAAAGTGGTTTGATTATACTGAAAGCAACTACTTGTTTACACTATCTAAATTATCTCTAAATGAGCCCTTTGCTTTCAGTGACTTATTTAATGTGACCACTGCCCTGAGTCTGCAGGATGTAGGAACTACTTGGCAATTAGGCCCTTTCTGGAACAGTTATGTAACACAAGCTTGACCCAAGGAGAGAAGTGGCTGAAGCTTTTCAAAGAAGGGCCTGAACTGACTACACTATATCCAGTAATTGCTAGGGCTTTATCTATACCGACCTCAAACGCATTTGCAAAAAGTGTTTTTTTTTTGGTGAAAGGTAAATGTACAGATGTGCGAAACCGATGTAGTGTGGACTTGTTAAAAGCTGAACTAATGATGACTGTAAATTACCGGATGAAATGTTGTGACTTTTATTCAAATATTATTTCAAATCGGGCCCTTCTTCAAGCCATAAAATCTAATTCAAAATACACTTTTAAAAAAAAGTGATTTAGTGTACTAGTGTGCAGTATCAAGTAGTAGGGCGCAGTTCGTAATTTTGTGTTCTTTGTGTAGCATTAATTTGCCAGTATGCAGTATGTAGTACTAGGGTACAGTATGTAGTTTTGTATTTTTTCTTTGCTTTAGCTTAATAAAAAGTCTTAATTTTATACTTGGCTTGTATGTGGTATGTAGAATTTTTTAAGTTTTCTTTCTGAATAGTCATGGTTGGTTTATGAATTTTTTTTAACTTTTTAAATAAACAGGTGTCTGTTTAATGAGTAGTGTGTTTTTTATTCCTTTAAAGTTTATTTACTGTTACAACTGAGTAATGTGTGTTTTGCAGTAATAGTTCACTTCATTTAAATGGTTCGAGTTTTCAGTATGCTGTAATGTCACAATGTTGTATCCTTAACTGTAATACTGCATCTCCTTTAACACCTCTGGTGATGTTGTGGTGGGTGTGTGGCCAGTGTCATACTGATCACACCCATTATCCTATTGGCCACACCCCCATGTCCCACTTTGGCCTTGTTAAAAGGTGGCAGCCCTACAGGGAAGTGTGAAGAATGATGTAATGTAACCCAAGGAAGTGTGAAGAATGATGTAATGTGAACCAGGAAGGTGATTTTAAAAAGAGAGAAAATCAGAGAGCATTAAGCATTTTTGTCTTGCGCTGTATGTAAGTTTATCTTAGACTTGTGTTTTCTCTTAGAAACAGCTAGAAACTAGAAAGATTAGACTAAGTGTTTTTCTGTGATGTCAGAACTGTACTACTGATTTATTTTAAGTATTTCTCTGTAATCTCTGCAATCCTGACTAGCACTGTGTAGTAAAAAGTATTGTCTTGTGTTTTGACTATTTGCTATTAAATATTTTTAAACTCTTTCAATTGTGGCTGTTTTGTAGAGATAATTTAAGCTCTTTAGAGTACCTGCATGCCTTTGGTAAAAAATTGTACAAAGCCACTTTAATATCTTTAGCCCTGGGCTATACTACCAATTGGATAATAATATTGCACAGTAATAATTCGACACCCATTTAAGGGCCTTTGAGTAGCTGATATATATTAGTGGGTGTTGGCAGCTGGTACTACCGTAGAGTCTGGGAAAAAGGGGCACAGCTGGAGAACCTGTGCCAGCCTTCCCCAGGAGTATGAGAGAGAGTATGTGTGTGTGTGTGTGTGTGTGTGTGTGTGTGTGTGTGCGCATGTTAGCTACTTGGGCAGGGACACGAACCACTGGTTGGACAGAGAGGGTGCTGGAGGTTTTAGCTTGCCCACTAGGCTGAGATCTGGACCCTATAGCTGTGCCAGTGGGGAGTCTTATTGGTGACCTGGAGAGCAAGGGAGCGACCAGCCCCAGACTGACTGTGATCTCAGTGTGCTCTTAAGGGAAATTGCACTTTACTGTGTGTATTTGTTATCCTTTCCTCCTATATGAGATGCCCCTCACTGGTGTTAGTGGTGAGGATTGAGGCTCCCTGATTGTTGAGCCAGGGCACAGATGTCACAGAAACAACCACAAAGATATTAATAAAAATACTTTTACCCATCCAATGAAACTGTGCAAGGTGTGTAATAAGAAATACACTTAGTTACTCTGATAAGGAAACAAAAATACAATTCAATTCAGGTAATTAGTTATATTTTGTTAAGTCCTGAGTAAGTGGGTATGAAACTGAAAAAGCCAAATTATATAGACAAAGGCAGTCACTGTAAAGTTACTATTATCAGCTGTTATACAAATGGTACAAGTAACTAGTAATAAAGGAGCAATGTATATGTAGTCAGGCCTCAAACCGTGCTGTTCAGATAAACTACAATCAGCAACATGTCTGTGTACCAGAAGAGAATGTTCAACCATTTTTTTTGTTTAAAGAGATGAGTCGGCAATTCTTGCAGAGTTGATATTAAGTGGTTTCCTTTTCTAGGATAATCACTAACAAGGTCAAATGGATGTAGCTGGTAGTAATGGTCAAATTAATGTGCGAGATAGAACAATGCAATGTGGACAAGACATACAGAATTGCAGGTACAGCCCTTTCGTCATTTTATTTTTAAAGAGATGCGCAGCAGGACCCAATGAGATTTGCATACTCATTAGCTCAACACACAGCACACTTGCCTTTGGTGCTTTAATATCACAAGGTATTTGGTTCTACTCTCACACCAGAAGTTGGAATAATTTTTGCACTACTGACATTGCACTGTAGCATTCGAGTGAGTCATCCTTCTAATGACATATTAAACTGCAGCCCCATCAGCCTATGTTGGTGGTAGCTCAAGTGAATATAATACATCCCACAGCACTTCAAAAAGAGTAGGGATCCTTTATTTAAAACATTATTTCAACACTACTTACAAACTTATATATTTACAATCTATACAATGTACAATTTCCCATGCCTTTCCAATATTGTCATATATTTCTACATATACAATGATCATTTAACCACTCTTTCATAACTTTTAAGAAGTGTTTTTTTTTCTGCCAATCCATAAAATTCTTATAAAACTGGTATCTTATTCCACCCAGTCATGAAAGACTGTAAATTAACTTGTCCAAGTACCTTATCTAATTTATATAATGAAATCACATTTTCCACTTCATTTTCTTTTTCTGTTATTTTTTTAATATCCCTTTCTTTTGTACTTTCTTTCTATCTTGAAATATTTTCGTTGTACAATTACAATGAACATCTGCTTCATAATTTGTTTCCAATATGCTCTTACCTCTCCTCCATCTTCCATTTCTCTCATTACACTAGTATTATCTTTAACTATGATGCTCAAATAAGCAGCCACCTCTTCTATTTTACCTTGTAAACAATATCCTTGCTTAAATAATAATTCTTTCATTTTCTCTTGATTTCTTAAATTCTTCATTCTGTTGTATAATATTCCCTACCATTCCAAGTCCTTTAAAGCATCCAAACGCCATGTTTTATATTTTTTTTCTGCTTTTCTTACATTTGCCACTCCAAACATTTTTTTATATTTTTCTTTAAAATCTAGTCACCACTCAGACCAGTTTTTATAACTCACACTAGTGGAAATGTGATTTTTCCATAATTGCATACTTATTTTCTTTCCATCTTCATCACATATTTTCTCATTTCTTCTTTTTATTGCTTTTCTTGATCTGATATACTCCTTATTTTCCAGCATCTATATCCATATGGCTGAGTGATCTGAAAAGCATGTTACAAGTGTCTCTCCCTTAGCTATATTTAATCCATGTGATATAATAAAATAATCTATTTCAGTCTTATATGCACCTTGACCAAATGTCCACAAATTATTACAAATCTTTAAATTGCCACATTTTATAATTTCAAATATTTTCTTATAATGTCATCTCTTTTTTTCCTTTCAAATCAGAATTAAAATCTCCCATTATATTCATATTAATTACTACAGGATACAGAATTTTATGAAATAAAATTTCCCTTTCTTTACTTGGAAGATAGGCAGTTCTTTACACCTTATTATGCCATCTGAGATATACAACAGTTAATACATTCAATATTTTCACTGACTTCCTACAAAGTACGACTATGCCAGAACACACTTCCTTTCCTAGTTTCCATATTGTATCTTTGCCCCAAAGTTTGTTTGCAATCTCTCTTCTTGTGACAAAAATTTTACATCCTGCAATATTATTACATCAATATCACACTTACTACATCAATTTAGTATGCCTTTTCTTCTACTTATATTTCTAATATTATATACATTTACTGAAAGAACTGACATTGTCATTGTGTCTATGTTGTAGCTTATCGGGGACTACATAACTTTAAAGTATTTATCTCATTCAACTAATCCATTTCCTTGATTTTTCCTTTTTACACTTATTCCTTTAAATGTTCTTTGTCTCTCTTTTGCCAATAGAATTCTTTTTACTTTTTACTATTTTCTAATTTATATATTCATCATCACTTATTTCATAACCTTCTATATTATTCTTGGTTTCATTTTTCTCTCGTTATCTTTACCCTGACCTTGCTTCCCTACTTCCTCTTTATATTTTACTGATACTGTTTCTTCTCTCTGTATACTATCCTCACTTCTGTTTTCTTATTCTTCATCCTCTTCTTCTGGATTACAATCCATCCATAAATGCCCAATTCTGTAACATTTATAACTACTTTTTGCATCATGACCTATTTCCCCACAATTACAACATTTCCTCTCATCACAGTTAATATCAAAAAAATGATCAACTTTTCCACAAAAGAAATGTTTAGGTTGTCCCCAATATTTTGCAAGACTCTGGTTACCTTCTACAATTATCATACTACAGATATTAACAACTTTTTCTTTCTACATTTTCAGTACCATTATCACAGTACCATCCATCCAGAACTCCATAATCCTCTGTTATACATGTTGCTAATGTCCATAACTCCTTTACAAAGTTTGCTTAAATGTCTCTTTATAGTCTCTTTTTCAACTTCAGTTTGAAATTGAACATGTATTTTTGTTTCTCTGTGAAATGCTTTAACCACATAAAAGTTTCTCAGATTACAGTTCATTTTCTTTTCATACTTCCCCCAAAATTTCCAGACAAAACCCGTCTGAAAAATAATGTCACAAAATGTATCTATAAATAAGAAAATAACTTCTTACCTTATGAACCTTCACTCCCAATGGGGCCATTAAATTATTCCAAATGTCATACCTGTCCATCTCTTTCTTCTTTGCTCAGAAATTTTACCACAAATTTCCTCTGATTTTGACATTTCCATCCCTCTGTTCATCTCTTATTGCTTTTCCTTCAATTTCCTTAACAGTATCAGCATATGATTTATTTTTCTGGCAATCTTTTAAAATGACTTCTGATAAGAATTTGTCCATAATTTCATCCCAGGAACCATCTTTTGCACTCTCCAGCTTGCTCTGCAACAATAATTAACCCAAAATATCATCCCACAACCCTCTAAACTGGAGGGTTATAATAAAACATCCATTGTTGTTCTGAACATTTACTTCCTATGAAGCAAACACATTTTGCTTAAACAGCTCCCCAGAATCCTGTAGAACCTCAAACATTGCGCACTAGCATTCACCTCTGTGCTCTCCACCCTCTGCTCCTTGAGTGCTGTTCTCCCAGCCTCCACTAGAATCAGAACAAGCACTCTACTAATGAGAAGGGGTCCTTTATTTTAAAAGGATCATACTTATTTACAGTCCATGTACATAATTTACACTATATACATTTACAATGTTCGCACAGAAAAAGCAATAATTTCTTACTTTTGTACCCCCACTCCAGCTTCTATAACCAAAATCTTTTTTTAATCCTAATATCTCATTTTTCATTGAAAATAATTTCCTTCACTCTGATTCCAAATCAACCATACTATACAAACATTTATTAATTCTTTTTACACAATTTCTATATCCAAATTCAATCATGTACATGTTTAATTTACTTCTGTGAAACCCTCCAAATATTTTTACTTTAAGGCATATTTGCCTTCACTGGCAATTTTTGTATTGTCAACCTCCATAGCAAAACTTGAAACTCCAACTTGTCTTTACATCTTCCTATTCTTGCTTTAATTGCATTCTATTCAACTGTTCCATGGGTATATACGAAAATACTTTTCCATTATATTATACCATAATTTCCTCTCATTTTCAAACTCGAACATTTATCGTCCAAAGTATAATTTTATCTTGATAATGTTTATTTCATTATAGCATGTTCTCTTTCAAGATTAAAAAAATATTAATTCATTTTCTTTTTACTTCACTATGTTTGTCTCCCTTTTTTCTGACTTCTACATTACTGAGCTTGTTTTCTGCTTGTCTTATATTCAACTTCTTTTAAACTTTTCTGTTCCTTCATTCTTATATTCTTTTCTTGCAATCTACTCTTTCTAACTTATCAGTTTTATTTATGATTATACTGTTAGTCTGTATAATAATACTGTTAGCCTGTATTATATACCTGCCTATATTATTTAGACTAAGGATTGTTTTTTAAAGCTTGTTTAGCCTCTATTAGTTTATATATTTGTATATTTTAATGTTTTTGTATTGGAGCTTTCTCCCTGGTCCTCTGTTGAAAAAGGGCTTACGCTCAGACATTCCCGGATATCAAATGTCAAATAAATAATCTTATATTTTAAACTTAATATCTGTTCTAAGACAGAAATTTCATCTTTAAGGCATTTTATTACTCTACATAAATGTAACAATGCTGTGTAAACTTTTGTGTTTATTAAACCTAGGCCTCCTTCTTCCTTAACATACAACATCTCCCTTTTAACTAGATTCGCTCTAGAACCTCAAATAAAAGCAAAAAAAATTAAACACCTCTTTCTCGTACATTAAAGGAATACTGAAAACACCTAGTAAACAATTCTTGACATTAAAATTTAAATTAAATACAAGTTTTCTTAAATGAAAGTCTAAAAGATTTCCAAACCAGACAAGTATTTTTCATTTCTTATTTTTCTCTCCATACCTCTGTAATTTCTTGTTTCCCCAAACCTTCCTCCAAATACTTTTATCAATGTCATATTAAACTGAATACTTCCTATCATTCCTTAAGAACCTAATCCGTGACTTTTTGTCTCTATATAGAAAATCCTATTAGCTGTATAACATCTTGTAAATCACCATACTCATTCTTATCCTATCTTTTGTAATAAGAATATCTGCATATGTTAACAAAATCGGCATTTTTATCCCTTCATTTTGTATATAATTCATACTTCCCATTTCATTATTCATGTGTATTGAAATCACATTCATTACCAACACAAATATTATACAAATTAATGGACACTCTTGTCTTGTACTTCTCAAGCAGTATATCATCACTTAACTATATACTGAACTTACATGATATAATGCAAACATTTTTATCTTTTCAGTTATATTATATGCTTCAAATATTTCCCATAATACATTATGAAGAACTGAATCAAAGCCTTTACTTATATGTCCTACCCATTTTTGCTTGAACATTTTTATACAGTATATTATCTACTAATTCCCCGATTATCAATAATTATTGTGCTTTTTTCCTTTTATATCATATACACATTCAGTTATAACTATCTACTTTCTCTTCCATTTTTTGTAAAATTTTCATGAAAAAATGTATAGTCCCTGTTATTTAACACTATCGGTCTCCAATTTTCTCTCACTTATATCACATTTTTCCATACAACTTTAACTACACCACAACATGACTATTTATCTAGCCATTCATTTAAAACTTTTAAAAGACTTTTTTTTATTTAATGTCATATTCTTATACATCCCATATTCTATCCCATCCGGACATGCCGCTGATTCTAGGTTAACTACTTGTAATACATTTTCTAATTCCTTTATTACAATTTCCTTTTCCAGATCCTTACTGTCTATATCAGAAAATGTACCTACTTTCCATTTCTTACGGTTTGCTATTCTCTGTCCTTTAAACATTACCCTAATATATTATTTTACTATTTCCATAATTTTCTGTTGTGTATTATACTTAGAGTCTTTCATTTCTTTCATAACATTATTCTCTTTATTTTACTCAAATATGGTGCAATTTCCTCTTTTGCCCCTTTCAAAAAATACCATTGCTTGTAGAATAAAATGCTCTGTGTCTTTCTTACTTAACTCACAGAACTCCTGTTCTTTAAAAACAATGTATTACTCCTTTCTAAACTGTCAGTAGTATCATTACTTAACTTCTTGCACTTCTTTCGCCTTTTACTTCATCCTCGTATTAAACTACTTTTATATTTCTGTTTAAAACTCAACCAACATTCAGACCAATATTGACAGAATTCTCTCACTTCCACATGATCTTGCCATAACATAAATATATCACCTTTCCCTTTATCATTCCATTTCACCTCATTTATTCTTTTTAAACCCTTCCCTGTTTTATATATTCAGAACTTCCCTTTAGTACTATCAAAACTGCCCAATGATATGAAAAAAACTATCAGAACACCTTCTTCTATTAATAAACCTTCTGAAACTAAATCTATTTCAGTTATCTTTTCTCCTCTGCTACACGTCCACATACTTTTCTTCCAAACTCTTAACTATCCATATTTTATAATATCCCACACTAATTTAACTTAAGCTTCTTTTTCTGCTGTCTTAGATTACAACTAAAATCTCCTAGTGTGATTACTTCCATATTTATTGATGCATATTCAATAATATTTATAAACATCTCTTCTCTCTCGGTCACAAATGCATACATTGAAATAAGTTTGATCCTTCCATCTTACATCAATAATTGTTGCTCTACCTATGCTAACAAATGTAATATCTAGAATTTTATTGCATCTTTATACAGAATAAGTATCCCCGAACAAATTTTCCCTAAATTCCAAATCACATTCCCCACCACACTTCTGTTTGATTGTCTCTCTTCCTGTGTTAGAAATCTAATGTCTTTTAATATAATATCACTTTCCAGCTTTTTACACTAGTCCAAAATCCCTTTTCCTCTTACTATAGTATTTAAACTATTAATATTTATTGCTAAGACTTTACATGTGATCTTCAGCCTTTTCCTTAAAACCTTCTGTAATTGTTCTCTCTCCCCCACACTCTTTTACCAATAAAGTTGTTGACTATATTCCATTTCAACTCCTATCACTTTACCCTGACACTTCCTCATCTTATCTATATTAAATCTTTCATTCGTATTCTTTTGTAATACTTGTTTTCTGTTTAATGTATCTGCTTGTTGTATTTGCATTTCCACCATTTCTCTTTCTCTATGTATGGGATTTTGACCTCAATCTATTAAAGTCTCTATTATTTCTAACCCTTTTGCACTTGCATTTCTTTACATTCCCCTCCAAATGGCCCTTTTCATTACATTTGTAACATCTCAGTTCAGTTCCTTGTATATGTTCTATCTTTCCACATAAAAAATATCTTCTTTTAGCACAATTGTTAATCAAATGGTGAGTTTTTCTGCATTAAAAAAACGTTTTAGGCTGCCCCCAATATTTCACAATGCCATTGTCACCTTCCACAGTTATAATACCTGGTATATGTACAGTGTACTCATTTTCAAAAGCACATGTCCTGGTCCACAAACCTTTATCATACACTTTTGATATGTCCAATACATCTTTACATAACTTTAATAAATGTCCTTTTAAAATACATTTTTTTCTATTCCAGTCCTAAATTGTATATTAATTTTTTGTCTCTCAACAAAAAGTTTTAAATACATATGATTTCCAGTGCATACAGTTTTTCTTTTTCTCATATTCTTCTAGAAATGTTTCCATTATCTGGCCAGTCACAAAATGTCTCTGTTTATATGTATAAAAGCTCTTAGCTCACTTCCTTTAATTTCTAGTGCTGTAATTACATCACCCCATACCTTATACCTGTCCCATGTCAGTATCTTCCCTCTTTTCGATACTCACTGTAAAACGTCTTTCACCAAAACCGGTTACCTTTCCTTCGTTCCTTTTCTCAGGTCCAGGCTTCACCATCTCTGTGTATGATTTTCCTTTCAACACGGTCTCTTCAGCTTGTTGCATATCCTCCTCCTGAATTTTCTTTATCAACTCTCCCCAGGACACATCTTTGCCACTCTCTGGTTCACCCATGTTGGCCACATCCATAAGTAACTCATCCCGCGACCATCCTGATGGGAGGGTTGTTACAACACATTCCTGTATGCCCCACCTCTTTCTCAAAGAGATTTTGTTGAAACAAATCCTCAGAATCCATCAATGGTGACACTGCTTTTTTTTCCACATCTGCACACTGCTTGAAAAGGCTATTGCATTTTTTAATTCACTAGGGTCACCACCTCGCTCTTAACATAACTCACTGGCATTCAATACCTCCATCACAGTGATATCTTCATTCGCCTCATAACCCATACTGGCAGATTCATTATTTTTAGTTTCACTACTTGCAACTATTTCCATGTTCTCGGTTTTCTTTTTGCTTCTTTGAGCTTCCTTTGTGCTCAGACCAGAAGTAGGAAGTGTGTCTCAAACAGCGTCCCAGTACACTAAAAGGGTAGGGTATGTTCCCTGATGCCCTAGTAAAATTTCCCTTTGTCAGCAAGAATATCCCTGGTTTAACCTGAAAAGAGGCCATTGGCCTAGTGGAAACACCCCTGTCAAAATATAAATAAAATAAACAAACTTAGAGATAAAGCGTGCACATTTGTACTATTAGGGCAAGTGAACAGAGTATACGGCTAGGATTTTAATGACCCATAACAAAAGAATTACCAAGTATGTAGCTCTTACAGCTAGAATTAATGTCACAAACTTTTTTTTTTTTTTTTTTACAAAACACAGTCATTCACTGTCCTGCACAATTCGGCCATCTTCACGCAGTTTTCAACATTATTATACCTTTAAATTAGTACAGCAAAGTAACTATTATTTTTTTAGATCAAAATAAAATCTATTTCATCCACACAGTAAGGTACACAGGGGTGTGTAAAAGATGAAACCTTATCACATCCTTAATACATCAGCTGCATTGACAAATTCTCTCCAAGTGTTTTTTCACTGTTTGTGGCACTGATTCAGGATGCAATCAAATAACTTCTATGGCAAACATAATATAAAGCTAGTTAAAAGTGCACTGCAAAACGAGAATCTCCTCAGCCCCTCTTCCAAGCTTCAGTTTATGAGATGATTCTAATAATTAGTGAGAACTTTTGGGGAGCTTTGTTTCTAATAAAAACTTTTTGTCATACTTCAAATGTTGAAACAGCGTTCAAATGTTATTTGAAACAGATGGCTTCAATCAAAACAACATCTGAACTGCTGGATTTGTGATAGAACATTGCATACTCATCTGTGCCTATGCCTTGAATATACTTAAAACTCTGTGTCTAGAGCGGTTATTTTTAACATCAACTCATGTTGACACCTCACAGCTCTGCTCTCCTGCCTTCTTTACTTTTGTTGCACAGTACAGAAGCAAGTGCTAAGAACAAAGCCATGTCTTAGTACTCTTTTCACCTCCTGACTTACTTACTAAGCATTACCGGGCTACATCCGTTTCCTCTTCTATCTCAAAAACTACCTTCAAGATTGTTCTGTTTTCTTACACCATTTATTTGGTCATGCAATCCAAAACTCCTCTTGCCAAGTTTTCTTGCATTTCAGGAGGGGAAAAAAAACAGTATAAATGTGCCTCTGAAAAATGTTATTTACTTGAGTTGCTTATGAGTCACAAAGCAAACTTTTTTTTTTTTTTTACTCTCTAAAGGTCATTCCATAGGAGTTGTTCCACACCCCTTTCCAGTTACTACTTCCTTCCAAGAAGAGGTTTCAAACATATTCAGTCCTCAAGGGATAGTGGGATAGATGCCTAATGACCCAAGTCACCACATGATCTAGGTAAGAGCAGCAGCATCTCAGCCAATTAAGCACGTTGTGGGAGAGGGAGAGAGATATACAAGTGGTACGGCAAAACCTGCTCAGCTCTTCTGAAAGAAGGGTTGGGCACACAAGCCTGGGACAGACACAAACACACACAAAGTATTAGAATGCTTTGTGTTGAAGCTGGAGACCACAGGGAGGTACTTGTAAAGGCAGCAATGCATTTGAAGGTGACATTTCTTCAGGAAGTGGACGACATGCTATACAGTGCCCCATTGCAAACCTTTCCCTTTGATATGTATGGTCATGTGGAAAGGAGAAACAGTTCCATATGAGAGAATTTTACTGACTTTTTTTTTGTAATGAAACATGTGCCATTTAAAATGCACACCTGACTGCAGGTATATCACTTATTCTTACTGTCTGGAGTTTTCTCTACCTGGGACTCTAGTAAAAAAAAAAAAAAAAAAAAAGAAATGGGCTCACCCCAGACGGACTTCCAAATTAACAAACATATAATAAAATACATAAAATGTTGTGATCCTGTGTGTAAATGAGGGTACCACACTCAGCACTAGACTCACATCCCAATAGTAATGAAAGAGCCACATAACTCGCACTCCTACAGGAATGACTGGGTCAGAGATACATTGGGGTGCTTCTCAATGGGCTGAGGAGGGGGACTAGGAAAAAAAAAAAAAAACAACAAAAATGTTTTCCCTTCATATCAGTAAAATGAGCCCAACCCTTCTTTCAGTTCAAAACAACATCTGAACTGCTGGATTTGTGATAGAACATTGCATACTCATCTGTTGTTTGCACTTACAGACTAGATGGGTGGTTCCCATTGAAAAGGGCACAAAGTCCACATAATAAGCGAACACTTCTCAGCCAGTGTGTTAGTGTTGAGAACTTAAAAAAAAAATCAGATACTTGCTTCTTGTTCCCATCACATAATTTATAAACCAAACATTAAAGGAAGCATTCATAAGCAGGCATATTTAAAATCAATCTTATTAGCAATTTCTTACATAAATGCACAAAATACAGTTTAACAAGAAAATGAATGTAAGCCACATGAGAAGGAGAGAACAAACACAAAGGAGGATAGAACAGGATATTAATACATTTGCCATAATTTCTGAAAGAATCCTGAATTTGTCAGCAAGTATTCAATAATTTGGGAATTAAATAGAGGAGAGAACAGGTGCTACATAACATTTCTCCCAAAGGACAGAGTACACCAGCTAAGAAAATGGGCACCAGGAATCACCTGCTCTATGGAGAGAGGTGTGAACAGACTTCAGAACTTAAGCTGGGGAGATGTATACTTTTTAACTGATAACTAGAGGTACAGCAACAGCTTATATGATGTACCACACAAAGTAGCAAGGAATATGCCAGAATTCTGTAGCCGAACAGTAAAGAAATGTCAATACCACTGTGATAAGATGCCAGGCTTCCACAAGGGTGTATAAATATGAAACATTAGGCTATCATGGGATACATACTGCAGTAGTATGAAAGTTTAACTTTCTGGTACTTTTAATCGGCACTTCCACAGCAATTGCCAGATGCTTGAAAACATGGGAGTGGAATTCACAAATTAAAGGAAAAGGTAGAAAGACAGCTTCAAGGACCTCCATAAAGACATGGTAGAAACTGGGAGGAAAAAAGAAAAAGGGCTACAGCAGAGACAGAATTTGCCAACATAGGGGGAATTCAAACCCAGCTTATCTATCCCTTAGAATCAGAAGAGCAAGCGGAAAACACTTGAGTGGAGCTGTCACTGACAAGCAGTTAAATGCATAATGTAGGAGCCAGCAGTTAATGTCCAGCTCTCCTAAAACAAAGTTTCATGTTCAGATCACGATCAAAACAGAGGGGAATCCCAGCCACTACAGTGAGTGTAAATGATGGAAACAGAAGCTGGGCTTTTAAGTGCATGATGCAGGTCAGAATTAACAGCAGTATCAGAGGTGAAGGAAGGGTGGAATCTACCATAGCTTGACTCTACTCCATGGGGAAACAGCCTCAGGACAGAACGACAGCCCCATATAAGCACTGGATGTGGTCAGAAAGGAATATGAAAATGAGGACACCTGGCTGCAGGTTTTCAGCTTACTGTTATACACAGAATCTCATGCAGTATGTATGTCTCTGAATATTTCTGCCCACACACATGCTTCTGTCACATTTAACAGAAGGCACTCTGGGACCCCAAACACTCTGACTGAGGGAATAAGATCATACACATTCACCTAGCCTAAAACATTGACTATAAAGAAATAAACCTTTCACAGAATGTGGTAATGGAAAAGGGAAACGGTAATAAACTACAGCACAGCCCATAAATTATTTAGTGTTTTTGCCTTGGTGACACAAGGTATTTACAGCATGCAGGTTTCAGCATGTCAGTATTTTTTTACCATTCTCCATCAAGACTTATTGTAGAACAAACATCCAAAAATGCTCATGGATACTCAAAGCCACTGCAACAAAATAAAATAAATCAACTTTGTTAATGTACAAAAGAAGCAACTGCATTGGCTGAAATGCAGCACTGTTTGGTGAAGACAGTAAAACAAAAAATGCTACACTGGAACTCTGCTGATAATGTGAATTTAACTGCTGAAGTCACCTTGCAGACAAAGACCAGTAAAAACTCATTTTGAAAGGATGCTTTTCCAGCTTAATAAAAAAAAAATCTACAAATATGTCAAATACGTTGGAGAAAGGATATACTTCCTGATAACAGAACTTTCAGTATAACATAGTGGTTTAAGGTGCATCATAACAAACATGTTTAAAAAGTGTACGGTCACATTTGTATTTACCTTTTACACCATAACATGTGGTACCTCCAATGTTAGGAATTTTCACTCATGTCAGTCTAAAAATAGCTGGCCTACTTTTAGATGAATTGAATTGCTCTCTAAAATTCCTTCTTCCCATGCAAACATCAGGGAGAGTTCCTGTGAATTCTGCCCTTGAGAGCTCTCAATAAAATTACAGAGTGCTAGGCTAGCAAAGGGATAAACTTTAATGGGTGTGCCAATGCATATGGAAAATGTCACATCTATTAAAGTCAACAGATACAGTTCAACACTACCCTTCGGGTAATATCACCAAGCCAAACTTCTGTGGATACCTCTTAAAAATCATTGCACAATATTTTTATTACGAAAAGCTCAACATAAAATAGGTCAGAAAAATGTATCAAGGCACTTAACATATACATCATTACATTTGGAAACTTAATACATCTGTATACATTAAAGTAGTCAACAAGCAAACAGTGTGCATCTGTATGACCACGAGCAAGTCATTAATCATGAAAATAAAACTTTGGTCTGATTAGGCTATCTGATTAGCAAAATCAAAAAACAAACAGTTACATTAATCAAAATGTTTTCAATACTGTGGTAGGAACTGATTGTTAAACTGAGGACATATTCTGAAATAAAAAAAAATAAAATGAAAACAGCAGTATTTAACTTTTGGCATTTGTTATGCATATACCCCTTCTTTGTGCAGACTGGACCCATAGTGGGTTCTTTCCTTCTGTACTTCCTGAAAATTGACTCTGTTAGCCTATTTGGATGCTCCTTAAAATTTGTTTAATAGCATTTATCATTGTCCAAAAGAGTTAGGGGGAAGAATGTTTTCACTAATTATAGGTTAATACAATCTGTGCTTAATCTAATTTTATTTCAGGGAGGTAGACTGGACTCTGGTGCCCATTTTGAATTATGGCTAGGTTATGAAACAAAAGTAATAACTTGTGCATTGGAATACAATAGAAGTACTACAGAGTAAGAGAGGAGTCAACATACAGTGACAAATACAAACAAAAGGGTGCAGAATTCTGTAGTTATTAAATGCCATGCCTGTTCTAGCCAGCGAGATTGATTTTACATTTAAATGGACTACATAACATATTTACCCAGGCTGAGCCTGAATGTGGTCAAATGATTAGTGCACTACCTCAATAAGCAAACAAATAAATACAACAACAAATCGAAAAAAAAACATAACCTTAAAAACAGGAAGACTGTGCACACAAACAATGGTTGAGCGCTTTCATTCTTTATTTACAAGAAAGTCTTCAAAACAAATGGGATTTGAGCTAATTTCCTTTTAAAAGTTAGAAATCATCACATGATGTAGCTTAACCAATAAATTAACAACTGTCAACTAAGGCGTACGATAACCACCAAATATACATATTAAAATACAATATAAAAATACAATAAATTAAATGACCAAATCTGAAACAATTGAAGGAAACATTTAATATTAACAATACCATTAAGGCCAGGTGGTTTATCAGCACAAATTTAAATTGCCACCTGACTTCTTGACACACTAAAATAGTTTTTAAATCACCACCTTGGTCAACATTGTCAAGCTGATCTAAGACAAAAAATAAAACTTCTTAAACACCAAAACATGTTTTGCTAAAGCATTTTTAGTGTCATTTTTATTGCTAACATATGTTATTTGATTCTCCAACAGTTTTCTATGAGTTTTACCTACATAGAAGCTCTTACAGGAACCACATGTTGCTAAATACACAACAGCTTCAGATATGTATTAGCAACAATAAGCCTATTTAGGCTATTCAAAATAATATTCTGACCATTAAAAATTTGCCTATTCACTTGACAATATTAACAAAGTTATGTTACACAGCCCCCATTAACTTTAGTACCAAAATAGTGTGGTGTTTCTACCAAACGTTTTATATTGTTATAGCTTTTTTTTGAAAAATGAGGGAGGATTCAAGATAGCTGCTAGTCAGCAGCAGCAGCCACCCTTAATTGCTCTTCAAAATATATCATCAAATAAATGGAGAATTCTTGCAGACTACAACTAATTTGTGCAAATGAACATATGGTTCACAATAAAATAAAAAGCATTTCAAGTCTTTTATTAAAGACTCTGGGGTGTGAGAGATGCAAGCTTTTCAACAAAAGGGAATAAAAAAATCTTTTTAAATTCTGCTTAGATATTCTGAGTTGCAGTCATAGTGATCTACGTGGTGATACTTTTTGTACTGCTCTGCTTTTTGTTCATTTACCTATTTGCATTCTTTTAGTTTGTTCTAGGACTTTAATAATGCAACTTCATGTATAGTTGTGTGAAAATTGCATATTATACTGTACTCCTAATCTTGTAGCTTCTTTCACAGCTGTGGCACGATTGTGATTTGCTACCAGATTTCAACCTCATTTAGTCATTTAGTACAGTGTTACTGGTAAATTTCAGCATGGTCCGGTGCCTTAGTCTGTGATAGGTTTGTAGTAGTGGCAGTATTATGACTTCTGCTTCAGTATATTTTATAGCTGTTTATACCTTCTTAAAGTTGTATTCCAGTAATGTGATGCCTTAATCTATTGTGGGATTGTAGTAGTGGCAACAATACTGACAATTCTACTCCAGGATTTGTGCTTCAGTACTTTTTATAGATGTGAGAGTACTTGTTGCCCGAAGTGTTGATAAAGCAAGTGTCTGTTTACCTTGCTATAGGTTTTTCCCCTGGTCTTTGAGTCTGTTCTACTCTTCACTTAGGCATTCAGCTAACGTTTCTGAAATTCTAACCACAAGTCTTGAGCTCCAGTGTGAATTTTTCTCCCAACCCTCCCACTCCTCTCTTCCTGCCTTTTTTTTTCGCGTGTGTGTTTTTTCTTTCACTGCCATTGCCTGTGGTGTAAGCTTTTTAAGTACTTTCCCACCCATTACTTTCCATATATCCATAACAGTAAGTAACCACTCAGCAAACCTGTATTGCACATGGGTAAACCTCCCTTACTACAAATTGTCTCCTTTTCATTTACCCAGAGCTCCCATCTGCGCTGCACCCTAACTACACCCTGAGGGGGTCCTGAGTTAATCCTGCTCTATCCTTGGCAGATAAGATATATATTTTATTGTTTTGCATTTCAGTTAACTACTTGGGGTACTACTGCATTGTTGATTTTGCATTTAAATCATTCTAAAGGTCCCAAATACTTGAAATTGCCTTGTCAAGGTAGTTTAAGCTTTGTTGTAGCATTACACTTGTAAGCAATATTTTTGTTGTCATTGCATAAAGGGGTGAGCAGTGCCCAGAAAGTAAATTTTATCTATAAAACTTCCCTTAAAACAGAAACCTGTAACTTATACAAAGCCATAGGTTCATAGGTGTGTACTAGGCTAATGGCCCTGGAGCCTACACAAGCCTAGCCCATAGAAGTGCCCTGGCATTGTATGGAAATGTGTACAGCAGCACGTTTGTACATTAAACAGCACTACTATAAAACCTTAGCACAATCTAACCTAGTTTATGGCCAGACCCCAAAGACTACACGTGGAGACCTCTGTATAACCCAGTCCACAACATAAAGTAGCCTATCTAAATACAGGTCAGAGCAAACATGGATATGCAATTTCCAAATGTCTCCATAGCCAGTTTAGTAGATAAGAGCAACCCAAGACTATGTACTAATTGTCTCATGTTCACAGACATTTCATCTATAAAACAAAAAACAAAATGTGAGAGATGCGCACAGACTATTTCACTAGAGGCAAAGATCTCACATACAAACAAGGTTGTCAGGAACATGCACACTACATCCACCACACACAGTGTCCACTACACACAAAGACCAACCTATGCTGAAGCACTAAAGAGCAATCTTTCCACCTCAAAGACCTGCTAAGCCTATAAACAACAATGCTTACCTTCAGCAGTCTCTAAAGTACTCGCCAAAAGCAACACCAAACATCACATACACTATTACATCCAGTGGACAACAAAGCAAGTCAACACATTACCCAGGACTCTTGTCACAGCAGACTCCATTTTATGACACACAGATGCCGCACTCACCAGATGGAACAAGAAGACAATGATTAGTTGTTTATCTGGCACCAGGATATGCTAAGTTACTCATGTACTCAAGTCACTACACCACAGGTACTTCACTGGACTATATGAAGACAGACATTGTTGCGATCTCTGAATGTGTGTCTCAGGCAGGTATGAGCCTAGCATTAAGTAGCATACTGCCTTCCCCAAGGATGATGCCACAGTATTAACGAAAGATGATTGACTTCAATAACTGGCTTAATTTATGGCTTCTTTCCAGGAGGATTTAATATTTGTCAGCATGGTAAGACATGATTAAATCACACAAACGAAACAGCAGAGGCACTAAAATGTGACCAATAAACCAGAACGAAAGTGCCAAAGGACCAAGGAATCGCTGTAAATATCACCACCAAAAGTTTATTTGAGACTGTAAATATCACCACCAAAAGTTTATTTGAGGCTGTAAATATCACCACCACATGATTAAATCACATTACACCTGTCTCCTAGGCTACTGAATATTGGCTAAAACTTTATCTACCCCTTACAACTTATTACAGGCAATGCCAACTTGACAAACCTACCGACATAGCAAATAAAACCCAAAGAAACCTAAAGGTATTACTGCTCAATGCTAGAAGCCCAAACAAGAAACTCCACACCCTATAAGCTCTCCTCACTCTGGAGGGTATAGACATCTGTGCCATAAATCTGCAGAAAGTAGTCCAGCAGTACAAGGCTTCAGTGTCTTCCACACATTTAGATCATTAGCTGCACAGACATGAACAAAAGGTTAAGGAGTCTCGAGCTATATTAGCTGCAAGCATAAGTCTATGTTGGTTAAACAGGACAATACCCTGCAATTTGTCTGTTGATTTGCACTTGGATAAAGTCCCATACCATATCCTAAGCAAGCTATAGGTTACCCTACAATCCCATAGCTCATACACAGACCTAGTGGAGACACTTACCATTAAAACCAAATACCTATTCATGTCAGACTAAGACTATAGCCTGGGAAACGTGCACTGTTTCATACTCAGAGACACACTTCCTAGATGTTCTTAACACAAACACGAACACACTTGACCAGATAATGCACTCATCCACCAGAGGTTCAAATATATTGCAGCTGGTACTCACCGCTATGGAAAGGTGCTGCACCCCACCCAGTGTCAAAAAATCACCGGTGAGGTCAAACCACAAAGCTGTCTCCTTCGAAATAAAAATCAACTCAGTAACATTACCAAACCCTTTAACAGTTAGGAACTGTTCCAAAGCATGCTACACTCTCTGTTAAGTGAATGCCCCTCCCAACCCCAAGTTAAGAGCAGCCTATGTAGATTTATTCACAAAGACCCTGTGAAACCATATAAAAGGCTGTATAGAGACTGTCATACCTACTAGAAGCAAGGTTAAAACAAACTCTAAAAATAAACCACACTTGTGGAATCCTAGCCTTAACAGGGTATAAAACAAAAGGAAAAAAGTCATGGTTTAAATCAGGAAGAGCAACTCCCATGATAGGAGCTCTCTAATTAAATTAAACTTAGATAACCAATTAAGATAGTCTCACAGGCTAAATGCAACTACAAAGCCTTTTAAAACTATGTACAAAACCTACAAAGCAGCACACATTAGTGTGCTGAACTGGTAGTCATTGGTGTCACCTTCATTGAGCAGAGTGACATAGCGAATTTGCTGGCAGACAAATTCAGCTCCAACTTCACCCCTCACTCTCTCTGCCTCACTCCATGAAATACCTACCAGCATAAATTTCAAATATTAACAGGGAACAGCTCATGGCAGTGCTCACTAAGGCTAGAAACACGGCCTCAATGGGCCACAACAATATCCCCGGATGCTTTCTAAACAGCTGTAAACATGACCTGTCAGGACCACTTGAGTCTCTTTTCAACTATATCCTTAAAACAGGCATTGTACCATGAGAAAGGAGGACTGCAACAGTTATCGCACTTCACAAATGTAGACCATCAACCAACCCCAGGCACTTATCTAACTAGTCAAATACATAAGAACCATGGCATAAATTATTATGGAAATGATCACAATGACACAGGCAACCTTCAAACACTGGACCCAACCCAAAGTAGTTTTGTCAAGAGAAGATTACGCCTTCTAAGACTGATGGACTTCTTTGAGAAAGGTTAATGGAAAATACCACCTACCTGGACCTGACTAAGATGTTCAGTACAATACCCCACTTGGTTATAGTTGACAAACTCACTGAATTGGTCATAAATGCCTATGCTACTCACTGGACTGCCAAGTGACTTGCACAGAGGACCCAGGAAGTCAGGACTGGTGATATTACCTCCACTAAGAGACTGATCACCAGTGGGGTACATTAGGGCGCCATGCTGGGGCTGTTCCTATTAGGCTTCTACTTCCTGGGGCTGTTCCTATTAGGCTTCTACTTCTCAGAGGTAAAGGCTAATGTCAAAAGTCTTTGGCTGAGCAAGCTGACAGGCAGTTTAGGAGCCATCATAGATTCCCCCCATGACACAAATATCTTACAAGAGGATCTAACACAGACAAATAACTGGTGCAAAAGTAAAGGACTTGAACTCAGTGCCAAGAAATGCATTACACTGGTATTTAGAGAAACACCCACCCAGGCTAATTTACTGTACAGTCAGGGATCTGGAAACATATGTAGACACTAATCTGACCTTTGACCAACATGTGGCCAAGGTAGTAAGAAAATCATTCTGTCACTCATCTTATAAGTAAGGGCATGGCATTCAGGTCCAGGAAAGTCATAGCGCCACTTTATGATGCCTTCTTCAGACCTGTCACTGAGTATAATGGCCTCTTCAGTATATACCAGACCAGGTAGTTGCAACAGTTGCAATGCACACAAAGGTTCTTTACCAGAAGAATCTAGGGGATAAACACATTGTCCTGTACTGATCACCTTAAAGCCCTATCTCTATATTCTGCTCCTACAGGTTACCGAAAGGTGATCTATACCTGCTATACACGGCATCCTTGGACGTAGCTCTGATGGACCTTTTGCAAATCTTCAAAACAAACAGATCAAAACCACTAGATCCAAAGTTTTAAATTTTGCTTGCAACATAAGACATGTTGGTCAAACAGATGTGTCTGAGGATTCCCATGCTCTGGAACAAGCTGCCCAACCATGTAAAGCATGACCAATGGATGGGAAATAGGAAATTCACCCTGGGTCTGGCCCCCATGTCTCTGAAGACAGAGACAGATAGTAACTATGCTCAAACTAATATACCCCCAAAATAACCTCTAGAAAGCTCCTTACATAACCCCTCCTAATAAACACCCATGATGCATAGGCACACAATTCAGCTGGAAAGCAGAGCTATGCTTATAAAGGCCCTGGTAGTCATTAGCCTAGTATTTACTGTAAAGATAAACCCAACTAGAAGGTTGGATACAATACAAATAAACATGGGACTACATCATTCTAAGAACTTTTATACTAAAATCTCTTTAAAATGTAGTCATATTGCCACAAAATTCAATTAATTGATTTTTCTGGGGCTAGTCAACTTGATCAGCAAAACAGCAGTTGGGATAAAGTCTCAGAATACGTTATAATGGAGTCAAACTTTGGACAGATGAGTATATTGCAAATTTCTAATTACTTCTCAATGTGGCATAGAGGGATAGCACCCCAAGTCCAGCCCTGGAGAAGTCAGATGGGGGAGGGCATGGGGCCATGAACATCAGTACTGGCTCATCCATTCAGGAGTGGAGAAGAGGGTCAAACCCATTGTGCTTCTGACACAATGTGGTAACTAGGTGGCAATGCAACCAATCAATGGGGCAGAGAATGGTGCTCTGTACTTACAAGCACTGCATATCTCTGTAGTGACAGTAGTAGCTGTAATTGGTGTTTGATGAAGCATATCCAACCTCACAAGGCCTGCATCATTTAGTGATCATGGGGGGGGGGCAAACAAAAGCCCCTAATTCCATCTGGATAACAGGTGCAAATCCACACCTCTCACCTTCCTCTTATATGGTACTCAAATTTCAGGGGAAGAACAATGAAAGCGTCAACAGGAGACATCTTAGCTTTTCTGACACAACACATAAGAATAGATAAAACTACAACTGACTGCCTTACATCCATTCGATGTACTGTTGCAAAATGGGTCTACATGCAGATGTATAAATAAGCTTGGTAACCAGGAAAATAATGTCAGAGAAGGTGTTTACATGAACACTGAGATGCCCTTTGATATGGATGCTTCACTGTAAGGAACATGTACCAACCTAGCACACAAATTTCTAAATGGGAAGGAGAGGGTAGGTTTAAAGATACCTGAAGAAAGCTGAAACAAATTATGCAAAAATTGAGAAAAATTCTTAGACTGATCTGAAGAGTGATGAAATGTAATCATCTGTACAGTAACACATTTACATCAGTAATGTATCACCAAATATGGTAGCAGCTATCTGACTTTAGGAGAGGGGTGTCCATCATGGCTGCTGTCCAGCTATGAAATGGCACGGAGTTCAGGAATCCTGATTATGGCAAGGACTGTAAGAGAATGCCAACAACCTCATCACTAGAGAAATCCACATGCAATTTATCTTAAAAGAAACTGCCAGAAAGGTGAGCCACTCTTGTGAAATTAAGATTCACTGAAAACACAACAGCATAAATCAGATGATTCACCTGTACCCCCACATCTGCAATTAGACAAGAAAAGCCCTGCACAAAGGTGCCTTACTATGTGGATCACGTGTAAGAATTCCTCCTAAGTGAAAAGCCCGATTGCTTTACTGCATGTATGAAGGGCGCTCAAACCATAAAAATGAAGTTTCTGACTCTCAGACTGGTGCGATGGCCTGGGCACTGTAAACAGACTGAAGATTTAGCAGTATGTTATACTAAACACCACACAATTCAAAATTCATCACCAGAAGCATCTGTTACCTCCCTATAGCAATCTACACCATGACATTTCACCCACATTGATGGTTCAAGGCCCATGTACTGTAGCACTGCAGCAAAAGTGATGCTTCAAGTCCCACGCACCATGGTACTGCACCTAAAACAATGCTGCAGGGGCACTGTACCCACAGCAAAGCTGCAGGCCTTCTGCTTTGATATACAACATCCACATTGATTGTTAAAAGTCAAATAGAGATTATTTTCTTAAGTGCTATAGATGCCTGTTCTGGATGCTCACATATCTGCATGGATTATACTACCTCAGAAAAACTGCTACGGTAATGCCTATGAGGAATGGACTACAAGTACACATCTATAAGCAGCAGTCCATAGTTCACAATACAAAAACTTTCAAAAGCTTACTAGCTTAAACTACTTCACATCTCTTTCCAATTATCCAACTTCATTTCCAAATACTTATGAAAAGACTGCTATAGTAATGTTTAAAAAAAATAGTGAGCTAGTACATATTTGTCAAAGACAACAGTCCAGAGTTTACTATCCAAGAGTTTCAAAAGCTTACCAGCTTAAATCAAGTTACATTTATTCCCAATTGTACATCAGCAAGTACAAATATTTATTAAAGTAATCAAATATGAGAACCTGGATCATGAGCCATTACAACTTAGAATAGATCAAATTTGTGTAGCACTTCAGGATACAGTAGACACGGACATTGACACAATGCTGGTTACTAGCCAGAATTTGAGATCATTTCTAGACTTCATAAAGAATGCAAAATGTGAGCATATGCCTGATAAACCAGATTTTAAATTTTCCATAAAGCAGTCTGAATACATGATTACAGGACTGACAAAAGGAACCCACATCATATGGTCTCAAGAGGTAGGACTGCACTGACATGGGACATAATACCGGCAACTTGCCACACAAAGTGAATCAAAGAAGTTTACTGAATGAGTTTTGATGCAAACCCACATGACCTCAACCTGACTCAGCGTGGATAGATGGCCAAAGGTGGAGGGATCAGAACCATCTCCAAAAATTGACAGATGACTTGGGCCAAATCCAGAGACAGGCAGATCACAACTAAACCCACATGTGAATGTCTGACTATTACAGTAGCCATACAAAGATGGATGACCAAAGCCATACAGAAAGACTGGATTGCAAATGATTTACTGCTGGAAGAGAAATACACAAATCTATACTTACTTAAGGATGGATAAAGTGGTTATAAATGCACTAAGGAGGATAGAAGATCAGTAGCAAATTCAAAAGTAAATACATTTCCTGGAATCTCCAAACAAATGAGCAGATCAACAAATTGCAAGAAGAAAGACTCTGCCATGGAGCTGGATTTGCTTCTTGGACTTATCTTGATTCTACTCAGGTTCTTAATCCAATCAGTGAGACCCCAGAGACACTAGAAAGGATGTCTAAGGAGACCAAACTCAGACAATAAGCCCCTAAAGAGAAATACTATTACAAAATGTAAAACATTTACATGTGAATGTCAACCTACTGTACTTCTTCACCATGACAAAATTAAGTTGAATAAAACTGGTATCACAGTATGCACAGTTTGGTTATAACTAATGCAAACTGTAATACGTAATCGTCCTTCACATGGTGCGAGTAATTCTACTGAGCAAGTGCATACAGAACAATGCATCCACCTTTCAATTCCTTTTGTATTGTTGAAGAGGTTAGGAAATGGATGCACCAGTTGTTGATACTGCCACATATTTATAAGAAAGCATGGCTAATCCATTAGTAAAATGGGCATGGACGCAACTCATTCATACATCTCTTAAAGCTGTTGCTCTTTTCCAAATCCAGATGAGATTGATTATTTTTATTTATTTATTTTTCTTTATTTTTTTTGTAATCCCAGGTAGATTTCTATTGTGTGAAATTGCATTTAAGAGGGAATAAACTGTTATGTAGTAAGGAACAAAAAGCAGTACGATTAAAGCTGGGTACATAAACACTTAAAAAGCAAGACTCAAGTTTGTGATGGTTTGCTCATGAGTATTTCTCTTCAAGTTTCAGTAATGTGCCTTGTTAGTCAACAAAATCTTTTGGGGACTTAAAGATTGAGAAAACAGTTTTACAGATCCTGGCCAAGGTTTCTGATTTCTTTTCCACGTCAAGTACTTCTTTTGTGTCAGTGATATAACGCAAGATGTTTATACATCTCTCTTGCCAAAAAGGCTTATAGTTCCAGAGTATAACAAAAAAAAAAAAAAAAACATGGTTGGCATCATAACAAATATTCCTCAACATGGAAATGGTTCCACTTTTTACCACTTCAGATGATGTTGGGCGTCCAACGTTTGACAAATTAATTTCTCTGTTTCGCCACTTTTTTGTACTGAATATTGTTGCATCAACTGCTAAGCGAGCAAACAGATGAATACTTGTGATTTTGTGAAGCTCAGACCAGTTCTTGGCAAATCTTTCAAACAAGACAGGCAAATATTTAAAGTAATATATTTCCGTGTACCTTTTCTCATGGCTTTGTAAAAGAAAACAATGTACTGCTGCATACTGTGGCAAACAAAGCAACAAAAGAACAGAAACAATTCCAACAGGTACTTGTAAAACAAGAATAAGAGGTCCATGATTATTTGAAAGAGTTTATATACTGTTTCTCCTAAAGATTTTAAGACTTATACTGAAGGAATCTGCAAAGAATTTACTAGTTTATTTATTGAGGTACACACAAGCAATTAAGTCTCACGGGTTAACATAGAAAGTTAAATCTATGAGCAGCTAATAAACTATCTTGCTAAGGGCTGGGCTCCTTCGGTCTTCTCTTGTATAATATGAATTTCTAAGCATATACTTTAAATTGCACAAGTGTCACCGGACTGGGCCTGAACAGACAGAAGAATACATGCCTAATGGAACTTGAAATTAATACACCGTTTAACAAATAAATTACAAGGCATAACATGACCTTTTTATAGTTAGTAAAACATCTTCTGCTTTAAAAGCTGCACAGCCTTTCCCTTAGAATCGAATCATAAATAGGTCAACACCCTGCAAAATTCAAAAGAAATACATCATGGAAGGTTAAGGTCCTACTTGGGTACTAGTGCAGGGCTAGCCATCCAACAGGTTAAACCTGGATTTAGATGACTGTCACTGTTGAAGTGACACCCTGACCTCATGTATAAAAATGGGGGAAAAAGAGGTTGCGAATGGATAGATGGATGGACTTGTGCTGAAACTCTTGGTAGTACTACTGACCTTGAACACAATGGTACTTAAAGGCCAGAAGCACACTGCAGACTGTGAGCTCTCCTTCAAAGACACAACTGAATGATCAAATCAGATGCAGGGCTTATCCATTTTAATCCTTCATTGTCAACTAGATGTCATACAGACTCCATGCTGCTCTACTGAGTTAACTCCAGTGAGGTCTGAGATACCCACTACATTTGCGTTTAAGATCACTTAAACTTAAAAATGCAGCAAAAGGGTGCACTACATACCAAATGACCCAAAGTGTATCAGTCCATCAATTGTACCCCTGGATAGGATCATCATAGCAGATTACTAGGCTACTGACCTGGAGGTCATTTTAAGCCTAGCTGTTTCAACCCACTGCAACATCGTAGAGGTACCAGTCAATACCAAAGATTGCATTTAGTGATGACTGTCCATATCAAGGAGGGCTGTGGGTGCTCTCCCCAGTAAGAATTTACAGTGCCCCACCCACTCATCAAGGTTCCTGTTGAACAGTGTCATAGAAGTGCTCTGTTTCACATTAATTGGTAGTTAGTTCCAAATATGTAACAGTCACTGGGAGATAAATATGCTGCTGGAGAGACCGATTTAAAGTCACAGGCCACATTTAAATCCCTGGAACAGGTGGCCCTAGACTCATTTGATTTATGGATATGCAGCAAGCTCTATAGGCTTGGGTCTTGGGTTGCTCTGTAGGCCTGGCATAAGTCTCCCCTAAGAAGTCTATATGATAGGGAGTATAGTGACAGGGACTTTAGTTGGTCTATATAATGCTGGAGGCCCTTGATCATCTTTGTTAGAAACCTCTGAGGTCTTTCTAATTGCTGTAGGTGCTTAGTATGGTAATGGGGAATTATACTCAATTATGGGTCATACAAGTGCCAAGTATAGGGTGTTATAACTTCTTTTGCTCTCCAGGAGATGCCTTTACTAACCAAATGAGCTTTGTGGAAAGCTTTCCTTACAATGACAGACATGTGGTGGTCGAAGTTAAGGTCATGGTCAACCTGTGATCCTAGGTCCCTTAACACTTCATGGGTACTTCGAGTACTGTTATTGATTTGACAGTGTGAAGGGACATGGTCTGTTCCAAAAGGAATGATGAAGCATTTCTTTGCATTCAGTTTGAGACCATGACTATTACACCAGTTGTTGGTCTGTGTGACACCATCTTGGAGTACACTATAATTTTGGGATTCAATGATTGCACCTAGTTTGCAGTCATCTGCAAACTTGGTCAGCCACAATGCTTTAGTTTTGACCTGAACTTTTGAGAAGTATACACCAAACAGTAGGTGGCCCAGCACTGACCCCTGTGGCACCCTGCTAGTAACAGGTATGCTGGTTTGATGTAGAGTCACCTACTTTGATAGTGTGTCTGGTTTGTGTGCCAGTTGGTAACCCATCTTACAACGAAGGGGTTTATATTCAGTTTTATAAGTTTATTGGTAATGCCTGAATCTGGGATTGTGTTGAAAGATTTTGCCAAGTCGAGGTATGCTGTGTACACAGACATGTCCTCATCAGTGGCCTTGGTCACAGTTTCAAAGAAATCCACCACGTTTTAACAGCCAGGATCTGCCCTTTACAAAGCTGAATTGGGTAGGATTCAGGGTTTGGAGGTCACCTATGTCTTTATTTATGAGGTCCATAATGATATGTTTCATGGCCTTACAGATGAGACTGGTCAGGCTTATGGGTCTGTAATTCCCCGGGTCAGTTGCTAGGCCACCTTTGTGGAGGGGAATAACTATAGCCATTCTCCATTCCACAGGAACAAAGCCTGTGGTTAGGCTATGACTGAAAAGGGTACTTAGTGGTGATGCTAGTTTTTTAGCCTGTTTAGAAGATAGTCTGGGATGTCATCTGGTCCCATAAAGGCCAAGTTCTTTGCCTTGGAAATTGCTTTGAGGACCTGCTCTTCAGATATGTAAGTTGGGGGGGATGGTTTGTTGCAACTTAGAAGGGGATAAAGAAGTGAAATATTTACCAAATCTATCCACTATTAGGTTCACTATATTTCTGTGGGGTCGGTGTGTATGATATTGTTGGCCACCAGTTCTGCACATGCTAGGGTCCTACTCTTTAGGTTATGTATATAGCTGTAAAAAGCCTTACTGGTATCCTTGGCAGTACTTGCTAGGTTTCCTCTCAAAGGAGCTCTTGGAGGATTTGACAAGTTGCCTTATTTGCCTGTTAAGGCTGAGAAGGGTGCTTTTCCATTGCTGGGTCTTTGTCTTTTCTTGGACATCAACTTTCTGTATTTATTGTAACATTTGTTGATGCTGGAAGTCCACCATGGCAGCTTGATTTTACTTGGGGCACTGGCTTTGATTCTATCTAGTACAGCTGAGTTTATACACTTTTATGCAAGTCACTGTACAGGGCTTTAGTGTAAACTTCAGTGTAGCTACCACTTTCAGCTTGGAGTGGGGCTTGGAATGCATTTATACCTTCACTTAGGAGGGTATAGTTTCCCTTAATGAAGTTTTCTGGCCTGATTTCACCATTTGTGAGTTCTGGTGTTAGTGTCAATTTGAAGGTCACTGCTTTGTGGTCAGTTTTAACTAATGGGGGCCCAACAGTTGCAGCAGTGCACCTGTTTGACATGTTGGTGAGGACCAGATCCAGAATGTTTGTTCCTCTTATTGGAGTATGGACAATTTGCTCTAGGCCATTTTGAATTCACAAAGTCAAGGAACTTTTGTCCTAGCGAGTTTGGGCTAGAATAGGTTTTCCAGTGATGGTGGGATAATTGAAATCCCTCATAACCAGTGTGTTACGTAAAATTTGGATGGTCTTCAGTTTGGTTAAGTAGGCTTTGTGGGTATTGTGACCCATGAAGGGGGATCTATAACTGGTTAGGACTTGAACTGGGGTCTTACCCAACATAACTTGGACCTGGAGTAACTCCATGGAGTTGTCTAGTCTAACTAGGTGTGAGGTGAATTTATCTGCCTCTTTTGGTTTTCACACATTCATTTTGCAGTCTAAAGGTGTGGAAAGCACTATAGCCTTGCAAGGCTGGGGCAGTCTCTGAGGCCTTAAACCAGGTTTCTATTACTGCACAGATATCTACATCATCTAGTGACAAAAGAGCTTCCAGGGAATGCAGTTTGGTTTAAGCTCCTAGAATTTAACAGCATGACCCCTATATTGTTATTATTGATTAATTTCACATCGGTAATGTTGTTTTCGAGAACTTGTCTAAAAAGCACTATGGGGGAGGCACGAGCCTTTGCCAGCAGCTGAAAGCCTAGGGGTGGCCAGGTGCAAACTGTCTCTGGTAAAGCAGCGAGGTCTGTCGACCATGGCTTCCCCAGGCAGACAGGAACTGAATCCCTTTGGAATAACACCAAAAACTAAGACAAACATTGAAATCAATCATTTTTTTGTTCATACTGTGCCACCATTCCTGATGAGGAATAGTAGTATGCTGCTCAAGGCTAGGGACATACCTGCCTGGGACACATACTCAAGGGCTCAACAATGTCTCTCTTCATATAGTCCAGTGAGGTATGTCACAGGTCATTCACACCAGCATGAAGTATGACAAACCCATAACGGTACTTGCTGCTGAGAGACCCAAGTGCATGCATGATTTGGTGAATCCTGGCACAGGACAGACACCAGTCAGTGACTTTCTCCTTGTCCAACTGGGTGAGTGGGAGATCTGTGTGTCTCACTATTGAGTCTCCAATGGCAAGAAATATTTGTTTTTTGAGTGTTACGCCATACAGGCTTGGTAGGAGAGACACTGACATTGCTATGTGTCACGACTGCTGTACAGACTGTGTTAGCTGTAGCAGACTTGTGTTTTGAAGGTCTTTGGTGTTTCGGTGTTTTTTTTGAGAGAACCTCCACGTATGTGGATTTATTTGTTTGAAGCCTACTATGTGTACAAGTAGTGGTACTTTGTGAATATGTAGTGGTGGGTGAGATGACAACCTTCTCCGTGTTACTGTTTTGAGTGAGAGAGCATGGATTCTAGATTCTTGGTGTAAATACATCTCTCCCACTCTGTACTAGACTGTTGTTAGTAGATGGTTGTTTGTGTACATCAGCCAATTGTTACACTGCCTCAACAGATCCAAGTCAACACAGTTGGCAAGAGAAAAGTATAGTTGTGTACACTTAACATAAATGTAGATGTTAGAGTGTATTCACTGTTGCAGTCATAACATTTGGGTAATCTGCTGGCAGGTTGCCCTCAGTCGGCTTGAATTCCAAAGTCTTGAGTCCTGCATCAGTTGCTGTTTCCTCTTCCATGACGTCAGGACACCAGGGGTATAAAACATGCAGCAGACGACATTTTCTTTAGTTTTTCTTGCCCCAGATGTCAGGTGCCCCCAAAAAGGTAGCAAAAAAAAAAAAAAAAATTTATATATATATATTACACATACACACACATGCATCAATATAAACTTTACCTTCATCTACAAGCAAATACACCACATAGGTTGTAGAAGATAGAGAAGGAAAGATAAACTCCAGAATGACAGGGGGATGGCGGGAGGGTAATCTGGACTACAACAGTGAATACACTCGAACATCTACATTTATGGTAAGTGTACACAACTGTACTATGTTCTTCATGTTTCACTGTTGCAGTCATTACATTTGGGTAGAATCCCAAAGCTATGGTTGGGAGGCTGGAGCTAAACAGCATTAGGTGTGGCTATAAGGACCTGCAGAACTGCAGTTGCAAAGCCTGCCCTGGACTTAGATTAGACAGGCAAATGATAATGCTTTGTAAAGGTATGAACAGAACTACAAGTAGCAGCCTCTAGAATGTCTTTGGTTGGTACTCCTCTGAGAAAGGCTGCTGAAGTAGCTGCAGCTCTGGTGGAATGAGACCTAATGCCCTTGGGCACAGGTTTTCCATGGTGTAAGTAGCAGAAACAGATGCTGTGGCTTATCCACTTTGAAATTGTCTGCTTTAAAATAGCCTTTCCTTCTGATCCTGCAGCATATGTCACTAGTAATTGCTCAGTTTTTCTTAGAGCTTTAGTCCTGCTAAAGTAGAATCTTAGCTGTCTGTGTACATCAAAGAAATTCAGAATTCTCTCCCCCTTGTTTTGTGGACTTGGATAAAAGGTTGACAGATGAATTGCTTGGCTAAGAGCCACACTGGAAACCATCTTAGGCATAAATGTAGGATTTGTCCTCAGAGACACCACGTCTGGGTAAAACATGATAAAAGGCTCTACAGCCATGAGGGCCTGTAGCTCTGAAACTCTTCTTGCTTAAGTAATTGCTAGTAGCAGAGCTGTTTTCCATAAGAACTTTATATCAGCAGTAGCAGCTGGTTCAAATGGAGGCAGGTTGAACTTTTCCAACACATAATTAAGGTCCCATGCAGGTAATGGTGTTCTTCTAGAAGGCCTTAAACTTTTGGCTCCTCTAAGATACTGCTTTAGTAAAGGATGAGAAAAGATTGGTGGCTCTGTATTGTAATGAGCTGAAATAGCAGAGGCATGGATTTTAATTGATGAGAAAGATAGGCCTTTGTCAAGCATCTCAGTCAAGTATTGCAATATCTGGGAAATATTTGGTTCTGCTGTATCTGTTCCTTGTGCTTGATTCCAAGCACATAATTTCTTCCATTTAGCAGCATAAGATTTTCTATTACTAGGCCTTCTGGCTTCCAAAATGACATCCATCACAGCTTTACTGAGAGGTGTTTGTATAAATACATGATCAGCCATGCTGCCAGGTTTAGTGTCTGGAGATGATTGTGCAGGATCTGATTGTTTTGCTGGGACAGTAGTTGAGGTCTAAGTTAAAGTCCAAGCTGGGTATTGAGACAAGTTCCTTAGGATTGGGTACCAGTATTGGTGTGGCCAGTTCGGGGCAATTAGTATCATCTTTGGTTTGTCTTGTCTGACTTTTAGGAGGACCTTGGGAAGAAGAAGCAGTGGAGGAAAGGCGTAAACTGATAGGGCATCCACTTTCCATGCTTGTCTGTGATAAGTCCTTATGCAGAATCTTTTCAATTGATAATTTAAAGGACAGGCAAATAGATCCTATGTAAGGGCTCCCCCATTTCTTTATCATCATGCTGAAGACTTGTGGATTTAGTTTCCACTTGTGAGGATCCATAAGATTTCTGCTTAAATCGTCTGCCAGAGTATTTTGTTTTCCTGGCAGGAATTGAGCTTGAAGATGTATTTGGTAAGTCAATGTGGTGTCCCACAGTGCTATGGCTAGTTTGCAAAGGGGGTATGAGTGCGTGCCCCCTTGCTTGTTTATATACCACATGACTGTGGTGGTCTGTCTTTATCAGAAGTTGTCCTGGATGAAGCAATTCCTTGAAGGCTGTTAGGGTATTTTGAACAGCTAGCATCTCTTTCTGGTTGATATGTAGATGCATTTGTTTTTGGGTCCATATGCCCTGAATGCATCTTCCTGCCATGTGGGCCCCCCAGGCGTAATCTGATGCATCTGTTAAGGTTTGGCTGGCAGGGGGTAGAGTGAAGGCTCGTTCCATGTTTTGGTGACAAGTCTTTGCCCACCATAGAAAATCCTGTTGTAGGCAGGGAATGAGAGGAAAGTACAGTTTTGTACCTACCATAAATGTAGATGTCCGACAGGTATGCATCTGCAGTCATCACATATGGGTTGTCCTGCCTCAGGCAGCCCTTCGGTCGGCCGGATTCCAAAGTCTGGGTCTGGCCTCGGCTGATGTCGCACTTTCCCCGACGTCAGAGCGTCTGGGGTATAAAAGCATCAGCCGACGCCATTTTCCTCAGTTTTTCTTGCCCCAGATGCCAGGTGCCCTCTAAGGAAGGCTAAAATTTGGAGATATGCATTGCAAAAACAAATCCAAACATGCACAGTACTATAAAAACAAATACACCATAATAGATCCCCAGCTAGCTATAAGAGGGTAAGTACCCAAGAAGTATACCACAGAGGGAAGGAGGGAGGGTAAACCTGACTGCAGATGCATACCTATCGGACATCTACATTTATGGTAGGTACAAAACTGTACTATGTCCTTCAAGGATGCATCTGCAGTCATCACATATGGGTAGAATACCATAGCCAATCTGGGGGTGGAGGTACTAAGTAAAGGATGGTGTAGCTAAGATACCCTGCAGGACTGCCGTAGCAAAGCCTGCTCTGGATCTGGAGTATAAAGGTAAATTTTAATGCTTGGCAAATGTATGCACGGAGCTCCATGTAGCAGCTTCTAAAATGTCCTTGGTAGCTACCCCTCTTAGGAAGGCTGTGGTGGTGGCTGTGGCTCTCGTGGAATGAGGTCCAATGTCAGCTGGCACAGTTTTTCCATGAAAGGAGTAACAAAAACAAATGCAATTTCCTATCCATTTTAAAATTGTCTGTTTGGAAATTGCTTTTCCTTGTGCCCCAGCAGCATATGCTACAAACAGCTGGTCCGTCTTTCTGTAACTTTTAGTTCTGTCCAAGTAGTAGCGCAACTGTCTGTGTATGTCCAGGGTGTGCAGAAGTTTCTCCCCTTTATTTTGTGGTTGTGGGAAGAATGTAGGCAAGTGAATAGCTTGGTTCAAAAATACCCTGGATACCACCTTTGGCATAAATGTAGGATTGGTTCTCAATGAAACTCTGTCCTGATGAAAGATAAGAAATGGCTGTACTGCCATTAGAGCTTGTAACTCAGATACTCTTCTTGCTGAGGTTATGGCCAGAAGGAAGGCAGTTTTCCAAGACAGAAACTGTAGATCTGCAGATGCTGCTGGTTCAAAGGGAGGAAGTGTTAGTTTTTCCAACACGAAGTTAAGGTCCCAAGTAGGTAGAGGTGGTTTCCTTGGAGGATTGATGTTTTTGATTCCTCTTAGAAACTGTCTCAGGCGAGGATGAGAGAAGACAGGTGGATTAACATTGTATTCTGCTGAAATTGATGAGGCATGTATCTTAATGGAAGAGTAAGATGGGCCGTTGTGGAACAATTCTGCCAAATATTCCAGTATATGTGCCATGTTCATCACTGTCACATCTAGGCCCTTTGTTGTGTTCCAAGTGTGAAATCTTTTCCATTTTGCTGAATATGCCTTCCTTGTGGAAGGCTGTCGAGCTTCCATAATAATATCCTTCACTCTCTGGGATAGGAGGAGTCATGGTATTTTCCAGGCAGTTAGCTGCAATGTTTTCAGGTTGGAATGCAGAGTCTTGAAATTGTGCTCCGTCAGTAGAAGTGGCCATAGGGGGAGAGGCCACGGTTTTGTCTGTGACATGCTCCTTAACAGTGGGTACCAGTGCTGTCTTGGCCAGTTTGGAGCTATCAGAATCACTCTGGGCTGCTCTGTCCTGATCTTCAGTAAGACCTTGGTCATTAATGGGAGAGGTGGAAAAGCATACACTGTTAGAGCTTTCCAGCTGAAAGAGAGAGCGTCCACTTTCCATGCTTGTGGGTGGTATGTCCTTGAGCAGAATTTCTTCAGTTGATGATTGTGGGGGGAGGCGAACAGATCTATTTCCGGCCTTCCCCATGATTGTGTTATGAGTAAGAAGATGTCTGGGTGCAGCATCCATTCGTGTGCATTCATGATATTTCTGCTTAAGCTGTCTGCCAGTATATTGTCTTTCCCTGGCACGAACTGGGACTGCAGCTGTATATTGAGTTTCAAGGAAAGTTCCCATAGATTCATTGCCAGTCTGCAAAGAGGGTAGGAATGGGTGCCTCCTTGCTTGTTTATGCACCACATAACTGTGGTGTTGTCTGTCCTTATGAGTAGGTGGCCTTGATGAAGAAAGGGTTTGAAGGCCTCGATTGCTTGTATCACTGCCAGCATTTCCTTTTGGTTTATGTGCATGCGCAGCTCTCTTTGTGACCATAGCCCTTGGATACATCTGCCCTCCATGTGTGCTCCCCAACCTTGGTCTGAAGCGACCGTAGTGATGGTTTGGTTGGCACTTGGCTTGCTGAAGGGCAACCCGCTGTTCGACTGGCAGGCTTGAGCCCACCACAGAAATTCCTTTTGAAGGCATGGAATGAGTGGGATCAAGGTTTCTAAGCTGCGACTGTGCTAAGTCCATAAACTCCTTAGGTACCATTGTAATTTTCTCATATGCAGCCTTGCTTGTGGGATCAGAAGAATGCAAGATGCCATGTAACCCAGGGCCTGCAGGATTTTCCTTGCAGTCAGCTGAGTTTGTCTTGTCAGATTCTTGAAGTAATCCGGTAGTTGTTTTTGTTTTTCTTCTGTGAGAAAGGCCATTTGGGTGGTTGTGTCTAGATCCGCACCCAGAAAAGTTATTCTTTGGGATGGAACAAGTCTTGATTTGTGGATGTTGACTGTATATCCCAAGGCCTGCAGTAGGTGAATGGCATAATCCAAGTCCTTTAACAAAGTTTGCTTGCTGTCCGCTTGTATAAGGCAGTCGTCTAGATATGGGTAAATTTGAATCCCCTGAAGTCTGCAGTGTGCAATTACTGATGCCAGGCATTTCGTGAATACTCTGGGTGCAGTAGATAAGCCAAAGGGCAATGCTCAGAATTGATAATGCTCTGACCCTGCAAGAAATCTGAGGTGTCTTCTGCAACTTTGTCTGATAGGGACATGCAGGTATGCCTCCTTGAGGTCTAGAGTCACCAGCCAAGACCCCTTGCCCAGCATGGGAAGGAGTTGCTGTAGAGTCAGCATTTTGAATTTTGGCACAATGAGGAAAGTATTCAGTGCGGACAAGTCGAGAATAGGCCTCCATTGATTTTCTTTTCTTGGAACAAGGAATAATCTGGAGTAAAATCCTTGGCCTTGTTCCGAAAGAGGTACCTTTTCTATAGCTTTCATTTGTATTAAGTTAGAAATTTGTTTCAAAGCCTCTGCCCTCTGATTTGGTGGCAGGTCTGGCATGCCTTTTCTTTTTGGCAATGTGTGGAAATGGAACCTGTATCCTTTGTCTATTATTTGCAGTGTCCATGTGTCCCTTGTAATGCTGTGCCAATTTTTTGAAAATAAAGAAAGCTTTCCACCCAAAGGTGCTTCTAATTGAGCCCTGGTCGGAGTCAAAACAAAGTCATTGAGTCTGTCCTGGTGTAGCAGTTGTAGTTCCTGCACTACCTCTCTGGTTGGGAGGCTGCCATTGACGGCCTCTGTAGAAGCCTCTAGCTTGCCCTCTACCTCTGGCACGCCTATTCCTGCCTCTCTGAGATCTGTCTGAGTCCGGAAAGGACCAATTCTTAGTAGGCCAATTTCTGCTGAATCTCGGTGGTTGGACTTGCAGAAAGTCTTTGACTGTTTGCACAGATTTTGCCTTTTCTTCAAATTTCTTTAAGACCTCTTGAGCCGTGGAACCAAATAATTTTGCTTTTCCATAGGAGCATCCAAAAGCTTAGCTTTAACATGGTCTGGCAGAGATTGTTCCTTCAGCCAGGCATGCCTACGTATGACTGCACCTGTCATAGCTGACCTACATGAAGCTTCCAATGCATCATAACCACACTGCAAGAAATGGTTACTAACCTGCTGGGAGTTATGTACCAGATCCTGAAGGGATTTGCAATCAAGGGGTTCAGAAGAAGACAGTTTCTTATGCAATTCATCTAACAAATACTCTTGGTACTGTATCATATGAAATTGACAATTTAATGCCCTCATGGAAAGAGTTGCAGAAGTATACACTTTCTTACCCCATCTCTCTAAAGCTCTGGACTCCCTTTCAGAGGGTAGAGGATTTCTAGCAGTGGCAGCTGCAACCCCTTTTGGGCCCTGGGAAATAGTTTCTGGATCAGCAGAGTGGGCCTTGTACAGGTGTAGATGTGAGTCCGAGACCCTGTAGTACCTATCAGGTTTGGCAGGAGCTGGAGGGAGAGAGTCAGGGGCTATACTAGCATCAGAGTACACCATCAATAACATTCAAAACAGGAGGTAAAGCTAAAGGCCTATGCTGAGGTAAATGTAAAAAGGTCCTTAATCTCTTTCTAGAATCAGAGAATTCCTGACCCTGCCATTGAAAATGTTCTCTCATAGAGTGTAATGTCTCTCCAAAGGAAAACTCTTCAGGAGAGGAGGCCGAGGGAATAGATTCTTCAGCATCAGAATCCTCGTAGGCTGAATAAGCCTCCTCCTGGTGGTCTGACAGAGTAGAGCCATCAGTGGACTCATCTGAGGAGTGGGGGTCAGAGGGCTCAACCCTGGGCTTTTTGTCTGGAGGTGGTTGAGAGCCCCTGTCCGGATGAGGTTGAGAACCTCTAATTAAGGAGATAAGATCCTCTGCTAAGCTAAGAATCTGTGAGCCAGTAGAAGGTCTCTGAGAGGAAACCTTGGGAAGCAAAGCTTTAGTAAGTTTAGCAGCTTTAGCCCTAGAGAAAGCCTTAATGGACATGGATGCAGGAGGTCTGGGCTGCACCACGTGCAGGAGTAGACTTGTCTACAGGAATGGTGTTGGAAGGTTCCTGGACACCAGTTTCAGAAGGTAATTCAATAACCGACTCGGCCGGGGCCTCCCGGGCCGAGGTAGTCGGTTGTGCGGTTTCGGTAATCGGAAGTACCAAGGACTCGGTTTCAGCCGAGACCGAGACACTCGCGGTAGGCCTGACCGTGGTTTCAGCCAAAACCGCGGCCCGCGTGTGTCGGTCCTTGTCCTTCCGTTTTTTAACTAAATGTGAAGTCGGAGTCTCCAACGGCATCTTGTAAGCAAAACTAGCCCCAAAGAATTCCTCTGCAAACTCCGACCGACGTCTAAGAGTTCGTCGGTTGAAGGAAGCACAGGCTGAACAGGCCGAGACGTCGTGGTCTGGGCCTAGGCAGGGGAGGCAGTAAGAGTGGAAATCCTTATGAGGTATTTGTTTCCCACAAGTTAAACAATTATTAACTTTATCTGACATCGGCTGAGGCAAGAAAGAGTCCCCAACGGGGTACTTAGCTTTTTCAAAGTCTTCGGTAGCTGAATCACAGGAGCTGGCCGACCGGCACTTGCGAACTGCTTCTGCTTCGGGCAACACGCGGCAAGAAAGACTGAGGAAAATGGCGTCGGTTGAGGCTTTTATACCCCAGACGCTCTGACGTTGGGGAAAGTGCGACATCAGCCGAGGCCAGACCCAGACCTTGGAATCCGGCCGACCGAAGGGCTGCCTGAGGCAGGACAACCCATATGTGATGACTGCAGATGCATCTTTGAAGGACATTCACTGTTTCCAGACTGTGAGAATGTTGACTCCATAAACTTTTTAGGTACCATTGCAGTTTCCTCATATGCAGTCTTGCATATGGAATCAATACGATGCAGGATACCATGAAGCCCAAAGCCTGCAGAATTTGTCTTGCAGATAACTGGGTTTTTGTTGCCATCAGTTCAAAGTAAGTAGTCAGTTGCCTTTGATTGTCTGGCGTGAAGTAAGCCATCTGGGCAGTTGTATTCAAGCTTGTACCCAGGAATGTTATCTTTTGAGAGGGTACCAGTTGTGACTTCTTTTCATTTATTGTGCACCCTAGGCATGTTAGAAGCCTTTTCACAAATGCCAGGTGTTGAAGAAGAATGTCCTTGCTCTCTGCTTGAATGAGACAGTCGTCCAAGTAAGGATATACTTGTATACTTCTTTGTCTGCAAAATGCAATTACTTGTGCCAGGCACTTAGTAAAGACCCTGGGCGCAGTAGATAAGCCAAAGGGCAGTGCAGAGAATTGGTAATGCATTAAGCCAGCCTTGTATCTGAGGTATCTTCTGCACAATTGTCTTATTGGGACATGCAGGTATGCCTCTTTTAGGTTGAATGACACCAGCCAAGCATTCATGCCCAGCACAGGCAGAAGCTGCTTGAAAGTCAGCATTTTGAATTTTGGAATGTCCAGGTATGTGTTCAAAATCGATAAATCCAGAATTGGCCACCAGGCCTTGTCCTTTCTGGGTACCAAGAACAGTCATGAGTAAAAAACTTGTCCTTTTTCCTGTTTTGGTACTGGCTGAATGGCCCCCATATCCATGAGGAATGTAACCTGTTTCTGTGCCTCTGCCCATTGATTTTTTGGCAGATCTGGCCAACCATTTGCCATTGGCAGAGTGTGGAAATGGAATCTGTATCCCTGTGATACTATGTTTAGTACCCACTTGTCCTGGGTTATTAACTGCCAATTTTGAGCAAAGAGTGCTAATTTTCCCCCTAAGGGCGCTGCCAAAAGATAAGTGCTTGGTGTTGGCAAAGGGAAGTCATTGGGACTGTTTTCTGTAGGTTTGCGCTTTATCTCCTCCAGATTTGGAGGTAGAAACACCCCACTGCTTTGACCTGTATGAATCTTGCGCCTGGTATCTGGTACCCTTAGGGCATCTGGATTTGCCCCTTTGAGCTCTGTCTGACACAGGAAAGGACCAATTTTTTGTAGGCCAGTGTCTACTGAATCTTGGTGGCTGCACTTGTAAGAAGTCTTTTACAGTTTGCATAAACTTAGCTTTGTCTTCCATTTTCTTTAAAACCTCTTCTGCCTTAATACCAAACAGAGTATCATGCTGTAAAGGTGCATCTAGCAATTTAGCTTTAACATGATTAGGCAAATTTTGTTCCTTTAGCCAGGCATGCCTCCTAATCACAGATCCAGTAACTGCGGCCCTGCAGGAGGCCTCTAAGGAGTCAAAACCACATTGCAAAGTATGCTTTCCAACTTGTTCAGCTGCATGCAATAATTCCTGCAATTCTTTATTTTCTGCACATTCAGAAATCAACATAATGTTCTGTTTCAGCAATCCCATAACATGTTGTTGATACTTAAGCATATGAAATTGACAGTTTAAGGCCCTGATTGCCAAGGTTGCAGATGTATAAACCTTTTTTCCCCATCTGTCCAGTGCTCTTGAATCTCTGTCAGAGGGCGTAGGATTTTTTGCTGTTGAGGCCTCAACTCCCTTTGGACCCTGTGAAATAGTTTCAGGATCAGCAGCAGGGTTTCTAAATAAAACATTATGTGAGTCAGGGAACCTGTAATATCTGTCAGGCTTACTGGGAGCCAGAGGTAAAGAGTCAGGGGTCAAGCTTGACTCTGAAAACACATCATCCACAATGTCTAAAACAGGGGGAATGGCTAAAGGTCTGTGCTGAGGGAGAAGGAAATCCCTGAGTCTCTTTTGATTATGAGAAATCTTGACTCTCCCAGTGAAAATGCTCCCTCAAAGTATGCAAGGTTTCTCCAAATGAATAATTCTCAGGAGGTGATGCAGATGGTATGGATTCCTCTGCATCAGAATCTTCATAGGGAGGTATAGATAATTCCTGATCAGAACAGGAATCAGAAGAAATAGAAACCTGATCTGAAGATTCATAATCAGTGTCTTGCCTATGCCTCTTACCTGGAGGGGGGTGGGAACCCCTGATCAAGGTAATAAGGTCTTCAGCCATTTTGATCATTTGTTTTTTAGGCATAGAGGCCTGTGCACATGGCTCATGCGTCAATTTTTTAGTTTTAGGAGTTGCTTTTGTCTTTGATTTTGCAGCTGTCGTTGGTTTGATATACAAATGTTGAGGCCTGAAAACCCCCTCAGAAGCCAGCGCCTGCTCAGTGGCTCCGGACCCATCCGAGGGAGATACATCCGTGGGTCTAATACTTTGAGTATCTCGCGGCATGCCGGACTCCACGTGGGTGTCGGTAGAGGCCTGCGACTAAAGTAGCGGGTATCAGGGGTGCGAAAGCACCTCACTGAGTACCGGTGAACCAGTGACTGGCTTAAGAGAAGCTTAGTCGTCGGTTCTGGACCTCGACTGTCTCTCTCTGTCCTTTTCCTTGCATTTTTTTATGTACACCGGTAGTCGGATTGCTATCCGACAACATTTTTGGGTAGTTAAATCTGTTTTCCAAAATACTTTGAGGCAAAAATATACCAACTCTTAATAGTGCGTTGATTAAATCTAGCACAAAACCGACAGCCAGGCACATTGTGATCAGGGCCTAGGCAAGGAATACAGTATAAATGTAAATCCTTATGAGGTATTTGCTTCCCACAAGTAACGCAATTATTAACTTTTTCTGACATCGGAATGGAGCAAGAAAAAAGTTTCCCCAACGGGGTACTTAGCTTTAGTGAAGACTTTGGTTCTGAAACTCAAACTCGAATATTTCAAGAGTCGGCTGACCGGCACTTGCGAAATGCTTCTGCTTCAGGCACCATGCAGCAAGAAAGACTAAAGAAAATGGCGTCGGCTGCATGTTTTATACCCCTGACGACCTAACGTCATGGAAGAGGAGACAGCAACCAACGCAGGACCCACGACTTTGGAATTCAGGCCGACTGAGGGCAACCTGCCAGCAGATTACCCAAATGTAATGACTGCAAGAGTGAAACACGAAGAACATCAAGGTTAGTCCAACTGTCCATAATGGCGGGTTGAACACTGTTTTTACTGGGGTGGCTTTTCAGAAATGATCATGGAGGAGCTTGGCGAATGGATATTTCTGCCCGAGTTTTAAGGGAAAATTTTCTGAATTTAGCTGTCCATCTTTGGCATGCAATTGCAAGGCAGTGCATGGTGCTGTGTGGCAACAAGCAGAAACCTGCTTAGATGCAGGGCCAAAATACCAGAAGCTAAAAACTGAAAAAAAAAAAAAATTAACAAAATTCAAAAGGACCAATGAGGATGCTTATTCCAAATGCTAGATCAGTCTTCCCTTTACCAGTTAGGTGCCAATTAACAGAATTGTCTCACAAAGTGCAGATAGGCCCCCTCCAATCCAAAATGGTCTGGAAAACGTGCTCAGAACAAAAAAAAAAAAAACACTATAAATAGTTCCAGAAGTAGCAGGCCTGGATCTGGACTATGATAGAGCTACTAGTTACCCTAGTTTCAGTGGGAAATGCTACAGGATATTTAACAGAGCAGAAAAATAGCATGTGACACTGAAAAAAATGTTTGAAACAGCAGAAAAGTCAGCCAGGAGGCTCTAAGTAATGAATTAAACAGTTAATAGATCAGTTAATTAAGTACTGCTTGGTGGGAAAACCAGAACAGGCAGAACAGAGAGATTTAAAACAGTGAAAAAATGCCAGTAAACACTTAAAACAGTAGAAGCTTGCTAAACAGTGAAAACAACAATAAAATTAGATTTTACAGGCACAGTGTAGCAGGCAGTTGCAGTACAACAGTACAGTTTAGTACACAGTAAATAAACACAGTATAAAAGTAGGCAGCATGCAGTAACAAGTGCTGTAAATAGTATAAATAAGAAAAAAACAGCCATCTTATGTTTTTTTAAAGCTCAGAAACCCCTAGTCATCTGGTATCTCAGCTCAGAGTTGTGGCTGGTAGCCCACCTCAGTTCAACTCTGTACAAACAAGCCTAATAGCTATTTGCACCCCCCCCCCAGCACATATGTATCCTGGAATTGCCATCAGCACTGTAGTCCTTCAACCAGTACTTCTGTATCCCTGGGCATGGCTATTTAGACAATGGAACACCAGCATCCCTGTGTGACATCCTTTGCACAGTTATGTACATGATGGTGCCACCTTCTGTACACCTGCACCAAGACAATGTACTCACTCTGACTTTGTCCACCATACTCATGAGCTCTCTGTACTATTCACAGCGCTTGCATATTCAGAATGGTCTGACATTAACTGAGATGTGCAGCTGGGCACAGCCCAGTTGCAGTGGAAGTTGAGGGAGAAAAACTGCAGAGTCCACTTAATACATCCTACAGAAACAATGAGAACGAAAGGCACAGGCACACTTGCCAGTGTCATCACTACACAGAAAAAGGACTACTGTACAAGACATTTGTTACTACATTCATTATATATAATCTGTCCAAGACCCAGAATCGCAGTGCAGATGCACATTAATGAAGCTGGTATGTACACGGTGCATGTGCATGGATTCAACATCTGGAAAAATATCATGCTGGTATTGCAATGCTCAGAAGAAACCATTTACCTGAACAGATTCATACGAATAACATTATTAATAACAGCCAACTTTACACCACTAAAATGCAAAGTATTTAAGCAGCAGAATGGCATCAAAACAAACAAAACTCTGTATTCCCTCAGAAATCCTGTGCTTACTTGTTCTACAATATAAAAGGAACTTAGCCTAGTACTAACCTAAGACTTCTTGACACTGCTGTAACCCCCTCATATATGCCATTCAACAACATATACGATAAAACACTAACAGAGAATGAAAAAAAGTAATAAGTTTTATTGTTTTCACTTTATTACCCTTAACCAAATATCTGTAACTTGACCATAAATGCTAAAATTATATTAAGTCTCCTATCATTTATTTTACAAAATCAGAGCCTGCATTTCCCTTAAACACATGGCATTTGAATACTTCTCTAACATTTCCACAATGTCTTTAAATATCATTTCTGATTATTTTAGCTTGTGCTGCCAAAAATGCAATTGTCTAGTCCCACTCTTTCCATGTGACTAGCACACCACTGTACATCTGCATACGTAACAGGGGACTCACAGATGGACTTGAGTAATAATACAACCCTAAAAGCATCAACTACATAAATGAAATGCATAATGACGTTCTTCAAAACAGAATTTCATGAAATTCTGACTTGATTATTTTTGTCTCACTGTTGAGCAATATGATATTCGAAAATGGGATAATCCTGGATTCTTAAAGCAGGGAATGGTAATTTAATGCAGGCAGAAATTTTGCTTATGAAATAGAATTTATTTTAATTAATAAACAGCTTTGTTTTATATCTTTAGTTAACCAAGTAAGGGCAGAAGCAATGTCTAAGTGACTTGCAATTTAAGAGAGAGATGCTAGGCAAATGGAGACTGAATAATCAAACTCAGAGCTACAAGATGAAGCTTGTGATTAAAATATATATATATATATATATATATATATATATATATATATATATATATATATTGAAGTTTTAAATTTGCTGCACTAGGTGTGAGTTCCCCTTTCCAGGGATGACTCAGAAGCAACTGTGTAAGTGACTCACAAAGTGCCACACAGTAGGCAAATAATTAAGACCAAGACAATCAATTACAGGACTTATCAAAATGCTTGATTAATGTATACCATGTATCTATTCTTGAAATACTTATTTTTTCTTTCCTTCATTGGCTTGAACATAGTTATATCTTATGTTTTTCTTCTAAAAAAGATAATCTGTTCACAGCAAACAAAATTAACAGAGATGTTACATATTAAAAGACATTACAAATACATTTTACATCAAGTTAATTAACATGAATGGATTTAACTAAATACTAATGGTTTAAATAACCCAAGAAAAAGATCAAACTTATTAAGATATATAAAATTAAATAAAGCACAAGTGGTATTTCTACAAGAAACTCATTTCAAAACAAAAGACACATATGGAATCCTAATGAATATATAATATTAGCTCACTCTTCATATAAGAACAAGACTGGGGAGCATTAATCCAATGGAAAAAAAATGCCACCATGCCTCAAATCCTTTACAAATATGAAGATAAGGAAGGACTTTTGTCTACTGTAATAGTAAAATATAATAATAGAGTTTGGACATTAGCAAATGTATACTGGTTCCCAGGTATAGGGGCTGGGACAGTAAGAAAACATACAGATCTAATTACTAGAATATACAAGGGAAATCTGATCGTAGGAGGAAACTTTTAATTGCATTTTGGACTATTCAGAGACCTCTAACAAAAGAAACGTTCATATTAATAGCACAGGGAAAGCTCTTAAAAATGGTGTGAAAGCCTAAATCTGATTGACACATACAGATATAAAGAGAGTAACTCATCAAGATCACAGATTTGGTACTCAAACAAGACTAGACAAAATATTCATATCTCAAGAATTAAGCACGAAAATAACAAATGTATCCTTAACTCCACTCCCTTTTTCAGATCATAACTCATTAATCCTTAAAAATACATACAGATTATAAGAAGTTAATATTTACGTCAAGAATCCCAGCTTATATCACAAAATTAAAACAATTCAAACCCTGGCTAGCTTCAGAAATACAATTCTTCTTAGACGTAAAATACACTAATGAAACAAATGTAATAAAGTTATGGGATACCTTGAAAGCTTACAAAACATTAACAAAAAAAAAAAAAAAAAAAAAGAGGCAAAAATATGGTCAGACAAGTAATTATGTTAGCTCTTTCAAGTTTTAATAACCCAACTTCTTCAGACAGTTAAACATTACTTTGAAACTCCATTAAATACTCTCACAAATCACATGATAAAAATGTCACATCACAACACGATACATCTAGTTTAAAATTAAATTAATGAACTAATTTCTTTCAAAAATGTTTTCTTTAAAGGAAAAAATACCTTTAAAAATACTATTAAAAATTCATTAAAGAGAATGTTCACCAAATGAAATCCTGTCTGTCGATGACGAATTTTTAAGGGTCTTGACCCTATTCTAATCACCATTTTAAACTTTTTAATTTTAATATGTAGGAGATAGAATATACATCATTCAAGCCTGGTCTACTATAGGCATATGCTATAATCTGCCACATTAGTTCACATTCCTCCAATTTTAATCCTAAAGGGCCTCCCCTGACATCATACTGAACTTGGTCAATGGCCCTAAATACAAATGAATGGCCTGGTTGGTTCTTCACATGCTTTGCGAAAGCATTTTCTATCTTCTCTTTTCTGATGTTATCAGGGCCGGTGTTAGAATTTTGGGGGGCCCCAGCAAATGTCAAGTTGGGGCCCCCCAGGGCACTTCCATTATAAGTATCATCCTATCAATGCCATCCATCTTAAGCAACCTTTTATTTCGTGCTGCAAACTTTCAGGAGTAGTATCCACAGACAGACATGTAGCTACAACCTCTTAATCACAACAGGCCTATGTACCACACTATCACTATGTTGACCTGTCTAACAAAGGGGCAGTTACAGTTACTGGCACTTAGTTGCAACAGTGATACATTGCAACAACTCTATGTACAGGTCTGGACTTAAAGTGAAATGATGACTGGGCCTACATTTCAACACCCCCCCCCCCAAACACACACACACACACACACACACACACACACACACACACACACAGCCTCCAGTCCTCTCCTCTGATTCCCCCCTTTTGGGCTCGCCATACCATGCACGTTACATTTTTCTTCCTTTTCTCACATTTTGTCTTACCCTCAGTTTTTTCAAGAAGCCATGACTTTCTACATGCTTTGAAATGCATTTTAAAGTGTTTTTATTTCTTTTTACACAACCTTTTCATCCAATAATGGCTTGAACAGCAATTAGAATTAAGGAAAGAAATTCACTGTTGCGGTTCAGCTTTAGTTTTCCTTGCATCCTTTCAACACACCTTTCCTGAACAAGACAGCACAGTAATAACCATTTAGGAAATAACTCAAATAAGCAGGGCCCTAGAAGCCATAGGGTTACAGATGGTCTGGGATGCATTTTAGAGCATTTTCTCAACATTTTACTCCAATGATAGCCTAAACAAAAATCATGAAAATGAAAAGAATTTCAGCCTTATTTATTTCTTTCAAGGAAGACATAAGTTGTGCCTAAGGCTTAATTTTCAAAACTGACAAAATAGTACCAGTAGTTGTGAGAATACTTAAGTCTTATCTGGGAATACTGCCTACCTCCCTAACCCCCTACAAAAGACCGTCATTGCCTATGCATCCCTCTGGTGTTAGACTGGGATGAAAAAAGAGATTTAAATTGCCTTAGTCATATATTTCAAGTGACTGCTGATATACATATACATTGCATGTTCTTCAACGCTAGCCCTCAAAGGAAGCCACATGTATATGTGCCTGATACGCAATTGTGAGAATGATTTCAGTAATATATAAAAAAATTGTTGCTCCTAGACAGCACACTTGCCTTTCACAAGCTATAGTAACCTTCTCTGTACACCTCTGAGGTCTGTCAGAAACACTGCCTACAGCTTAAACACAAGCTATAATGACTTCATGTGCGCACCTCTAAGGTTTGACTGTGAAGAAAATTAAAGATGTAATAACACAATCTCCAGCCCCTCATAACCTGTAGCAGTTTCTGTACACACACATTTGAGCAGGGCTGGTTTTAGAATGGGTGTGGTTGTAAACAGAGGCTATTATCAGCTTTATCCTAAAAGGGTCATATCTCAGCACCATTCAGGTTAAACAGTATATTCAGAAAATTGATACATTTTTCTCCAACCACCAACAGCTTTGGTGGGAGCCCACACAGACTCAAGGCTGATTAAGGGAGTCCCCATTATCCATTTACAGTCTGATGAGTGGGGGCCACCAGACTCCAAGAATATCTACTGTAAGTGTCTGAATGTTCTGTGATGTATGTTATGTCTTACTTTTGAAATATAATGACTTGTTAGGTAAATTTTTTACTGATACACAAAAGAATAATGCGTCTGTCCTGGCATTATTGGGTGCATGCTCAGACAAAAATCAGTGATATTTTTTTAAATACACACAGACACACACATGCATAAGCCACAGCAGTATTAGTTTTGTACTTATTTCAGTAAACAGCACTACATTGTGCAACACTGGTACTGCCACACCAGATCAGTGACTACTATTTAGCAGTCGGCAAACAGCAGCAGGGGTAAGATTTATCTCATTGAGGAGTAATGCATACCTGTCACTGTTCTTGATTTCACAGACCTGTCACTGTCCCAGATTTCACAGACCTTCCCTGATTTTGTTCATACTTTTGCTTTGTCCTTCGTAAAAAGTTTGATTTGCTGGTAAATCATTCAGGATTACAAACATTCAATCAATCCAGACATCTGAGTTTTGTACTTATTGTCCAAAAATGCATGTTGATGCAAAAGATGTTATTCTAGTAACATTTTAAGTGAATTAGAGTAATATTTAAACATATACTTGATTTTGAGCCTTTATTCTATTATTTGTGGGATTGCACTGAATTCGTAAGCAAAGAAATTGAGAGGTATAGTATCTGGTGTTGTGTTCTGGTATTATTTATAAAACTACCTGAAAGAGAAACTATCCCTGATGATCGGAAGCATCAGCTCTTCTTAAAATCCAAAGTTTGCACTGAGGTAAGTCACTTGGGCTGCTGATGTCTCTAGTGCTTACCTTGCTCATGTTTTTTATCAGCTTCATCCCAACAGGGTCAGGACTCAGCCCTGTTCATGTTAAAGAGCATAATTAGGAAATTAATACATTTTTTTCTTCCTCATTTTTCCCCAACCAGCAGCAGCTTTTGCGGGGCCCCCACAAAGTCAAAGATGATTAAGGGGGGCCCCTGCAGCCATGGATTTTGCAGGGACTTAAAGATGGCTATGAAGTTAGTTTTAGTGGAGAAAATTTCCAACTGTAGGGTTTAACTAAGCCAGGGGCACTGTCAGTGGTAAAATATTTAATGGAATTCTGATGCCTGTTACTTGACAAAACAATACTACAACCAGAAATATCTTTGAATTTTAAGGGAGTTATTACCCTCATGATTTATTAAGTATACAAGACTGCTGTACTAGCTTTTGTTGGTTTTACAGACATGTTACAAAATGTCAGGATAAGATATCTTGCTTTGGTTGGGGCCCCCAGAGAACAGGGGGCCCCCAGCGACCGCAGGGTTTGCTGGTGCCTAAAGCCGGCTATTGATGTTATACAGATGTTCGTACACCCATTCCCTAAGCCTATATGGAAGCTAGGACAAGACTGACATAAAGCTAGGCAAACCACTCTGCTGGAATTACAATTAAATTTACCTTTACTTATGTATCTTTTATCTCTTATAAAATAGATGTTCCCAGTTTGCACATATCCACAGTAAGCACATGATTCACATGTATATATTCCCTACATTCATGGTGGAAAGTTTTTTTTTTTTTTTTGAAGCTCTAACAATCCTTTTAAGTTTTGAGATCTCCTAAAATACTACTTTAGGCTGTGTACCCAATTAATTCAATATTTCCACTGCAGTAACTATATCCCAATTTTTCATTAAAATCCGTTGAATGGATTGTCCATCATTATTAAAGGCTGTAATGAATGTATGTGTATAATCAAGTTTAACCATACTCTGTTCTTTACTTTGCGATGAATTATTCATCCTTCCTTCAGACCTATCCCCTCCTAATATAGCCTTAAAATGGCCTACTCTTCTCTTGCTTTTAACCTCGTTAACCAATTAATCCAATAAGGCTTTTGGGGTACCTGTTTTATTGAACATCTGAAACAAAAGTTCACATTCCACCTCAAATCAACATTTTATTATGTGATTTGTGAGAGTATTTAATGGAGTTTTAAAGTAATGTTTAGCTGTCTGAAGAAGTTGGGTTATTAAATCTTGATGAAAGTGCTAACATAATTACTTGTGTCAGACCGGTTTTTTGTCTTTTTTTTTTTTTTTTTTTTTTTTTTTAACGTTTTGGAAGTTTGTTTCAGTTTCTCTATACCATGAAAGCTTACTTGAATGGAAAAATCCTTTCATGGTATAAAAATAAAACAAAGGAATGGGAATCAGAATTGCATAACATCCAAAAACAAATCACAAAAATAATATCAATGAATCTTTAAACACAAGAAAAAAAAAAAATGAGGAATTAAATAAAAGATATAATGAAACTCATAAAACTAATTAGCAATAGAAAAACTAAAACTTAACTCATACGGTGTATCACCTAAACACATGCACAATCTAGCAATCTATTGAAAACAGTATCACAAATATACATGAGGGGAAAACAAAAAAAAAAAAGTATCCGATATAATTGATATTTTGGATGCCTTTAAATATCACTTCACTGATCACTATAAAGATGACTTGTATCATTCGAATCTATCAAATTTAGAGTTAAATTCAACAAAATTAAAAGTAATACCAGAAAAATTAAAATTGGATATTCTAAAACAATATCCCTATAAGAAATTACTGAAAAAATCAAGGAAAGCAAAAATAATAAGCCACCGGGAATCAATGGCATAATTAATGAATTGTATAAGATATTTCCATCCTCAGTAATATCATTATTTCATAAAACTTTAAATGAAATACAATCACAAAACAATACCATCCTCTTGGAGGTATTCCCTAATTACACCCATCATAAAAGAAAAAAAAAATAAACTTTACAATGTAATTCTTATAAGGCCAATCTCATTACTCAACAATGACTATAAAATCTTTATGTCAATATTAGTAAGCAGAATTAAAAAATCACCGATACATATCATAAATGAGGACCAAACTGGATTTATATATAATGGGCATACTCATAACATGAGAATATTAACACTTATAGACTTCTTAAACAGAGAGAATCGGGAAGCTTTAATAGCAGCATTGGACATAGGAAAAGCTTTCAATTCCCTTAGATGGGAATAATTATTTGAATTTCCACTCAATTTCATTACACTAATAAAAAACATATATAAAGATAATCTTGCTTATGTAATACTTGGGCCTTTCACTTCAGAAGCCACTAAAATATCTAAAGGGACAAAACAGGGCTGTCCGATGTCACCTATCCTATTTGCACTGGCAATAGAATTATTTGCATCATCAATACGCAACAATACCAAAATAAAAGGTATTGATGTATGTGGTCAATTTAACTCAAAAATTATGTTATTTGCTGATGATGTCCTACTCTATCCATTTCAGAGAAATCTTTACAAGAACTAGGTGAATTAGTAGAAAGATTATTTCTTATTTTGGGATTCTGTTTTAACAAAGCAAATTCTAACTACATGTTCTTAAACAAAAAAAATGAGATTTATCATTAAATACAAATCATATAATAGGTAAACAAGTTCCCACAAGAAAATATTCAGGAATAATACTAAGTGAAAATATGGAATTAACATTAAACAAATTACAATATAATAATTATAATAAAAATGCTAAGAACAAAGTGGAATAAAATGAATTTGAAATTTGAAGACAGACTGCAAATTATAAAAACGAGGTTACTTCCAAAAATAAGTTGCATTGCACATACTATTCCTATGATAGCAAACAAAAAAAGTATTAAAAGAAGTGAATAAAATCCTATTAATTTTTTCGCTGGTAACTAAAAAGAAATAGGATAGCTTACCCGCATCCCATCAGACCTTGGGAAATGGGTGGAATCAACTTTCCAGACAGAGACATACATAAATGCTTCTATTTTTAGAATTATCATTAATTGGTTTGATATTAATTATTCTTCAATTTGGAAAACTTTGGATACCATTATCTTTCTAAACGAAAACAAAATAACTAAAAATCTTATGTTAAATGAACAAAATATACTATGGCATTTATTTATTGTCAGCATTAAACTAATTTAAACTACATAAATAACATCTATAATTTATTTAGAAGATTCACATACTCCCTCACAGCCATTAAGATATGGATGGATTTATTAATACCCTTAAGTTCTACAAAAAGCTTTTTTAACAAAATCCATAAACATACTTTAACTGGGAGATGAAAAACTTTACCTGCTGGCAACACTGCATAAAGATAGACATTCAACAAATCCAAAATACATTTAATATATCAAATACAGATTGGTTGGTACTTCAAAGCATATTATCATATGCTCAAGATCTAAATAGAATAATCATTAATTATTCTATAAAATTTGCCCTAAACTTATAAGTCTTATGTTTGAAGTTATATATAACAACTATAACTGGACAAATCTTATTTAAAAAATATGCAAAATTTTAATGAACTATATAACCAACCCTAATTTAAAAATTTGGAACTTCATAACTAGAAGATATCAAACTAATCAACTGTAAGTACATCTAATCTCTTGTACTCTATTAAATCAAGATCTAATTTACAAGTGTGGAAAATATATACTTGGAAATTTATACAAAGGGCATTTATCACACCTGACACATAGCTAAATTCAAAACACTTGAAAATACCACTTGTTGGAAATGCTTACTAATATGTAAAGCAGACTGGATACATGTTTTTTTATGAATGCATTAATATTAAATTTTTTGGGGAACAAATCATTAATTTTCTTCAAGCTAGCTTTACAGACACTTTTGTTTTAACCAAATCTCTAATCCTTCTGAACGTTAATGACAATACAGAAATGAGTAAAAAAAAAAAAAAAAAAAAAAAGACTTATAGCTACTTTGGTCCATATTAGCAGTTGCAAGAAAATGTACAACAAGAAAATGGAAGTCAACACAAAAATCCACTTTGGAAGAATTTTTGAGATTGTTGGAAGAAACTGCGTTACTAGAATTCAATGTTAAAGAACTGAGAAATACACCTAAAACATGGACTAACAATCCTTGGAAAAAAAACCTTGCTCTTATTGAGACATTACAATTGGACTCAAACTAATTCTTGATGTGTAACATTTATTTATTTTATTTTTTTGATTGCACATATTTTCTCTTCATTTTCTTCTTCTATCTTTACATTACTTGTTCAAGACAATTGTACATAGTGCATATAAAGTGTTATAACAGTTGATTATATAGTTGACTGTAATACTAATTATTATTACATATGAAAATAAAAAAAAAATTGACAAAAAAAAAGACCAAGGCAATCAAACCTAGGACTACAAGATGAAGCTTGCCAACAACACAAAATTTTCTGCAGTAAACTGCCAGACTGCCTTGCACTTTCAGCAGCTACAATGAACAAATCACAACTGTCAGTCTTATCTAAATTCAGTAATATGTGAAATTTGCTTTGTTTACACTATTGAATCCATTTAAAAAATTCACTCACTTCATTTGTTTCACAGTCTTTAAATTTGCCTTTTTTTTAATAGACATTACTATACACAAACTAATGTGCCTTACTTGGAGAGTTACAAAAATTAAATTACAATATATATTTATTGTTAGTACAAAAGAAATGTACTTTAAGAAGTCTCTTAATGGACAAATACTGACTTTCTCATACACAAATTGTATTGCTGCATTACCTTTGACTTGTAATATTCGTCATTTCTAGTTTTACAATTATTGAAGCAAACATTCCCCATTTACTGTTTAATTAAATGCACATTCATGAGCTTCATATTATGTTTATTAAAGTCTGTTTCTGAGTCTCCCCCACCCAAGAATGTGTATCTGTATAAAGTTATTTTGTAAATAAATGCTTCCAAGGAAGCCTTGTTATACACAATTACTTTTACTCTCTTTTTAAATTAACATTTTACTGGTGCAACCACTTATCAGGACAAGGTTCATTTTTGCCTGCCTTCCCCAATGTCTTTTTCCCTGACTCTTCCACTAATGTTGCTGCTTTTTAGACATCAGTGGATCTTTCACAAACCCAGAGGCCAGCCGTGTTGTCATATGCTGTTTACTTGCACAAAGTGTGCGTTCACTGTAACATAATATAAAGAACATGAACTCTAGATCTTCCACGTAAAATGTCTTATTGAACACTTGTGCCTCAAAACTGTGTCAAGTTAATAAGTACATCATTGTACCTCTGTCTACTTAACACAGGGCTCATAAATGGAGTGGAGGGAGAAAACCAGAAAACTGTAGATACCACTGTGCATGTACAGATGTGCTTGGTTATTACAGGGCTCACAGGTGGACTTGGAGCAACATAATCTGAAAAGTACAGATAAATGACTGAAGTGCATTTTCAGTAGCATGACATTAAAACATTCCATGAAACGTGACCCTCATTTCTACTGTATTTATACATACAATCAGCCGACAAAGTCGAATGGACTTACTTCGGCCCACAAAACATACAGGGCATAAAGCAGACATTTTAAAGAAATGGTTTAACTATGTAATTTTCCCCTGCTTAGTACCACACATCAAAGTGCCAGTTGACAATTGAGCTAAAGTCTGCTGTGAACAATTTGATAACAGTTTTCACAGGTACCTTTAAGAACATAATGAAAATGCAGCTAAACAGATCACTTGTGTGACTTGAACATGACATTTGTATTCACTTTATACTTTCAAGAATATGGAAATTTACCTGAATTTTGTTCAATTGAGCCTGTGGTTTTCAGGTTGTAAGAGAAGCAATAAAATGGCATAAAAGCTTTATTAGTGGATCTAATATGACCCACATATAATGCAAACCTACATATTTAAAAGGTCATTCTGCTGGCTTATGCAAAGCATTTATTCTTGTGCTCAAACAAAGGAATAACACTGCGGGTTTCACACACAGTTAAATGCAGGGCACAGCAGGTATCTTGCTCCAGGGGATCAGCGTCTTTCTCTCAGTTCTGCTTAATGGAAAACTCCATGCTTTATTGTAATAAACCTAATCCCAGAGATTTTCCTTCTACTACTACTTTTTGTAGCTTCATCAATACATAGTTTAGTGCCCAGAAATGCTTCATTACAGCTTTTTTCTTTTTTTAATTTCCTTTTTGTCCCTGGCATAAATTGAAGGTCACACTGTTTGGAGGATTTTTCCAAATTCCATGTTGTTTAAAAGACTTTGCCTTCGTCTGCATGCTCTAGCCTGGGCATATTATTATCTGCATTTCTTAGCATTAGTCATCATGTAGAGTTTTGCACCCTTACAATGTCTCTTGCTGAAGTTGTTAATGTGTACATATTAAATGGTTTCCAAAGTACTGCCTTGTAGTTCAACACAAACCACTAAAGTGCTGCTCTTCTTCTTCTAACTACAAATTCTGGCCAGTTGTGCCATTTAGTGAGTCAAGTGCCGCAACCCATTTTCCTGCTTGTTGGTCCTTATTTATTTATTTTTTTTGGGGGGGCACATTTTATTAAACACACTTGTTATTAAACTGTAACTCAAATAAATGATGGCTTAAGTTTGTGATAGCATGAACTGAATCCATACACTTTAATGGGACACCTTCATGCATGTGCAGTGGTGTGCCCATCAAAGTCTAAGGAGCAACTAATGTTTGTTTGTTTTACACTGATGCAGAGGTTAAAATTTACTGATTATACTCAGTGATGTTAACATATGGAAAAATACAGATTTTATGAGTGTTTATCATTTATAAAAAAAGCCAAAAAGTACAGTCGTGTACGCTTACCATAAATGTAGATGTCCGAATGTATTCAATGTTGCAGTCATCACATTTGGGTTATCCGCTAGCAGTAGCCCTCAGTCGGCCTGAATATCAAAGTCTTGGGTCCTGCATTGTTTGCTGTCTCATCTTCCATGACGTCAGGTAGTCAGGGGTATAAAGCATGCAGCCGACGCCATTACATCAGACTTTCTTGCCCCGGATGTCAGGTGCCCCCCTTAATGGGAAGCCATAAAACAGATATTTTATATATATATATATATATATACATATATATACATATATATATATATATATATATACATATATAAGGTTATACCTCCAACAAAAAAGCAAATACACCAAAAAGCTTTTAAGTATAGTAAAGGAGAATAGAGGTATAGCCAAAGGAAATCAGGGGGCTAGAGGGAGGGTAACCAGGACTGCTACAGTGAATACACTCGAACATATACATTTATGGAAAGTGTACAGAACTGTACTATGTTCTTCGTGTTTCACTGTTGCAGTCATCATATTTGGGTAGATTCCCAAAGCTAAGAATGGGAGGAGGAATTTAGATAGCATTAGGACCAGCTATAAGGCCTCACAAGACTGCAGTGGCAAAGCCAGTTCTGGATTTAGAGAAGATTGGCAAATGGTAATGCTTGGTGAAAGTATGTACAGAATTCCAGGAAGCAGCTTCTAGGATGTCTCTAGTAGGGACACCTCTGAGAAAGGCTGTAGAGGTAGATGCAGCCCTGGTTGAATGCGGTCGAATCCACTGTGGGATAGGTTTTCCATGGTGCTTATAGCAGAAATGAATGCAATGGCCTATCCATTTAGAAATGGTTTGCTTTGAAACAGCCTTCCCCTCTGCCCTGCAGCAAATGCCACCAGCAGTTGTTCAGATTTCCTTTGAGGTTTAGTCCTGTCCAAGTAAAATCTAAGATGCCTGTGCACATCTAAGGAGTGCAGTATCCGTTCCCCTTAGTTCTGTGGATTAGAAAAAAAGGTTGGCAAATAATGGACTGGTTAAGAGCCACACTGGATACCACCTTGGGCATGAAAGAGGGATTGGTCCTGAGGGACACCCTCTCTGCATGAAAGATGATGAAAGGCTCCACTGCCATAAGGGCCTGTAATTCAGATACCCTTCTTGCTGAAGTGATTGCTAAAAGGAAAGCTGTTTTCCAAGAAAGGAATTTTAACTCTGCAGTTGCAGCTGGCTCAAAAGGGGGGAGAGTGAGTTTTTCCAATACAAAATTAAGGTCCCAGGCTGAAGTTGGGGCTCTCCTGGGTGGTCCTAAGTTTTTGGACCCTCTGAGGAACTGCTTGAGCAGTGGGTGAGAAAAGAGGGGTGGTTCTGTGTTGTAATGAGATGAAATGGCTGAGGCGTGAATTTTGATGGAGGAAAAGGAAAGGCCCTTGTGAAGCATCTCAGTTAAGTACTGAAGAATCTGAGGTACATTAGGTGCTGTTGTGGCCATCCCTTCAGTTTGGTTCCATGCACAGAATCTTTTCCATTTTTCAGCATAAGATTTTCTAGTACTAGGCCTCCTTGCCTCCAAAATGGCATCCAACACTTGTTTACTGAGGGATAGTACTGGAGAGATTAGGTAATTAGCCAGGCTGCCAGGTTCAGGATTTGAAGCTGGGGGTGCAGAATCTGGCTCTCCTGCTGAGACAGCAGGGTAGGGGTCTGAGGCAGGTGCCATGGGGCCAGCTGTGACACACTGCACAAGAGGGGGTAGCAGTGTTGGCGCGGTCAGTCTGGTGCAATCAGTATCATCCTTGGTTTGTCCTGTTTGATCTTTAGTAGCACTTTGGAGGAGAAAGGCAGAGGAGGAAAGGCATAAACTGATAGATTTTTCCAGCTGAAGGACAAAGCATCCACTTTCAAGCTTGTTTGTGGAGAGTCCTTGTGCAGAATTTGTCCAATTGGTAGTTCTGGGGGGAGGCAAACAGGTCTATATCCGGGATACCCAATTTGCGGATCAACATGTTGAAAATCTTTGGTTCCAGTTTCCCCTCATCTGGGTCCATGAGATTTCTGCTTAGTTCGTCTGCCAGTGTATTTAGTGTTTCTGGCAGGAATTGAGCCTGTAGATGCACTTGGTAGCTCAAGGCTGTGTTCCACAGAGCCATGGCTAGTCTGCAGGGGGGGGGGTAAGAATGGGTGCCCCCCCCCCCACTTGTTTATGTAACACATAACAGTGGTGTAGTCTGTCTTTACCATTAATTGTCCTGAAAGAATGTGGTCCTTGAAGGCTGTCAGAGCATTATGTACAGCTAACATTTATTTTTGATTGATATGCAGGTGCATTTAACTTGGGTTCCACTTGCCCTGAATGCACTTCCCTGCCAGGTGAGCCCACCATGCATAGTCTGATGTATTTGTTGTTAGGGTTTGGGTGGCAGGAGGTAGAGTGAATGGCAGTCCCTTGTTTTGGTGGCAGGCCTCTGCCCACCAAAGGAATTCTAACCATAGGCAAAGTAGGATAGGAATCATTGCTTCTTGATCCTGAGAATGTTGACACCATAGGCTTTTTAGATACCATTGTAGTTTCCTCATATGCAGTCTTGCATATGGAATTAGTAGAATGCATGAGGCCATGAACCCCAAGGCTTGCAGTATTTGCCTTGCAGATAGCAGGGTTTTTGTGGCCACTAGTTTGAAGTAAGTTGTCAAATTAATTTGCTTCTCTGGCGTGAGGAAAGCCATCTGGGAAGTTGTGTTCAAGCTTGCTCCCAGGAATATAATTTGTTGACAGGCTACCAGATGCAATTTCTTTTTGTTTATGGTGTAACCCAGACAAGTTAACACCTTTTGTACAAATGCCAGATGATTCAGAAGTATGTCCTAGCTTTCTGCCTGAATTAGACAATCGTCCAGGTATGGGTATATTTGAATATTTCTTTGCCTGCAAAATGCAATGACTGGAGCTAGGCACTTTGTGAATACCCTAGGCGCAGTAGATAAGCCAAGGGGCAGTGCATGCAGCCTGCTTTGAAGCATAGGTATTTTCTGCAAGATTCCCTGATTGGGATGTGCAGGTAGGCTTCCTTTAAATCCAGTGTTGCCAACCAGGCATCTTTGCCTATCATGGAAAGCAACTGGTGAAGAGTTAGCATCTTGAATTTTGGAATCACCAAAATGGTGTTTAGGATAGACAGGTCCAGGATAGGATGCCATGAGTTGTCTGTTCTGGGTACCAGGAAAAGTCTTGAGTAGAAACCTTGTCCCTTTTCCTCTTCTGGTACAGTCTGAATAGCCTTTAATCTTAAAAGAGAGAGTACTTGCTTTTGAGCCTCTGCCCATTGATTTGGGAGTAGAACTGGCCAACCATTTGCGGTTGGTATCATGTGGAAGTGAACTCTGTATCCTTGGGAAACTATGTTTAACACCCATTTGTCCTGGGTAATGAGTTCCCAGTTTTTTGCTTGCAGAGCAATCTTTCCCCCTAAAGGAGCAGTCAGTTGAGAAGTGCTTGGATGTTTTAAAGTTAAGTCATTGAGACAGCTTACTACTCCCTGATTTGGAAGTGGGAGCCCCCCACTGCTTAGTCCTGTGCGTACCCTGGGACTGAAGCCTGGGTGTTCTGCTGGTTCTGGGTTTGAACTGAGTAGGCCTGGAAGAGGCAGGAAAGGACCAGTTCTTAGAAGACCAATGCCTACTAAATCTAGGAGGCTGCACTTGTAAGAAATTTTTAACAGTTTGCATAGATTTAGCTTTTTTTCTCCATCTTTTTAAGAACTTCTGCTTTGTCGCCAAACAGGCGGTCCTGATTTAAAGGAGTATCCAGCAATTTAGTTTTAACATGATCTGGCAAAGATTGCTCCTTAAGCCAAGCATGCCTTCTAAGTACAGACCCGGTGACAGCAGCCCTGCAAGATGCCTCTAGTGAATCAAAACCACATTGGAAAGTATGTTTTCCAACCTGTTCAGCAGAATGCATGAAATCCTGTAAATCCTTATTTTCAGCACAATCAGGAATCAACATAATTTTCCTGTTTAAGCAATCCAATGATATATGCTGCTGATACTTCAACATATGAAACGGGCAATTTAAGGCCCTGATGGCCCAGGCCTGCGAATCTGAAATAGTGGGTATCAGGGGCTGTGAAAGCACCTCACAGAGTTCCGGCGAACTCGCAACTAGCTTAGGAGAAGCATCGTCGGCAGCTTTGGACCTAGGCAGCCTGTCTCTGTCTATCTTTGCGGTTTTTTGAAAAGTCGGTAGTCAGGTGGCTTACCGAAGACATATCTGGATAATTGAACCAAGTATCAAAATATTTAGAAGCGAAAATGTACTAACGACGAATAGTTCGTGGTTTAAATAAGGCACAAAACCGACAGCGAGGTACGTCGTGGTCATAGCCTAGGCAAGGAATATAGTACAAATGAAAATCTTTGAGGTATTTGTTTTCTACAAGAAATAAAATTATTGACTTTTACTGACATCAGTTTAGAGCAAGAAAAAGTTTCCCCAACAGGGTACTTGGCTTTAGTTGAAGACTTCGGTTCTGAAACTCGAAAATGAAAATTTCAGGAGTCGGCCGACCGGCACTTGCGAACTGCTTCTGCTTCATGCACCGCACGGCAAGAAAGACTGATGTAATGGCTTCGGCTGCATGCTTTATACCCCTGACTACCTGACGTCACGGAAGATGAGACAGCAACCGACGCAGGACCCAAGACTTTGATAATCAGGCCGACTGAGGGCTACTGCAAGCAGATAACCCAAATGTGATGACTGCCACAAATAACATGTACAGTTCTCCAATTTATGTATGATAGGTAACTTTTGAAGCATCAAAAAAATTACTTTAAATCTATTGCAAAAATTTATTCTGTCTATACTAACATCACCAAGACTTTCAATGAACAGTAGCTTTGGTGACATCACAGCAGAGAAAGCACTGGGCTGTGATCTTGGATGTTAAGTGACACCATCTGTCATACATGGATGCATATTCAATAGGACAAAGTCTAAGGACACAAACCCATGCCATCCCTACAGTGGGATCTCTGCAGGACAAAATAAAGTCGACTGAACTGAAATCATTTTATTATGGATAAGCTCGTTTTAAGCAATGAGCCACATGAAATAAGAATTGATGACAGTGTCCACTCTGCACAGTGGTAAAGTCACAGGGTCACGATGCAACATACATGAAGAATGACATGGTACCTTAAGGACTGTCAAATACTGCAATCATCATCTCTCTAAAATGTCAGGCATACACGACAACAGCTCCTAGACTGTATTAACAAGTCTTCATAAGGTGTCAGACTATGGGGGAATAACAAAGGACTACACATTGGACTACTTATCAAAACCTTACTATGTAGCTAACTTACAGTAGGTTTAAAAGGGCCATGAAAAACATTGTTGAAGTCTCATTAAGTCACAAGTAAAAAAAAAAAAAAAAAAAAAAGAGACAAAGGTTTCACCTTTCAAAACAAAATCACATACATCACTGTACATCAATTCACACAGCACAATGGCTTCCATTTGCTCTCAGATCTACTTTTCTGCTGAGCTCATTAATCTGCAATATTTTAAATTGATATTACTGCCCTCAATATGATATAAGCACTCAACCCACCTAACTACACTCTAGAAGGTTAAGGAGCCTTACAAACTGTTTAGACCCCTGTACATTTCTCAAAAGGTGGAAAAGTAATTTCTAAAATTGTCATCACTACTTGGAATTCACTGTCAAATGAAATCAAGAAAATAAATAACCTCGATAGGTTTCATAGATAACTATCGCTATTTACAAAAACAGCATCAACCAGTTTAATAGCTATCTTTATATTGCTATTTACGAACATAATTGGAAATTCAATATATCCAAAAAAAAAAAAAAAGCTATACTAGCTTCTGTGGGCATTACAAAACTTAAATATAACCAAAAGGAAAAATGTCATTCACTCAAGTCAGCAACTTACCAGAGCAAGCATTTCCACACAATATTTTTATTCAGACTGCTTGAGTGCTTTCATCCAACACGTAACAGACTTCTTCAGAACCTGGCTTGAATTAACACATCACTACATTTAAATAAAGCCACTATCATTACACAAAAAAACACTTCCAACCAATCAAAACATGCTTTGGTAAGTTTAACAATATGTATATTATATTTTTATATATATATATATATATATATATATATATATATATATATATATATATATATATATATTTTTTTTTTTGGGTGCGCATGCAAAAACAAATACATTTAACATATTTGCAATATAAAACTATAAAAGCAGTATATCCATCTTCTCTAAAATTAATAATTTAAATGGCTTAAAACTTACAGAACACAAGGAAAGTTTAGCTAAGGCATTATTTTTGTTCTTAGTTCTAACAGTTGATAAATCCATTTTTTGAATACCAACTTTCCCTTACCTATATAAATGTGTTGCAAGCTAAACAACATGAGTGGTAAACAACCCCTGATGTCCAGCAGTTAAACTTACCTTTCTTTCTCCAGTACATAAGCTTCTCAACAATAAATCCTTGTTGTTCTACGTTTATATAGAGACATCACTCACACATTTTTGTATTTGAAGCCACTCTCGCGTCAAAAGTGCCTTCTCACTCAGTTTTTAATATTACCCTTACATTTGTACACAAAATTGGGCCTCTCCTCAATAATACCATCTGGGAGTCCAGCATGTACCAGAATTCCCCAATGTTTTTTTAAGAACTTTAGCAATTTACTACCTACTGAATATTGCAAGATAATGGGTTTCATGATATTTATATTATTACCTAAATGTGACAAAATTCTAAACCATGACTTAAAATAACCTTTCACCAATTCTATACCTATTAGATGTAAAACATTCACCAATTTATCAATTAAGTTCCTTGGTTACCTCCTCTAAAAACATTTTACACAATTTTTTTTACTTCAAAAGTAAAATCTTCCTCATCCGATATACATCTCAACAAACATACTAATCAACGTTTAACCAACCCTTCTTTTGATAAAATGGATAATAACTAGTACATAATAAAGTATTACTGTAAACTAGGTTTTCTATAAATACAAGACACTAGACCATCAAATAAATCCCTAGATATACTAATATCTAAATAATTAATATAATCATAATTCCAAACAAAGGTAAACTAAAAAAAAAGTCATAGTAATTCCTATAGGAAGAGCAGGTTGAGTAGTGTTCTGTCATTTGCTACTCTAATATAACCAACAAAGAAGCTGGAATACCCAAGAGATATTACACCAGTCAAATTACTCAAGTCTAATTTTGTGTTATAATGAAAGACTCAAGACACTAAACTTGTATCTGGTTTATTACAGACTAATTTGTGGTGGTCTGATATGTGCACTTAATAGCTCAAAGAATGACAGTTTTAAGGCAACACTATATCCCAGGAAGGTGGCTAAAATACTAGGTACACAAAACAATGGACTGCACTTGAAAATAGTATTATAGTAACATAAAGAACACATTTTTCAGATAAGGGTTGCAAATCTATCCATCTACTACTACAAATTTGGATAATCTGACAAGAATTTAAAGTAGGAATTCATAGTGTTTTTTGTTGTTTGAAGCATTTCTGCCCTGGCCACAAAATACTGGCAAAGTGCACTTATATAGCCTTAGTAAAGGCCCTGAGCTTATTACCTAACATTACCTGTGCACAAGTTAGAACAAATGGCATTGAAATGTACAAATCATCCAGAAAAGACAATCCACTGCCTAGGCATTACAATATTTAAACTAGTTAAAACTACAAAGCACACTGACTCTGAATTCAAAATAGTGCATAACACCCTCTAAAGCAACTAGTGTTGGGTGAAGAGGCACAAGCTGTAGGTGGGCACAATCAGAAGGTGCCAATGGGGCATGAGCACAGTACTGGCCTTCCTTTAGGAAGATGTCAGAATGTTGTGGCTTCATAAATGGTGCCAATGGCTCAAGAGTGCAGTACTGGTCTTCCTTTATGAAGACATGAGGATGTTGTGGCTTCATAAATAAATGCAGAGAGTGTATTTTCAGTCAAAGGTAAATGGATGCCAGTGGCTATAGCAAGCTTCTTACTGACATTTAGCCAGCAGCTTGTTACAGTTAAAAGTTTTTTTTTTTTTTTTTTTTTTTTGAGGGACTAAAATTCTTGGTTGAGCATTCACTCATTTGAGGAACTTCCAAGGGCAATAGATAACCTAACTAAGGCAATGATATCTTCTATAATCATAATAAATATCCTGAAATCAACAGCCTGGTCAAGCTTATAATCCAATACAGCCACCAAAATCCCTAAATTGAAACAATATTAACTTTCTAATCAAAACATCATGATGGCAACCTCTTGTTAACTATGGAGTGCCACATTATAAATAGTCAAGCTGAATCAAACACAAATCTGTTTTCCAAGCAATTAAAAAATTCTTTAACATTCACCTTGAATTGTTTACATGTTAAACAGTGGCCAAATAATATCTCACACTCCTAAGTACAGTCATGATTCTTCTTCTTCTTCTTCTTTCAGCTTTTCCCGGTTAGGGGTCGCCACAGCGGATCACTTGTCCGCTCATGATTGGCAGTGGAGTTTTACGGTGTCGAGTTGCCAGCCCGGCGCCCAACCTTCCACTGAAGGCACACACACACACTCGCACCTAGGGCCAATTTGGAGTGTCCAATCCACCTATAGCATGTCTTTGGGATGTGGGAGGAAACCGGAGCACCCAGAGGAAACCCACGCGACCACAGGGAGGACATGCAGACTCCACACAGAAGGCACCCCAGCCGAGGATCAAACCGGAGAACTTCTTGCTGTGAGGCGACAGTGCTAACCACTGCACCACCGTGGGTACAGTCATGATTATTTTAGCAATACAAGCGTACTTATACCTGCAAATACAGTTGTACCCCTTACTTTGTTCATTCATCATTCCAACAGCTCTACCGTGAGAGTATCTAATATTTAAATCAATGTTTCTTCTTTTTAAAGCTTAGCACCTTTCTAGAGAAAATTAATACCCAAAAATCATGCATCTACTGTCTCCTTCTGCAGTGCCTTCTTTTGTGGAATAAATACGTACTACATCTCTGACATACAACTACATATAGCTGTACATGTAAATATGTAAAAAGTACGGAAATGCATTACTATATGACTCTCTTTTTCTACTTGTTTCAAGTAAGCTATATTGACATACATATAATTTCTTATGCAGACTTTCTCCTTGAACCTCCATGGAAAAGAGGCTCTCTAAGTTCACAAGGGCAACACCAGCTAACCTGAAATAAAGCTACAGCAAACAAAATCACGATAGTATGTCAGGCATGGGAGTATCAGAAATACAATGCATCACTGATTATTCAGTCATTAGTACAGAATATTAGGACATGGTATAAAAATATTTTTGGAGTTCAGTGTGGAGTATTCCTATGAGCAATAAATGAACAGTCAAGGAAAGGAAGAAATTAGAGACATGACAACAGCTTTGAATATTTAGTTCAAACTGCACCTGAATGAAATCCCAAGGGGGATGATATATTCAGCATAATAAAACATATGCACACATACATGAATGCCATATAAATGTAGGTTCACAAGCAAGACCACAGGTGTGGGTCTGAAAATGAGTAAGAGCAGTACTGTTAGTACTGGAGTACAAAGGAAAATGAGTAAGAGCAGTGCCGTTAGTACTGGCGTACAAAGGAAAATGAGTAAGAGCAGTACTGTTAGCACTGGAGTACAAAGGAAAATGAGTAAGAGCAGTACTGTTAGTACTGGAGTACAAAGGTAACACCAGGAAACTTTTTTCATACAGGATTTCTGCTGTAATCCTTGTTTCCGTTTCCCTTGCTTCTACCAAATCAACTGAGGAGGTTTGTACAACCTACGTGACACAATCAGTACATGGATATATTAAATGCAAAGAGTGAGCCGTCCATGTTGTTATGCAGAGTAAGAATTGTGTTTAGCTGTGAATAAAAATAAAATCCAACATCACTGTATGTGTGCTAATTTTTGCCAGCCTTAACCAGAAAAGCTGACATGAATTAGTGGTCAGTCCTGTTTTGAAGTGCTAGTACCCTTAATGAAAGCACACAAGCTAGCATATATATCCAATTGTTTCATACTTAGAAACTGGCCTGGGTATTTTACAACTTTGTTTAAAAATAAGAAATATGCTAACATTAGTTCCTTTTTAAAAATGCACCTCTGCATCTGAGTATCACTAAAGTTTCTCTCGACATGAAAGCATTTTACAAAATTTCTTACCAGTGTAATTGCACTTTGTAAATTAAGTCAAAACACTTGTACAATCCTCCTCAGTACTTTCATTACCACACTGATTTATGTAGATACACTTTGGGAGGTATGTATACATCAATGTCTAACACACAGACAATAAAAGTAATATCCTTATAGATTCATAAGGGTTTACTAGGCTAATGAACACAAGGACCTTTTTAAGCCTAGCCATGCATCCTAAATCTCTGACAAGTTCTGGGATCTTTGATAAGTGTAAGCAGGGGCTTGGGAGGTGAAACATTTGCAAGCAGGGGCCTGGAAGATGAACCATTTACAGGCTGCCTGTATTCATTAGAGACATAGGTGCCAAAGTCAGGGATGAATTTCTTGTTCCCCATCCAATTGTCCAAGTTACACTTGAATTGGGTTAGGGAAAAACTCTGATTCATATCGATGGGGAGCCTGTTCCAGAGACAGGGTACTCTCTCTGACGCATACCTGTCTGTCCAGCAGGTTCTATTTATATCACAGGCAAGATTTAAATCTTTAGAATGTGTAATTCTGGTACTGTTAGTTTTGTGGATATACAGGAGGTCCATCAGAGTGGGGTCTGGCAATCCCTTGTATAGCAGGCATAGGACTCCCCTCAATAGCCAGGAGGAGAAAGAATACAGGGATAGGGCCTTGAGGAGGTCTGCGCAAGATATTTTATTTACATCCTGTACTCTTTTAGTGAGGAACTTCTGTGGATGTTCCATTTCTTGCATATGCTTGGTTAGATACATATCAAAGGAGTCACTGTACGTAATGATAGATCTGATGAATGCTGAATACAGTGGAACAATGAATTCCTTGGACCTAAATATCATACCTTTGTTTATAAGTTGCTCAATATAGAATGGTTGACCTCACTATTGTAGACATGTGATGGTCAAAGGCTACATTACTGTCTGTGTGTGTTCCTAAATCCCTGATTACTGGGTCTATTCTAGGGGGTGTGTTATTAATATAATAGTTACCATGGGTGGATGACTTCCTGAAGGATACTATTATGCATTTCTTGGCATTTAGTTTTAGTCCATGGTTGTGTCAACCGTTCCTAAAGAACATTTGTGTCGGTGTGGGATTCAATGACAGCTCCTAAATTTACGATTATCTGAAAATGTTGTCAGCCAGATACCACTGACGCTGGCATTGACTTCAGAGAAATAAATGGCAAAAAAGAGCAGTCCAAGGACTGATCCCTGAGGGACTCCCACTTGTGATTGGGCTCTTTGTAGAGGTGGACTCCCCAATTCTAACTTCCTGGGTCCTATCTGTGAGCCAGTTGGCTATTCTCCTGGTGACATATGGGTGTGTACCTAACCTCAAGTTTGTCAACAATGCCCAAGTGGGGTATTATGTCAAATACCTTGGCCAGGTCAAGGTAGGCACTGTGAACCATTTTGCCCCCATCCATTGCTTTGGTGACCTTCTCAAAGAAGTCTACAAGGTTGAGTAGGCATGACCTGCTCTTGATGAAACCAAACTGGGTTGGGTCCAGTGTTTGGAGGTTTGCCATTAGCATTATTGATTTGCATGATAATTTTTCCATGGCTTTGCATGCAAGACTAGTGAAGACTTATGGGTCTGTAGATGGCCCATCTCTGTGCAGAGGGATGACAGTTGCTGTTCTCCATTCATGAAGAATGAAAGCTTGTTTGGAGGCTACAGTTAAGCAGCAATTTCAGAGGGCCCGATAGCTCACGTTTCATGCTATTTAGAAGGTCATAGCATACTGCAGGTACAAAACTGCATGCTGAAATCTATATACACACTTTAAATTATGTGCATTCCTGCAAACTGTTATAGTGCCCTCTATGCAACATTGGAAAGAGCAGTAGTGGTACTGACTGGTACTAAATCATAGGGGCAATGCAAGGCTACATGAACTTCAGGAACCTATGTGGCAGTAAAAATCTGTCCCATTCGTACATACCTGCCCTTCAGATCACCTCCTTTTAGTCTATCCATGCCACGGGTCTATATTAGAAGACCAAATGTTTAGGTGATCGAACACCTAAACATCGATCTTCTAATATTGAAAGCAAAAAACAGCAAACGGCCAATTTAATGCAGGGAAAGATTTCCCTTGGCTGTCTGCCGTAGTTTGCTATTTCCCTACTGTTGAGCGATCTTCTGAGTTGGTATATTTAGTTAGGGGGTGGGGGTGAAGCCCCCCCACTTAATTTAGATGTAAAGTAAAGTAATGTTTTTTGTGTTGTGGCCAAGGGATGTGTTTCCTTGGGATGTTCGACACTGTGCGGCTCGATATTAGAAGATCGATGTTTAGGTGTTCGATCACCTAAACATTCGGTCTTCTAATATAGACCCGATGCCACTGTTCAATTATTCTACTCCTATACAATGAATAGTCACACTGTACTCTGAGGATGATAATTCATGCAACTATCCAAGTTTAAGGCTCCCTAAACAGTATTTGTGACACATTCCACCACTCAAAATAGGTGAAAGTTACATTTTTTAACACTGGGCTGACTCCCAAGGACCTTTAATTAACAATTTGTTAGGGGTGAAAAAATAAGATTCCTGTGCCCAAGGTCTGCAATTTCAGTTAAAGACATAGTCACACCTGAACATATATTTATAGATGAATAATAAGAATAAAATAAAATAAAATCACAGGTACGCAAAATGTGGTGGTTTTCATTTTTTTGATGTGCATATTTGAATGCTATTTCTATTCTGAGGACTTTTGGAGTGTAACAAAGGAAACCACTACAAGCTGAATATTTATTGATTGAGGTGTTATCAACCATCCCCTGGTAGCTTCCTGACACACTTATTCCCCTGCTGACATTAGCATGTCAAAACACACATTGGTGATCACCTATCTCTAGATGGAGGTAGGGGGTCTGGTATGGTACACTATTATCTGGAACTAGTTTGTACTTTTCAGTTACACATCTTAACTCTCTCCTAGTGTTGGCAGAAGTCAAAGTGAAGTGTCCGGACATGCTGAGGTATATTTTGGTTCCCCTCTTCTGCATCCATGCTGGCTGCTTGACTGTAGTGCAATTCATTGCCACCAAGGGATGCCCCTGCAGATAGATTTGTAACAGCCCTGCCCTCGGATGAGCAAGCCATCATCGTTATTCTAGGGCATTCATCCATTGCAGACTCCTCCAGCACCTGGGCAGCCATCCATCCCCTGCTGGCCCTTTGGCATCTGGGTAGCTATCAGACCAGAGTCATCAGGGCAATATTCAAGGCTGTACTCTATAGGCAAACATAGCTGATTATAGTAAATGGACAATTTATGAAAATCATTTTTGAGGAAAGAGGGGTATAAAGGCTGGGAAAGTTCTTACTGTTAATGGTAATTTTTGCCAAGTTCCTTGCATACTGTACTGCTGGTCAGCTTTCTGAAGTAAAACTATGGGGCAGAGGAGACAAACAGTAAGCAAAGGGGAGTATGCGGGGAAAGGGTATGAGAGAGAAATGGGATAGAAGTAGAATTAATAGCAAACACATTTACTGAGTCTACAAAAGGATGAGTTAAGCAGCTGTGTTTTGAGTATGGGAGTGGCAGAGAACTTGCGCATTTGATTTCCAAGAAACAAATCTGTTCAAGAGTTAAAAGTAGTTAATTTTAGTTATTTGCAAGTGTCATTGCAGACTTTTTATTTTTACACACACACACGTGATTTTATAGATATATATATATATATATATATATATATATACACACACACACACACACACACACTACAAATAGCTCAAGGAGCGATTATTTAAAGCTTTCCTCGTATGACAAAGGGAGCCTCTCTTTTCATTATTTGTTTAGATGTCTATCACCTTTGAGACAATGGAAAAGTAAAGGGCAGAGAAGGTTGTAACACTTCTTTTCTTCTTGCAGCATTAACTCCAATGAGAATTAGACAGAATTACTTCAATGAACAACAAAAGAAATGCTACTCACATTGCTTAATCAAATGATTACATCATCCAAGAGTATAGCTCCTTTTTGTATAATTTCAGTAAACGCCTGTAGTTCCTTATGGCATCCTGACATTTCTGACAGGCTGGCTTCCTTACACAAGAGCTTTACCAAATAGTAATAGGTAGCAGACCTCTCCAGCTGTACAGATTTCCATAGAATGTCCAGATTTTTGCCTCATGTTTTTGGTCGGTTTCTCATAATATTTGCAGTTTTCTAGCAAATCACTGAGTACTTAAGTCACCAAATAACATACACTTCAGTTTTTGACTTTATATCCTTCAGAAAATGCATGTCAATTCAAAACATGTTATTCTCATAAGTTAACAAAACAATATTTAAGATGGGTCCATGATTTTGGGCCTTTGCCCCACCATTATTTTTGGCTTTATCCAAGTTTCTTGTGCTTAGACGTTGAGAAGTATGATGGTCAGTACAACAAGGTGCACCCAGGTAATAAAATGATTTATCTAGGATGTCTTGCTGCAGAGAGGTTAACCACCATTTGACACCTGTTATTCATACTTTAATGAACAAGAGATTTGCAGAGGGAGACTGTGTGAAACATCATGGAGGCAGACAGAAATATTGCTACTGTCAGCCAGCGCTACTGCATAGGGAGAGACAGAAAGCCCTGAACATGACCCGGGTGACCTTGGTTTGATTAGCAGCTTGAGTATTAGAGGTGCTGGATAGTTGTGCTCATCCTTCAGAGGACGGCATGGACATGAGCACATCTTGTGTTTCATCTGTGGTAGAGGTTGAGGTTACATAAGGAGGTACTGTCTGTACAGAGGCAAGGCAGAAGCTCAGTTGCAACAAAGTTGGAACAATATGCCAGCACACTCATTTCATACCTGTCTGAGGCGAGTTCGCATGTATGAGAGGGTGCAAGAGATACAACAAAAATCTTCCCCAGCAGCATATTTGATGCTGTATCAATGTGTATCAGTTTCCTGTACAGCCTCAAACATGGATCTCAGAAATTTCAAGAAAAGATTGTTGGGTTTTGTAGACCCAGTGAACAGGAGAGAGACTCTGGGGCAGCTGATTATCAGCTGTAAGGGTGGGGTGGGGATATACTGTTAATTATCCACGTTTTGTACTCTATAGCGGAAACAGTGACAGTTTGCTATTAAATTATGATGATATGCAATATTTCCATATGTACATTAATATTTCAAAAACCAACTAACTTACAACTACTGCACAGCATCAGGTGAAACCTTTTATGTTGAAGAAAACTGTCATTGTCGTTTCTCTAAGTTATGCATCTCGACTGATATTCAGTTTTTTATTTATGAATCGCATTTTTCATACTTCTGTAAAATTCCCACTAAGCAAGCACACAGAAATGAATTTTTATGTCATTTGAAGTATGTGTTTAGCTGAACAAAAAAAGTGCTGTGATACCCATATGTCTAGGTTATACATACAGTAGAGATTCAATTATCCGAACGTCAATTATCAGAAACATCAATCATTAGAACCAGCCTTCCAAGGTTTTCAGGTAGGACAAATCATAAAGTCTGAATATGTAAACATTATATGTATTTGCTTGAGTATGTTTTTTGAACTTTTAGTCAGCTTGTGTGTGAAAAATATTCTTTATTGTCCATTGGAATCACTGAGTGGTTGAAAAGTGTATTCCTGCATGCAGAAAAAAACAAGATTTTTAGAAGTTTTTTTATCCAGTTCAATTATATGTTTGATTATCCGAACAATCTGATTATCCGAACTACCCTAGGTCCCAATTAGTTTGGATAATCGATTCTCTACTGTATTTCAAAATATTTAGAGGTTTGTAAAACTTCAAAAAATATAATGCACACAAATACAGAATTATAAATAGATTACAGTATTAATGCAAACACTGAAAACTATCACTGTAAAGCCTTTTGTTGGACAACACTGCTGTTTTTGATACTATTCACAGTTTATAAGATATTTATATTTCTTTAACTTGTGCTTTTTAACTTGACTATTCATAAAATACTCTACAACGTAAGGGATATGTTTAGGCTGCTACAGGTATCACATTCCAAAACTTAAGAGCGTTAATGACCTTTACGGAAAAGCTGTCCTTTTCAACCACTCCTTGTATGCAAATTACTACAATAGATACCTGACAAGGCAAAACTATATAGTAAGGTCAGAGACGATTACACTGGGATATTTTATTTTAAACTAGCAAGCAGGTTAACATCTGCAATCAAACCATTACTTATGGAAAACAATAGTCTGTGGCTTGGTCCTAGATGTAAAGACTGCACTGAAAATAGTTCATATAGCAAGGCAGTATAGTTGGACGGGGGTGGTGGTGCATAGGTCATACTAATTCATTATCATAGATCAAATGCCTATGACATGGTCAATCACCAGGTTGTTCAAAGCAAATACTAATACACCAGCTCTGGCTTGCTTTCCAGACAGAGGTCAGTCATACCTCTCAACTGTATAGATTTCTGAGAATCTTCAGATTTTTTCCTTATATTTTTGGTCTGTTTCTCATAAAATTGTGGTTTTCTGGCAAACACTTGGAAAATCACTGAATGTTGAAGTCAGAAAATATTGACAGACATTTGAGTTTCAGACAGAATACCCTTCAAAAAATCAATGCTAATGCAAAACCTGTTATTCTATCAACTTTCTAAGTTTGTAAGATCAATATTTTAAAAGTGTCCCTATTTTTGGGACGTTGTCCCTCCATTATTTATATCTTTGCCCAGATGTTTTGTTTTAACAGGTTGAGAGGTATGAACATTACACATGAAACCACGTAGGAGTCTCGCAGCTTCCAAGTCACTTCCATGGTGACTGCAGGGAACACTAGTGCTTCATTTCTGGATAGAAGACATTGTCTGCAAGGCTGGGTGTTGCTGAAATGGATTTTACCATGTTCAATGGAAGGAAAAGACCTCTGAAAGAAAATGTGAAGTGATGCAACATTCTGCAAAAAAATATTTAGTTCATCTTCGAGACTGCTAACCTTGTAAAACAAATTCTTTCAGAATGAAAATGACATTGCCATGTCAGCTTCTGTCTGACCCAAACAGCAGCAAAAGGGATTTGACTGCTCTTCAGTCCTAGTCATTTCCCACTTCATGTACATCTTTACAATTTTTTTTATGATTGCATAGCTGGTATGCACTTTTATTACATTAACTGTATCTTTTAGCACTACTGTGTGAGCACATCTCAGTATGTATACACAGTCCACATACACATTGCATGCATACTAGATCCAAACTCAGGTGACGTGCTCGTTAAGTAGGAGTCTAAGTAGTAATAATGTAACAAAGTGTGGAAAAAAGCTACTCGTGTGTACCAAGCTGCAAACAGATCTGTGAGCAAGCAGCTTGTGTTAAAATCTACACTAAACAGTGGGCAACAGCTTTGTCAACTTAAAAACACTGCTTTAACATAATGAGCCTTCCAAATGTGGGTACCTTCCAGATTATGTAAAAAATTTCAGACATACATATAGGCTGGTAATGAAGATGTCAGCTTCTGTCTCACATATTACAGCAGCCAGTACTGTGCATATCTGTTGCACCTACTTAGAGCCTCTTCCACTATTACAGAAATCCATCCCAAGACTTGGAAATGATTATTCTGCCTCATAAGCAGTTCCAGCAAAGGCAGGCTGATAAGGTGTGATATGTCTGAGGGTCCTAAACATAGCACTGATCCATCAATGACAGGCAAATTAAGTGCATCAGGTGAGTCGCACCTTAACATAGAGCGGCTCCATCAGTGATGGGCAGATTTGGTGCACTAGGTGAGCTATACTTTAAAAAGATGCTCTGACAGTGGTATGCGCATTTACTCATTTACATAGACAAGCTCACCAGCCTGAACATAAACCCCTATGTCACAAGATGGGTTGCCAACTGGCTCACGGACAGAACCCACATGGCGAGAGTTGCGGGAGCTAGGTCCGACTCTAAACCGGTTACAAGTGGCGTTCCCCAGGGCTCAGTCCTAGGACCCCTCCTGTTCGGCATATACTTCTCAGAGGTACAGGCAAGCACAGGAGGACTATTCCTGACCAAGTTCACAGATGACTGCAAATTAGGGGCTATAATTGACTCGCCGGCTGACACAGACATCCTCCAAAAGGGTCTCACTGAGACAGATACCTGGTGTCAAAATCATGGCCTCAAGCTAAATGCCAAAAAGTGCATAGTCATCCCCTTTGGAAAAAACAAAGTACCCACAAACTACCACATAGGCGGTAGTCCCCTAAATACGGAAGACGTAATAAGGGATCTGGGGACGCAAGTAGATGCACTCTCACCTCTGATAATCACATTGCCAAAGTGGTTAGAAAATCCTTCTACGTGGCCCACCTGATCACAAAAGGGTTCACATCCAGATCAAAAGAGGTCATTGTGCCCCTCTACTCATCACCTTTCAGACCCATCATAGAGTACAATGCCCCATTTGGGATGTACCTTACAAGACACCTGCAACAGCTGGAAAGACCACAGAAGCACCTCACCAAGAGGATCACTGGACTCAAACAGATGCCCTATGCAGCTCGACTGAAGAAACTCCAGTTGTACTCGATTGCATACCGCCTACTCAGAGGTGATCTCTGCCTGACGTACAAGGCCATGCCCAACCCAGAATTGATGGACATGCTCCACCTAAAGAAAACCTTATCCCCTCAAGCCACATGCTCTAGGGATCTAAACCTTATCACAACAATAAATAGGATGTGCTGGAGGGATAGATTCCTGTCCCAGAGACTTCCCATACTTTGGAACAAGATCCCAATCTACATTAGGCAGAGCTCCTCGCTAACACTCATCAAAAGAAACCTTGACAAGTGGATGGGAAACAAAGTTTACCTCGGGGATCACTTCAGTGGCTCTGCTGGACAGAGGTACAGGGAACTAATCTAAGGGGGTGGCGAAAGCCAACACATTCTGGCTAGGCTTATAAATGCCTTCGGGCAAATAGCCTAGTACCAACCTATGAACTTTCATCAGGTGATTTTTTTCAGCCATCAAAGTCAATACTTCTACAAACATTGAAATGTTACTACTGTGAAATAAAGCACAGCATAAAAAATGACTGTCACTTTGTTGAAAGTTGCTTTGCATTAAGAAAAAAAAAATCAGGGCCCAACACCCATTAACCTTCAATACGTGAAAGGATGTAAACTATAAAACGGCACAGTAAAACAAATGAAACAACCTAACAGAACACTTCTGGTAGCTGCCTTTTCTAACAGTTATAGGAACTGCAGCTTAAGAAAGCACAGTTGTATCAGATCTTACCATAAAGGTCCTCTTCACTGTTACAGTATTCTTTACAATAGGGATCCCTTGGCAAGGGTGGCCTAATTTCCAGCCAGTATACCAAAGCCTTTAGGTTGCTTTAAGGCATGCTGTATCATACATATGCACCCTGCGTGTAGCATAGGGCATAAAAGTGATGTCTGGACATATCATCCTCGGAACTGACAGCCCTAGTAGGAACCCCAGTTCAAGGGAAACAAGAGGTAACCAGTACATCAAGAAGAGAAAAGAACCAGGGGGGGGGGGTGAACACTGCAACAGTGAAGAGAATGACATCTACCATTATGGTAAGATCTTACACAACTGTACTATGTCCTTCCATTTCACTGTTGCAGAATTCCTTACAACAGGGAGAGTGCAAAAGCTGAAAAGAGAGAGAGAGGAGGGTGGACCAGCAGAGCTCTCCAGGAACCCATAGAGAATGGCTGTAGCAAAGCCAGCTCTAGCTCTGGATACCACATCCAGCTTATAGTGCTTGGTAAATGCATGCAAAAGTCCAGATAACTGTCTCAAGAATAGAGTTAGTATCCAAATCCTTGAAAACAAAGCACCAGAAGCAGCACAGCCCTAGTAGAATGGGTCTTAGAAGAAAGGCTCTCATCGCGAAAGGAATAACAAAACAAAATGGCTTTAGAAATCAAAGAAAAAATCATTCACTTCGAAATTGCCAAACTTAAGGATATAGAATGAAAAGAAACGAGAGCTGATCAGATTTACGAAAAGGATTAGTCTTATCCAAATAAAATCTGAGTGGTCTATGCACATCCAAAGTGTGCAGCACCTTCTCACCAGCAAATTGTGGAGAAGAGAAAAAAGTGGGCAGATGAATGGACTGATTAAGGGACAACTCATTCACCACTTTGGGCATAAAAGAAGGATTAGTATGAAGGAACACCCTCTCCTTATAGAACACTAAAAGAGAAGGACAAGCCATAAGAGCTGAAGGATCAGGCAATCGTCTGGCAAAAGTAAGGGCCAACAAAAATACTGTCTTCCAAGAACAATGCTATAAGGAAGCTGAAGCTGCAGGCTCAATAGGAGCCTGGGTCAATTTTTTCAAAACAAATTAAGATCCCAGGGAGGAGGAATAGGCTTCCTAAGACACCTTTAAGAAACACTATAGCCTCCAATCTAGAAGCTAAAGGAGGTGATATAGGCAGATAAGCAGAAATACCTGTTAAGTGGGCCTTTACAGAAGAATAAGCCAATCCAGCATTGAGCAGCTCACACAGATGAGACAAAACCAAAAGAACATCCACAGAAAGTGGATCCAGGTTACGAGAAAGACACCAAATAGAAAACCTCTTCCATTTGGATAAGTAGGATTTCCTAGTTGTGGGCTTTGTGGCCCCCTGTAGGACCCCAAGCATGCCCTCAGAATTTTGATTCCATACAGACACCTTTTTTATATCACCCACAGTGTCAGTTGAGTGGAGAGTGGACAAGTGAGAGTTCTCTTGCCTTGTGTAAGTAGGTCCACCCTGTGAGGTAACTTGTGATGATTGCCCTTTGCCAAATGCAGAAGAGGGAACAAATGCTGTCTGGGCCAAAAGGGAGTCACCAGCAAGATTTTGTGAGCATCCTGTTGTATTTTGAGGAGGAGTTTTGGAATGAGGGTAAGCGTAGGGAAGGCATAAAGAAACATCCCCTTCCAGGAAAAACAGAGGGCATCCACCTCCCAGACTGTAGGGCCTGGGACTCTGGCACAAAAAAGAGGAAGTTGTCTGCTCAGAGAGGAGGAAAAAATATCTACTTGAGGAGTACCCCCACTGGTGGACAACATTCAGAAACACATCCTCGTGGAATTGTATTATAGACCTACTCAGACAGTCTGCCACAAAGTTCTGACCTGAGGGAATATAAACTGCCGGGAGAGTCACACAATACTAGATAGCTAGTTCCCACACTAGAAGAGCCAACCAGCAAAGGAGGTAAGATCCTTTCCCCCCTTGCTTGTTGATATACCATATCACTGTAGTATTATCTGTAAACACCTTGAGAGGCCCAGTGGAGAATAGAGGGTGAAAAGCTTGAAGAGCCAGCAGAAGAGCTCTCATTTCTTTAACACTGATGTGGTCTTTTCTTTGCTGAAGCGATCAAGGACCCTGTACCTTTAAACAGCAAAAGGATGCTTCCCAGCCCATATCTGTAAACAGTTCCTGACAGGAAAGAGGGGGTTCAAAAGGATCCCTGGATGGAGAGTCAACTGCCGAATCCACCACTGAAATTCCTGATTGAGCCACGGAAGAAGTGAATTAAGTCATCCATGGGATGAGAATGTTAAAGCCAAACTGATTTTGGAAACCACTGAAGTTTTCTCATGTAGAGTTTGGCAAAAGGGAACACAGAAATGATGGAAGTCATAAACCTTAGAGCTCTCAGAAACTCCCTTGCAGTGATAAAGGCCAGAGGAAGAAATGGCTGAAAGAAAGAAATTAGAGTCAAACCCTTGGGAGGAGGCAGGGAATGCCACAATTGAATAGTCTGGATCCTGCACCCCAGAAATACCTGATCCTGTGAAGGAGTGAGAAAGGACTTTCAGAACTTTAGAGTGAACCTCAGGATTTGCGAGAGAGAAAAGAAAGTGAAGATGTTGCAAAAGAATCTCTGGAGAGGATGCCTGAAGCAGGAGATCATCTAAAGTAGGGAAAGATGTGTGTCCCTTCCCAGGAGTGAGGCATTTAGTGAATACCCTTGGGGCAGTAGAAAGGCCAAAGGGCAAAGCACAGAACTGAAGATGCCAGGAAGCAGCACAGAAATGTAAAAACTTCCTGAAAAGGGGGATAGATAGGAATGTTAGGATACGCATCCTTGAGGTGCACAGACACCAGAAAAGCCTGAGGAAGCAGCAGAAGAAACAAAGTCTGAAGGGACAACATCCAAAAGGAAAGGACCTTCAGAAAGGTGTTTGAATGACAGAGGTCCAGAATGGGTCTCCAAACACACACTTTCCTGGAAACAAAAAACATTCTGGAGTAAAACTTCTTTCCCCTTTAAGAATTTGTAACTTCCCTAATAGTTCCCAGAGTCAAAAGAAACAGAAGCACACCTAGAAAAAAAGCCAAATGTTCTTGAAGAGGCTGAGGAATGCTCATGAAAGGGGGAAGAGATTTCCAGATCACGTAATAGCCTAGGTGGATAATGGGCAGAACCCAGGAATCCTGCGTAATCTTGAACCAAACTGGAAGGGATAAGGAAAGATGAAGAGAAAGAAGAACAGGATAGTCAGACAGCATCTGGTTTGTCAGGAAAAGGAGATGTGTGTGTGTCACAGTGTCTAGGTATCTCTAGCATGAAAAGCCCTTTTTCCCCCATTTTTACCCTTAGCAGGAGGGCAAGACTGCTTACGAACAAAGGCTGGCTTACTAGGGTAATTTCTTTGAAATTTAGGCACAGGAAAAACAAAACTATGTTTACGTTTCTGTAAACCCTTGCCCTTTTCCTGAAGAGACAAACAAATAAGCAGCAGCTGCAACAAAGAAGTGTTTGTTATCCAGAGGAGTATCCATCAACTTAGCCTTAATATTATCAGACAAAGGCTGAAGCCAAAGTCAGGAATATCTCCTCATTACAGAACCAAAAACACCAGCTCTGGAAGGAGCATCTGGTGCATCACAACTGCACTTAATAGAATGGTGAGCCACCTGAGAAGAGGTCCCCAACAAGGAGAGAGCAGAAGTCTTCCCTTTGGAATTAGGAAGGTCAGAAATTACCTAACAGGCCTGAGAAAGAAGAGCCAAAATATATCTGGACATGTGGGTCAGATAATAGACAGCCCTAAAAGCCAAGGTAGCACAGGTATAAACCTGCATTACTTAGCCTTTCCATGGTCCTGCTGTCTTTATCAGAAGGAAGAAGCTTTGTAGAAGGTAGCAACTAAGATGGCTTGTCAGATGCTGCAGACATCACAGAGGGGTCAGCCGAAGGACACGTACATAGGAATTTGCAATCCTCAGGCATCCTATAAAATCTGTTTTTTGGGGGGGCAGGTGGCTAAGAATCCAGAGCCTAAGATGCAGTAGAAAAGGCATCCAACAAGGCAGCCAAACAGGAGGGACAGCAGAAGGTCTGGCAGACTCCATTTGCAGAAGCTCGTAATATCTTTTCTGCACCTCAGAAACCCGAGCACAATCCCATTTAAAAAATTCTATCATCCTGGAAATTGCATCCCTGAAGGAAATCTCCTCAAAAGGAGGTATCAGAACTAGTAGGCTCCTCCTCCTCAGAACCACAGTCTAAAGGAGATAAATAGGCAAGGGTTTAATCATCTGAATCCACTTCTTCCTCACAGGAATCCTGTTCCCTAGGCCTTATAAAAAGGAGTAGAAGACCAAGGTGGAGCAGAAAAAGAAACACCTTGAGGAAGCTTCAAAGCCATAAGGGCATTATACAAACAGAGTGAAATTCTACTTTATAAGTAGAAGAAACATTACTTTTTTTTTTGTTTCTTTTTTCAAAGGGACGTCTGCACTGTAAAACTTAGAAGGCTCAGACACCAGATGACATGCCACAACTGTAGTCAGAACTTCCTCTCTAACCAAAATCTGAGGAAAACCCTTAGGCCCTTCAGTAATAATCAGATGCAGTTCCCCTGAACATCTGTAGCAGACATCTGTTAGGCCTCCAGGGACGTACGAGGTCAGATCCATGTCAGCCTCTGAAGTGGTCGTGGCAGACAAATCCAATGGAGGAGCAGGCTGATCATCTGGGCTTTCACTAGCATTGGGATAGACATCTGGTAGAGGTTGTACAGTGGAAGAATTGGACCTACACTTCTTGGTTGCCTTCTTCATGGATGGCTGATTCTCAGAGCAGGAAATTCCCTCCATAGTGTATTTCGCTAAACGTTTAAGATGTTGATACTCTAAATACAGGGTCAAATAAGAAAGCAGACTATGGAGAACCTTTTGATGAAAGCCCGACAAGTGGAACAAGATGTACGTTCTTGTGAAGCACTGCTCGTGATGGTCTTTATACAGAATCTGTTTCCCGCAGTGGCATTCACCCTTTCTGGATGACATGAAACCCACAAGCAGGAAAAAAGATAAGAGCAAAAACCCCAATAAGGTACTTACCTGAAATGGCTTGCTGAACCAGCAACGAAGCGAATGTTCAGCCCAATGATCAAAAGATGGGAGTTTGGACTGGCGGCAAAGTAGTTTTGAGAATGATACACCCAGATGTCACCTTTATGCCCTACGCTACATGTGGGGAGCACAAGTGTGACGTACAGCGTACCTTAAAGCAACCTAAAGGCTGTGGTATACTGGCTGGATGTCAGGCCACCACTGGCAGGGGATCCCTATTGTAAAGAATACTGCAACAGTGAAATGGAAGGACATCATATAACATTTGTATATAAACATGCAAGTGTAATTCTCAGTTCAGTTGTGGCAGACTTTCTAAGGCACCTGATTATATAAGGCCAAACAAGACTGATTTTTACGAAACTGCAGACACAGGTCAACAACTGCAATGCTAAAACTGATGATGAGTATATGACAATGAGTGGGCCCAAAATGAGTAAACATCTACAAAGGATTTTCTGATTCAGTCTGACAGTGCAAATAAAAATCACCCCAAATTTCAAAGCTTACAGGAAAAAATAATTTAAAATACACAAAGATGCACATAAAACACACACAAAAAAACAAAAATACACGCTGCTCTCATCACAAACACAAGAGTAAAAGTTCAAAAGCTACAACTGGTACCAGAGGGATGCACTTGTATTGTGCAGCCATATGTCACTATAACATGTTGCATCTCTGTGACTATTAATCGCATTCTTATTACTGCATGGAGCAATAAAGAATGTAAGCATAGATTCTGGAAGGGTTGTGGTTCAGGGTCAAGTGTCATATTTTACTTTGCTTCTTTTCTTAATTCAAAACATGTTGCTTTTGCCACTTGTCGACTTGAATAACAATAGTAAAACATGCAAATCTTGCATTTGATTGTATGCAAAATGAAACACAAAAGGAAGTAAATATGATAAAATCACTAAGCAAACAGGAAAGACAGTAAAATTATCCAAATAATTTAGGCAAGTAGACCATAACATGCCTATCAAGAGAGAATGAAAAAAGAAGGCTCGGCATAAAGTGAATATACTAAATGAATGGTGATGTAATATTTCCAAAAAGAAGTACTATATCAAAATCAAAAGAAAGGCCCAAGAAAGAGGGGCACTGATAACAGTCTTTACACAGAAGAGACAGTCCTGAAAAAAATCTGAAATTAAAGCCGAACAAGGAAAAACATAAGGAAGGGATATTTCCCAAAGGTTTTTGAGAAGTGATGGAAGAACAAAGTCCCAATGCCCTTGCCATGACCCCACCTAGTCTTCCTTCCCTTTATGTACCCTCAAAATGTCCATACTTAGTACCTCATTACACCTCTCTCTCCAATATGTCTATTATGCATTTGCATAACTTTATACAAACAAAAACATTTTACTGTTGATCTATTGAACTATATCAATGTAAAATTAGGTTACTAAGCTTCTTTTTAATGCAACTTTAACTTTATGCATGTAACCCAACATATGTGAATCTTTTTGTTATAACTGCTATTATACCATATTGTTTAAAATTGTACTTGTTTAAAAATGTACTACTGGAGCTTTTCTTCTCAGGTCTCCACTGAAAATGGGCCACAAGCCCAGTTGGACAAACCCGGTTAACAAATGTCAATAAATAAATAAATGTTGACTTTCTTAACAAATCAGGAGAAAAATACATCTGAAGACTGCAAATGGATCACACATATGTATTTTTTTTAACAAGGTTGGCTGGCAGATAGAGGCAGGAAACATTCAACCTAATACTTTTGACATCAGTTATAAGTCAATTGAGAAAATTACTTGTGAAAGAATAGATCATCAAGAAGTCAATGTGATGTAGGACCTTCTGGACACCTTAAATTTGCAGCTGTAAGGCTAACATCAAATTAAATGAAAGGTTTTGACTAGGTGACAAGCCTGCAGATGAGTTCACTCTTACAAGACATTACTGCTTGGGAGTCAGTAGATTCAGTACTGGCTGTTATTTAAGTAGGTCTGGGCAAACATAACAAAATGGGCACCCAGACCTGACAATTCATAACAGTTATTTTGATTTACTGCCTTCCCACAAAGTCATTTTGGCATTAGGATGAAACAGGATGTAACCTAGTGTTATATATATTTTTTATTTCACTCACCTTCCCCTCTTCCTGGGTTCCTGCTTGCTTCAAGTCTGTCCTGTGGCAAAGACCTATTAGAGCTTCACCAGTTTTGGTGAAGATCAGTACCATAACACCAGACAGATCTTTTTCAAGTTACCTGCCACTGATTTTCATACTTAAATATATATGGAGAGCCACAGCCAGGCATGTCAGGTACATTACTGAGAGGCACAGTCAGGCATGTTGGGTATATTATGGGCAGATTTATTTCCTACATATTTAATTTACTTTCAGCTGGCAAGGCAAAGAGGACTTACTGACTTGAGGGATACTACCTCTCAAGTTACCCCAACAATTAATTTGCAAAACTGCAGGCCAGTTCAGCAATGAGGTATGTGTGCAGCTTGCTCTGCCACTCAACTTGTGATGCCTGTGTCATTATTTGTCAATGCAGTAACCCCAAGGCAATCCAGATAATCAAATAAAATGTGCAGCATGCATGCATCGACAATCAGCAGTCATCCCATCTTTAAACAGTCATCAGTGAACAATAACAGAAAGCCTTCATATGATGCAAAAGTAAACCACGGACATATAAACAAGACCTTGCATGTCATTAGACCTTGTACAAACAGTCAAAGCAGAGGACAGAGTCTGGAGACCAGAGCAGTGGAGGAAGTGTATTGGCATAGACTAGGTCACAAAATCATTAAGACTAGTGACCATTAACAAATATAGGTTTGGTTGCGACTATCCTAGTACCTGAATGGGTCACAAGCAGACCAGGCAAGCAGCTGAATGCATAGAACTGCAACAGTATTAGACAAATGCAGTTTTTCACAGAAAACCAACTGCCATATTGTATGTAATAAAGCAGCTGTAATCACACAATAAGGAAGATAATGCCGCATTACACCAGCTATAGCTAAGCACTTAAGATTTCTCTTATGTGCCCTGTCTGGTAACAGAATGGAGGTAAATAGATAAGGAAGTTATTCGGTCCGGGTTGGTGACTAGTCCCGGGGCTGTTTTCAAGTCACAACCTGAGGTATAAAGCAACGTCAATCGCATTAAAAGAGATCTGGTATAAAACAAGCACAAACTGGTATGAAAACTCTTTTGAGCCATGACCTGAGCCAAAAGGCAGTACAACAAAAGAAATGGTATAAAAAAAATGACAAAGTACATAATACAGTAATATGCATTATACTTGTTGAAAAACTTAAAATATACAATAAATTACTGGAACTGGCAGCAGTACTACAGATGAGTTATGGAGACTCTGTTTACACAGTAAACAATAACTCATAGGAAAATAGTCTATTTATAAAGAATGTTTGCATTGGAAATCAACTAAAGGTCTGGCATCTACAAGATTATTTAAATTATATACAACATTAGAGATCAACAGTTGCCACCAACAGATTATTTACATTATAACAACTTGTTGGTCACGCACTGTGCATAGAGACAAGAATTGTGTATTGCTAACATACCCTCTGCGAGGACCACCCATGGTCCTTATAGCAACTGCACCGATTTTTTTTTTTGCTTACTTTTTTCCACCTAAAAATCGTACAATTAGAAAGGAATCCCAGAGGTTGTGGCAATGCACTCCAGGATGCAGGTGCAACTTGAGAAAATTCTCTTTTGCTAATTGCTAGACTAAATGTAGGTCTAGTTTAGTAGGATGCTGTCATGGTTACACAGAAAATAAGCACAAGTTTTATGGATGCTAGAATTCATTTAGAAGTTTAAATCCAAGGGAGTTTAGCAGCAGCATAGCTCAACCATCACTGGAAGTCATTTGGTTTTCCTCAAATTCAGTGTTACTCAGTTGATACTGAAAGGAGCAGAAAATCTTTTTTTCTGCGTTTTGTAATAGGCGGGAGTTTTTTTTTTTTGGGGGGGGGCACGATTTACAGAAAATGGTAGCACATATTCCAGATTAGAAAGCGAGACATTAATGGCAGTGACTTGTCTTGTTTCTAAGGTTAGCATGTTTGATAGTATGCAGGTATATACAAGTTGGTTCAGAATGGTACACATTCATATAAGTTCTGATGAAGTAACAGGCCAAGATACTATTTGCTTGACAATTTAAGGGAGGGCAGAACCACAGGGGCTTTTGATAAGTAACAAATGATAGGTTGAGAATCTTTGTGGGATACATATAAATTAATTGTTAATGTTATCAATAGTATATGTATTAATTATCATCCAGTTCCAGATAAAATAAAGAGGTGACAGAAATGAAGAATGCATGGGGCAGGTACAATGTGATTCTTATGTTTCATAAAAGAAAAACAAATGCTGATTAACCCATCGACAGTCAGACAGCTTCCAGTATTATAGGTTCATAAGTTCATACTAGGCTATCTGCCCTAGGGCATTTATAAGCCTAGCCAGAGATGTGTGGCTTTCACCACCCCTTAGGTTGAAGAATACTATACCCATTAGTTTGCCGTGCCTCTGTTATCTATCTTCATCTATAACATGCAATGTAACATGATGCACGAAGGTCCAATTCAAGAAATAATCAGTAAATATACCTGTGCACCACACGTTACCTCACTAAGAATACTTCAGCATGCCAAACAATGTCTGTTACAAACTATCAGATGTACAATTTCTACTCAACTCTGCAAACAGGCTGTAATATTCATATTATGCATCTTAAGCATGGGTAGCACCTACCTATTTTACAGTGTCTCAGCTCTGTACTGTATTCTAATTACATCTGTTACCACTCTGCAGCTAAAAACTGGGCCTTTGTGGCTCCCCACTCCACAAATGTTTAACTAAACTTTAACAATTTTTTTTTAAACTCTGGGCAAAAAATTGCATGTCTCTTTCCCAGAAGACAAACTGCTGTTTGGGAAAGAGTGCTACTTCCTCAACCGGAGCATGGCCATCTAAATCACAGACAATGTATCGAAGACACCACTTCTAACAGCATACATAGATGCATCTACCTGAGCCCTTAGAAATACAGCCACAACCAAATGTCTCCCAATGAAACAAACGTACACAGCTCCTGTCCAGCTCTAATATGTGACAACACTTTGAAGCCTTCAGCTTCTTATTCAAGCTGTAGGAGGTTGACCTTGTTTATGATACCAGTACTTCCTTGCCCTAAACTCCCTCCATTACTAACTACAGCGGACAGATTCTTCACTAAGGCATCACAAGCATGAGAAGCGCTCTCTGCTAACAAAAAAGAAATCACCACATCATTACTGGAATTCAGAAACTATCTAAAAAGAATCCTCTTTGAACAAGCAAAATATAAATGCTTTTCTAACAAAAGAATCAGACAAATGAGTACTTAGGGTTATTTTCAGTTTCACACAACCATGGTAAATTGAAACTGCCAAGCAGTAAAAGTTATTTACAGAGGTTGTCTTGCAACAACTTTAGCATTAGTGATAGCATGTTTGAAGCACACTAACATAGCAGCTAAACCTCAGCATTTAACTGTATCTGATTAATGTTAGGCTTCCTAAATACTTTTATGCTCTTTCATGAACTCTGAAGCTACAAAGTTTTGAGAGATGGCTTCCTCTTTTCGAGATGCGCACACGTCACATGCACATTCACTGCCATGGCACATCTCATTTGTTTCCCTCTTCCTCCTCTTTTAGAGATGCGTACACGTCACATGCACATTCTCTGCCATGGCACCTCTCGTTTGTTTCCCTCTTCCTCCTCTTTTAGAGATGCGCACACGTCGCATGCGCATTCACTGCCATGGCTCATCTCATTTGTTTCCCTCTTCCTCCACTTTTAGAGATGCGTACACGTCACATGCGCATTCTCTGCCATGGCACCTCTCGTTTGTTTCCCTCTTCCTCCTCTTTTACAGATGCACACACGTCGCATGCGCATTCACTGCCATGGCTCATCTCATTTGTTTCCCTCTTTCTCCTCCACGTTATCTTTGCTTATTTTACACATTTTCTGTGACATTCACCCATTCCTTCATATCTGGCTTTCTGATGACCAGAACCCTAAATTTGGTCAGTCTCAAATTTGCTGGTGGTCATTCGTGAAATGCAAGGTTGGGTGATCAAGGTTTCCAACTGGATGCCTGCTTTCAGGTTGCTTTCTCTCACTCCTCCAACATGAAAACCCTAAGGTTAATTTAAAAATGGGTCATTATGAATTGGATAGGGCTACCAGGGAATCTTACAAGGCTCATAGGTTCATAGGTTCACAGGTTGGTACTAGGCTATCAGCCCTAGGGCCTATACAAGCCTAGCCATAACAATTCCCTGGCTATTTCTTCCCACACTATTTACTTTCCTGGACCCCTGTCTAGCAGGGCGACTGACATGATCCCTGGGGTGAATTTCCTTTCTCCCATCCAATCATCAAGGTTCCTGTTGAAGAGGTCCAAAGAGGCACTCTGCTTGACATGTATGGGCAATCTATTCCAGAGTCTGGGGAGTCTCTGGGTCAGGAACCTATCCCTCCAAAATGTTTTGTTTATTGTGATGACAAGGTTTAAATCCCTGGAGCGTGTAGCTCTGAGGGATTGGGATTTCTTTAAGTGTAGCATGTCCAACAGCTCTGGGTTTGACATGGCCTTGTATGTTAAGCAGAGATCGCCTCTGAGTAGACGATATGCGACAGAGTATAGCTGGAGTTTTTTAAGACGGTCAGCGTAGGGCATCTGCTTTAGGCCTGTGATTCTTTTAGTGAGGTATTTCTGAGGCCTTTCCAGTTGTTGCAGATGTCTTGAGAGGTACATACCAAATGGGGCGTTGTATTCTATAATGGGTCAACTTTATTATGGGACAAAAAAAAGGTCTCTGGCTCTCACATGAACTGGCTTTCTCATGAACAAATTTATTTTGGACCTTACACACCTCACCTATGTTGAGCAAGCCATTAACTCCAGAAGCAGTAGCATTAGGCTAGATAAAAGAAAGTGCTTTTGGCAGGATATATGTATTCTTAATTTTAAATATAATTATATGAAGTACTGAGAGTCCTATACTGCTGCATGCACTTTATGAAATGAGGATTAAGCCACTGGATCCAAGCTGCCACCAAGTGACAAGCCACTTATAATTAGTGGCTAGTGACTTTTATGAAGCATCATCAGACATTTCAAGTTGTGCTTAGCTGCAAATCCCTCCTCCAATTAATTACAAGGTTTTGGAAATTTCAGGCCTAGTCCCATTTCCACATCTTACAAGGCTTCAAAGACTACTCCTATGCAGATGTGCAGCTGGAAGCAAGGCATTCCAGCTGCATATCTGGTATGTACAGCAGCACTTCAAACTACCATTATCACAATACCATGTTTCATTTCCTGATCTGGTTTCCATCCCTCTGGGAAAGGATTCTGTATGTCCCAATTATACAAAAGTCTCATTATTTCCACTGTGACTCTCACAAGCTCTTAAATCTCCTTGTTTACTGTTATGTTTAGCTTTTTTCATCCCCACTCATGCAGGTGGATGCTCAGCTCTTATTTATCCTACCTTGTCCTTGAGGACCCTGGTATGCTTATGGCTGCATTTTGAGCCAGTACACATATGCTTTTGTTTCAGAGATACTATTAAAAGCGTGAGGAAAAATCTCTTGATTTCAGGCAACCTTTTACTAAGACTGTGGGCACTGAACCTCACACTACCACTGTCTTTCAACTTATCTGTCCCTTTCCACATAATCCATACATAGAGTCTTCATCATTGTCTCCATTAAACCACAAATCTTTCCCTGCACTACTACTGCTCCTCACCAGAGTCTGCTTTACTCACTGCCTAAATATTTTTCCGAGAAAAGGCAAAGATTTTCCTAATGTTAAACAGTGCTCCTCCACTTGGCCAATTAAAGTCCTTATTAATGAAACCTTTAAACAAGTTTCTAGGATCAAACTTCCCCCTCTTAAGTAGAAGACGATGATGTCAATAAAAGTTCCATGAGACTCCAAATGTGGATGCCCAGTCCTCTAAGAAACCAAAAGCACTGAATTGCTTCAGTTACAGAATTGTTGACCCCATGAGACAAAATATCTTTTTCCCTACCCATATCATGACCAGGCAGCACCTATGAGAAAAGTGATGTACATGTTCCTTCCTTGCATAAGGACTCTTGCTTGTTCCTCAAACTCCTGAACTGCTCTGGCCCCCTTCTTACCCAAGACATTTGTCCTTACATGCACAATGCCATCAAAAGTTCCTGTTCTATGCAACTGCCAAAGGAGTCACTTCCTTTCCCTTACAGCTATGGTAACAGATTTGTAACTCGCCCCTAGTTTCTCCTCAAAGCCATAGTTCCAGCCTGTAAATGATTGAATTCCCAAGAGAAGATTGTTCCTTATCTGCAGTCTGCTTCCACTCTCCTTAGATTCAGCTCAGTAAAGGTTAGCAGATCCTGCACTACCTTGTGTATTCAATGGTTACACATAGCTGACAGGCACACTACGTATTCAATGGTTACACACAGCTGACAGGCACACTACCTTGTGTATTCAATGGTTACACATAGCTGACAGGCACACTACCTTGTGTATTCAATGGTTACACATAGCTGACAGGCACACTACCTTGTGTATTCAATGGTTACACACAGCTGACAGGCACACTACCTTGTGTATTCAATGGTTACACACAGCTGACAGGCACACTACCTTGTGTATTCAATGGTTACACATAGCTGACAGGCACACTACCTTGTGTATTCAATGGTTACACACAGCTGACAGGCACACTACCTTGTGTATTCAATGGTTACACACAGCTGACAGGCACACTACCTTGTGTATTCAATGGTTACACATAGCTGACAGGCACACTACCTTGTGTATTCAATGGTTACACACAGCTGACAGGCACACTACCTTGTGTATTCAATGGTTACACATAGCTGACAGGCACACTACCTTGTGTATTCAATGGTTACACATAGCTGACAGGCACACTACCTTGTGTATTCAATGGTTACACATAGCTGACAGGCACACCTTGTGTATTCAATGGTTACACATAGCTGACAGGCACACTACCTTGTGTATTCAATGGTTACACATAGCTGACAGGCACACTACCTTGTGTATTCAATGGTTACACATAGCTGACAGGCACACTACCTTGTGTATTCAATGGTTACACATAGCTGACAGGCACACTACCTTGTGTATTCAATGGTTACACATAGCTGACAGGCACACTACCTTGTGTATTCAATGGTTACACATAGCTGACAGGCACACTACCTTGTGTATTCAATGGTTACACATAGCTGACAGGCACACTACCTTGTGTATTCAATGGTTACACATAGCTGACAGGCACACTACCTTGTGTATTCAATGGTTACACACAGCTGACAGGCACACTACCTTGTGTATTCAATGGTTACACATAGCTGACAGGCACACTACCTTGTGTATTCAATGGTTACACATAGCTGACAGGCACACTACCTTGTGTATTCAATGGTTACACATAGCTGACAGGCACACTACCTTGTGTATTCAATGGTTACACATAGCTGACAGGCACACTACCTTGTGTATTCAATGGTTACACATAGCTGACAGGCACACTACCTTGTGTATTCAATGGTTACACATAGCTGACAGGCACACTACCTTGTGTATTCAATGGTTACACATAGCTGACAGGCACACTACCTTGTGTATTCAATGGTTACACATAGCTGACAGGCACACTACCTTGTGTATTCAATGGTTACACATAGCTGACAGGCACACTACCTTGTGTATTCAATGGTTACACATAGCTGACAGGCACACTACCTTGTGTATTCAATGGTTACACACAGCTGACAGGCACACTACCTTGTGTATTCAATGGTTACACATAGCTGACAGGCACACTACCTTGTGTATTCAATGGTTACACATAGCTGACAGGCACACTACCTTGTGTATTCAATGGTTACACATAGCTGACAGGCACACTACCTTGTGTATTCAATGGTTACACATAGCTGACAGGCACACTACCTTGTGTATTCAATGGTTACACATAGCTGACAGGCACACTACCTTGTGTATTCAATGGTTACACATAGCTGACAGGCACACTACCTTGTGTATTCAATGGTTACACATAGCTGACAGGCACACTACCTTGTGTATTCAATGGTTACACATAGCTGACAGGCACACTACCTTGTGTATTCAATGGTTACACATAGCTGACAGGCACACTACCTTGTGTATTCAATGGTTACACACAGCTGACAGGCACACTACCTTGTGTATTCAATGGTTACACATAGCTGACAGGCACACTACCTTGTGTATTCAATGGTTACACATAGCTGACAGGCACACTACCTTGTGTATTCAATGGTTACACATAGCTGACAGGCACACTACCTTGTGTATTCAATGGTTACACACAGCTGACAGGCACACTACCTTGTGTATTCAATGGTTACACATAGCTGACAGGCACACTACCTTGTGTATTCAATGGTTACACACAGCTGACAGGCACACTACCTTGTGTATTCAATGGTTACACATAGCTGACAGGCACACTACCTTGTGTATTCAATGGTTACACATAGCTGACAGGCACACTACCTTGAATGGTTACACATAGCTGACAGGCACACTACTGTGTATTCAATGGTTACACACAGCTGACAGGCACACTACCTTGTGTATTCAATGGTTACACATAGCTGACAGGCACACTACCTTGTGTATTCAATGGTTACACATAGCTGACAGGCACACTACCTTGTGTATTCAATGGTTACACATAGCTGACAGGCACACTACCTTGTGTATTCAATGGTTACACATAGCTGACAGGCACACTACCTTGTGTATTCAATGGTTACACATAGCTGACAGGCACACTACCTTGTGTATTCAATGGTTACACATAGCTGACAGGCACACTACCTTGTGTATTCAATGGTTACACATAGCTGACAGGCACACTTGTGTATTCAATGGTTACACATAGCTGACAGGCACACTACCTTGTGTATTCAATGGTTACACATAGCTGACAGGCACACTACCTTGTGTATTCAATGGTTACACATAGCTGACAGGCACACTACCTTGTGTATTCAATGGTTACACATAGCTGACAGGCACACTACCTTGTGTATTCAATGGTTACACATAGCTGACAGGCACACTACCTTGTGTATTCAATGGTTACACATAGCTGACAGGCACACTACGTATTCAATGGTTACACACAGCTGACAGGCACACTACCTTGTGTATTCAATGGTTACACATAGCTGACAGGCACACTACCTTGTGTATTCAATGGTTACACATAGCTGACAGGCACACTACCTTGTGTATTCAATGGTTACACACAGCTGACAGGCACACTACCTTGTGTATTCAATGGTTACACATAGCTGACAGGCACACTACGTATTCAATGGTTACACACAGCTGACAGGCACACTACGTATTCAATGGTTACACACAGCTGACAGGCACACTGAGCAAACTAAAGACTGAACTCAAAACGCTTTTTTTTTTTGCAAGTTCTTGCAGATCAGCCTTACAGTATGTATTCAATAATGAAATCAATGCCTATTTAGTTATTTTACATTTGTTTACTGGGATGGTCTACAGAACCTGTTTTTAGCAGAATCCCAGGGAGAAAATCTCCACATGAAGTACAAAACAAATACAGTATTATCCACTGCACTACAAATGACATGAGAAATACTATACAAAAATAAGCTGAACGAACAAACTATGTTACAGGAAATACTACACATCTAGACAATTCTACGGAGTTAAAACGGACAAAAATTATAGTCACTCACCATATGCATAGCCTACGAGTAGATAGTATACAACAATAGTATGTAGGTAGTACGATGTGTGAAACTGACTGTTACAGTACATGAAGAAAACAGAATGTTGGTTTCAGTTAAGGAAAATAATAGCCAGAAAGTTAGTGAGGCAGAATGATGGTGACAGAGTTAAAAATAGAGGCGATACAGCCCGAGCAACGTGTGGATATGGTATCGACACAGAGGCAAAGTTAGAACAGCCTTAGGATCTTGCAGACTGTGAGGGAGTGAAATGTGACAGAAGAAGGGAATGAGGCTAGTGTGGAAGAAGAGGAAGAGCTGAGCATTAGGCAGGCTTTTTGCAGGTGCACGGCCATGTACTTTTGAGATAAAGAGGCTTTGAAATGGGTTAAACCAGGCATAAACCTGGTAGCTAGAGGTACTGAATTCCATAGTATAGAGACAGAGTATGAATACAGACAGTGACCTGGTTTTCTTGTGGGTTTCGGGATAGCTACGAGATTTTTGTCTTCCAATCGTAGGGATCGATTTGGTGCGTAAGGTGCGACTAAATTGGCTAGTGCAGGGCAGGCAGTAGGCTTGAAAATAAGGTTGTGCAAGGTGGACAGCTTAATAAAGGCAAGTTGGTTGGGGAGTTCAAGCAAGTTTGGTTTACAATGGTGTGTGAGATATTTAGAGTTTTGGACAAACTTTGCAACTTTGTTATAGCACTGTTCCATCTTGCTTAGGGTAGACGTTTGTAAGTTAGTTAGGATAGGGGCACCATAAAGAAGAGAGGGAAGTAAAAATGTTTTTGCAAGGGTAGTTTTGGCTGCTGTAGTAAAGAAATGTTTTCTATATAAGAGTTCCAGTTTTTGATGAGTTTTCTTTATATTTTGCTGTACATGGGAGCGAATGAAAGTTTATTGTCAATGATAACTCCTAGAAGTTTGGTTTTCTGCACTATTTCTAGGACAGTGTTGTCAGAAGAAATGATGTTGAAATGATAAGTGACAGGGGAGGTGTTTTGGGTTGAATGAGTACTAGTTTAGTCTTCTCTGGATTAAGAAAGAGTTGAGCATTTCTTAGCCAGGATTCAACTGCAGTAAAGGACTGTTGAGTTTTTAAGTTTATACAGTAAATAATACATTAATTTAAAACAGAAAAAGAGGTGTGTGTACAATGCAGATCTATGTAATTAATAGCAGAGGACAGAACAGGACATATCAAAAAATACTCACTACCAAATGCATTTATACAGCCCTGAAAATGGCAGGTATATACTTTTGGGAATGGCGTAAAGTCTTGACTGCACATAGACTATGCTAGCCCATTCTTTGGAAAAATGCTTCTGGTTTTGACAAATGCTCATTTTTTTAATTTTATTTGCTTATTTACCGTAAGAAAACTGACCTGCCTTGAGCTTTTTTCAGCCATAACCAAGGCTACAATTATCAAAGAAGCCAAATCCACAGCCAAGGAAGTAGGAAGCAACACCTTGTTAAATCTTATAGAGAATGTCCTTTAATAAACACAATTCACGAAGAAAATGACACAAGCGCTTTCGCTCAGGCAGTCCTGAGCTTTTTCAAGTAATACAAATATCTCATTCACCAGTGCATCTTAAATACTGTGGTAATCAAGGTCTTGACTGAAACTACATGTTGTCAAAAGCAGATCAGTGAATTAAAGGTACATACCAAAAAGTTACTTTGAGAACGGATATAAAATATGTTACAAAACTGGCTTATGAATAAACACACCTTCTAAGCTAAAAATTAAAATAATAAATGCATTTCATAAATTAAATATGTTGCAAAAGGCTAGAAAATAAAAAAATAGATATATATTATCCAAATTGTAGTCTATGCAGCATAACAAATAGTAAAAAGATTTAAACATCTGGGAATTAGTGCTCCCCGTATATCTAGAATAAAAAAGTACATATTTAAAAACATCAAAATCTTTCTTCATAAAATCTATTGGAGTGAGTTCTAAGAATTGATATCATGCTGCTAAAAAACAACATTAATGTATAATCTATTGATAATGGACACTTGAAAGAGAGAAAAATAAGAAATTAGAATTGAAAAATAGTGGTGGTGGGGGAAGTGGGGGAAGATGGCGTATAGGACACCATAGGGAATGGATGCCCACTAAAATGGCTAAGTCCAAAGGTAAGTCAGCAGGACAGGAACTATAACCTAGCTCTTCTTAACTTCAGAACTGGTTTGATGCTAATGGTCCCATTTAGCCCAGGCTACAATTATGCTATTTGTAGAGTTTTTGATTATTAACTTTATCAGCACATTTTTGGAAAGTGGGAAGAAACTGGAGTACCTAGGAAAACTTCATGCAGCTGTAGTGAGAACCCCCAAACTCCACACTGTGGATGGAAGACTGGAAGGATTTAGTCCTGTCTAAGTAAAATCTCAGCTGTCTATGCACATCAAGAGAGTGCAGAATCCGTTCCCCTTTATTTTGGGGATTGTTGAAAAATGTAGGCAGGTGAATAGACTGGTTAAGGGTTAAACTGGAAACCACCTTAGGCATAAAGGAGGGATTGGCTCTCAGAGAAACCCGATCCAAGTGAAAAATAATGAAAGGTTCTACTGCCATGAAGGCTTGCAGCTCAGATACCCTTCTAGCTGAAGTAATAGCTAAAGGAAAGTAATCTTCCAGGATAGAAACTTCAAATCTGCAGAGGCAGCTGGTTCAAAGGGAGGCAGAGTAAGTTTTTCCAGGACAAAATTAAGATCCCAAGCAGGAGTAGGAGCTCTTCTGGGAGGTCTAAGATTACTAGCTCCCCTTAGGAACTTTTTCATCATGGGGTTAGAAAAAAAAGGGTTGCTCAAAAGAACAATGAGCCGAAATTGCCGAAGCATGAATTTTGATTGAAGAAAAGGAAAGTCCACCATTAAGCAATCCTGCTAGGTAGTCAAGAATGAATGAAAGAGAAGGATGAGAAGAGTCTTCTCCTTTAGCTAGCATCCAAGAACAAAATCTCTTCCATTTATCTGCATAGGATTTTCTGGTGCTAGGCCTCCTGGCCTCATGAAGAACTTCAACCACCTGTTGGGAAATATTTAAAGTATTAGCCAGGCAGTTAAGTGCAGAGTTTGAAGATAAGGATGGAGGAACTTTTCCCCCTCCCTGAACCAACAGATCTGGTACCAGGGGAAGATGCCAAGGCTGAGCCTAGGAAAGGCTGCGAAGGAGGGGATACCAATGCTGCCTAGGCCAATCTGGAGCTATCAGAATAGCCTTTGGTTTTTGTCCCTTATCTTTAGTAGCACTCTGGGAAGAAGAGGCAGAGGAGGGAATGCATAAACTGAGAGATGTGTCCATAGGAAGGATAATGCATCCACCCTCCAAGCTTTGTTGTGAAACTCCCTGGTGCAGAAGGTTGGAAGGAGATGATTGGTGTGAGAGGAGAAAAGATCCACTTGTGGGGTGCCCCAGTGATGAGTGATGTGATGGAAAACGTCCCTATTCAGTTTCCTCTCGTGAGGATCCAGAACATGTCTGCTCAAATGATCCGCCAAGGAGTTTAGCCTCCCTGGAAGATACTGAGCTATTAGATGTAAGCCCATGGATGCTGGTGTGGACCATAGTCTCATGCTTTGCCTGCACAAGGGGTAAGAGTGAGTCCTCCCTTGCTTGTTGATGTACCACATGACTGTGGCACTGTCTGTCCTGATCAGCAGAGTCCCAGGGTAGAGTAGGTCCTTGAAAGCCAGCAAGGCCTGCTGCACTGCCATCAATTCTTTTAAGTTTATGTGCAGATGAATCTGCTGGGTGCTCCAGGTCCCCTGAATGCCCCTGCCCTCCAGATGAGCCCCCCATGCAACATCTGAGGCATCTGTGGTGAGAGTCTGGCTGGCAGGTGGTGGGCAGAAAGGCAGACCCTTGTTCTGAGAACAGGCTGTCGCCCACCAGAGGAACTCCATTTGTAGACAGGGAATCAAGGGAAGAATCAAGTCTAGGTCCTGTGTGTGTTGACACCAAAGATTCTTGAGGTACCATTGTAGTTTTCTCATATGCAGCCTTGCATATGAGATCATCAAAATACATGAAGCCATGAACCCCAGTGCTTGCAGGAATTGCCTTGCAGAGAGCTGGGTCATGCTTGCCAAGTTCATGAAGTAAGCGGAAAGATCTTCTTGCTTCTGTTGAGGGAGAAATACCATCTGGGTGGCTGTATTCAGACTTGTTCCCAGGAAAACAATCTTCCTTGAAGGGACCAACTTTGACTTCTTTTCGTTGAGAGTGTAACCTAAAGAGGTGAGAATGTTCTTCATGAAATCCAAATCCTTTTCTAGTTGTTCTGGGGAGTTTGCTTGAACGAGGCAGTCGTCCAGGTAAGGATAAATCTGAATGTTTCTCTGCCTGCAAAAAGCAATGGCTGGAGCCAGGCACTTTGTAAAAACTCTGGGCACAGTAGATAAGACAAAGGGAAATGCAGAGAATTGAAAGTGTTGCTCCCAGCCCTGAAGTGAAGGAACTGCCTGCAACGTTTCCTTATTGGGATGTGCAGATAAGTCTCCTTGAGATCCAAAGTTACCAGCCATGAATCCTTGCCTAGCACTGGTAGTAACTGCTGAAGGGTAAGCATCTTGAATATGGGAATCACCAGAAAAGTGTTTAGAATGGACAGATCCAGAATAGAGCGTCAGGTGCCCCCTTTCTTGGGTACCAGAAAAAGCCTTGAATAAAAACCTAGGCCTGCCTGATTTGCAGGAACTGGCTCTATAGCCCCCATAGTCAGTAGAGAAGAAATTTGAGTTTCTATCTCTGCCCTGAGAGTTCTGGGTATCCTTGTAAAACAGGGAAGGTGCGAAAGTAAAACTTGTAACCCTGGTTTACTATACTGAGAATCCATTTGTCGTCTGTGATGGTAGACCATATGTCTGCGAACCTGGCTAACCCCCCACCCCCAAAGGAAACCCAGGGTTCGCAGAGGTAGACACAAGAAGGCTGGAATCATTGAGAATGTTTGCTTTGGGAAGCTGGCTTAGAATGCCCCGATTTAGCAGAAGAATGCCATTGTTTAGCCCTTTGAGGGGCAGAAGCCTGCCCTCTGGAACATCTGAAACCCCTAGGCCTAGAGCGACCCTGCTTGCCAGGATCAGGGAAAGATCAATTCTTGGAAGGATAATGCCTAAGCCAAGAAGGCTGAACCTGAAGGAAATTGTTCACAGATGCATAGTTTGCCTTATCCAACAACTTCTTTAATACCTCCTCAACCTTATTACCAAAAAGATTGCCCTTGTGCAAAGGAACATCCAGCAATTTAGATTTAACTGGTTCAGAAAGAGGCCGCTCCTGAGCCAAGCATGCCTTCTAATTACAGAACCAGTGGCTGCTGCTCTGCAGGAAGCATCCAAAGTGTCAAAACCACAATGAAGTGAATGCTTATTAACTAAAGTGGCAGTCTTGTAAATCTTTGTTCTCCGTCATGGAAGGAATATCTCCAAGTTTAGCCTTAATCGCCTCCAAAGTATGCTGCTGATACTCAAGCATGTGAAAAAGACAATTCACGGATCTAATTGCAAGAGTTGCAGAGGTATAGACTTTTCTACCCCACCTGTCTAAGGCCCTATCGGAAGGCAAAGGGTTTTTAGCAATAGTAGCCTTAACACCCTTGGGGCCTTGAGAAATAATTTCTGGATCAGCAGTAGGGGTTTTAAAAAGGAATTGATGAGATTCAGGAACCCTGTAATACCTATCTGGTTTTCTTGGGGCAGGATGGACAGAATTAAGAGTTAAAGAATTTTCCATGAAAACATCATCCATAACTTCCAAAACTGGAGGTATAGCCAGAGGCTTATGCTGTGGCAATTCCAAAAATTCCCGGATTCTTTTCTTAGACTATGGAAAATCTTGACATTCCCATTTAAAATGCTCCCTAAGAGTGTTCAAAGTATCCCCAAAAGAAAAATCTTCTGGAGGTGAAGCAGAAGGGATAAAGTCCTCAGCATCAGAATCATCAAAGCCAGAAAAAAGTTGAGAATTTCTTTCTTCACCAGCAGACATACTGGAAACCTCAGAATCTGAGACAGACAAAACATCAGGAGATAATTCCCTAGCCTTCTTTGAAGGGGAGGGGGATGAAAGCCCCTAATCAGGAAAAGAAGATCACCAGCCATCTCTACCAACTGGAACGGAGGTACAGGAGGGGAGGCCGATGCCTGGTTGTGAGTAGGTTTGTGGCTGGAAGGTTTACTAGCAATCCAGAGTGACTCAAGAGGCCTAGCAACTGCAGAAGTCTGAATTAAGATAGTCGGTCTGGTTCTGGTCTCATGTCGAAAAGAAGAAGAGTCAGAAGCCGGTGCCTGCAAAGTGATTCCAGACCCATCTGAAGCGATGACAGACGGAGGGTCTGAAGATGAAATAGCAGCCTGTGGCATGGAGGACTCCGTAAAGGTCTCGGCAGAGGCTTGCGGCTGAAAATCTGTGGATTGCAGGGACTGTGAAAGCACCTGATTACCGCTGTGCTGATGACCAAATTCACTGGTGCGTCGTCAGTAGATTTAACCCTAGGCCTGTCGCGGTCTTTGCTTTTCCTAGCTATATCCAAAGTCGTGTGGCCAGAAGACGCCATACTGATGAACTTAGGCCAGACTCCAAAATGCTTATACAAAATCTTAGCTCTACGGCGTATGGTACGCGGGTTAAAGGAAGCACAGAGATCGCAGTTAGGGACGTCATGCTCAAGGCCCAAACAAGTTATACAATAGGAATGGAAATCACGGTGCGGAATCTGTTTTCCACAGGCAAGACAGTTAATAACTTTATCTGACATTCGTTAAGGCAAGAAAAGAAGATCCCCAATGGGGTACTTATCTGAAAACGTCTTCAACTTTGTAGTCTGAAATGAAGGTAAACGGCCGACTGGCACTAGTGCAAATTGCATCTGCTTCAGATCTGCGACAAGAAAGACTTAGAAAATGGTGTTGGCTGCCTCCCTTTATACCTGATGTACTGACATCAGTTTTACAACTGGTGGCAGCCGATGTCATATACCAAGGACTCCGGTATTCGGGCTGACTGAGGGCTACCAGGAGCCGGATAACCCATATGTGAGGACTGCAACAGTGAAACATGAAGAACATCTAGGTATAAATCCCTACATCACAAGATGGGTTGCCAACTGGCTCATTGACAGAACCCACATTACAAAAGTTGCAGGCTCCAAATCTGACTTCAAACCAGTGACAACTGGAGTACCACAGGGTTCAGTCCTGGGACCTCTCCTGTTTAGTATCTACTTCTCTGAAGTGCAGACTAACACAGAAGGCCTCTGGCTAATGAAGTTCACAGATGACTATGGGTCCTAGTTTGCAGTTGAGTCCCCAAATGATGTGGACATCCTACAGAAGGGCCTCACTGAGACAGATGCCTGGTGTCAGAGACATGGCCTCAAGCTCAATGCCTAAAAGTACACTGTCATCCCCATTGTTAAAAAATCTGTACCCATGAACTACCACAAACAGCAGTCTACTTAATGCCAAATGTGTGATAAGAGACCTTGGGACCCAGGTGGACAGTAGTCTCTCCTTTGATAATCACATTGCCACAGTAGTCAGGAAATCCTTCTATGTAGCACACCTCATCACAAAAGGGTTCTCATCCAGGAAAAAAAAAAGAGGTCATTGTTCCCCTCTACTTGGCACTTATTAGACCCTTTATAGAGTACAATGCCCCTTTTTGGAATGTACCTCACAAGACATCTGCAGCAGCTGGAAAGGCCACAGAAGTACCTCACAAAGAGGATTACTGGCCTCAAACAGATGCCCTACACTGACCGTCTCAAAAAACTCCAGATTTACTCTGTAGCATATCGCCTACTCCAAGGAGATCTCTGCCTAACATATAAAGCTAAGTTAAACCCATAGCTGTTGGACATGCTACACCTAAAGAAATCCCAATCCCTCCATGCTACATACTCTAGGGACCTAAACCTTGTCACCACAATAAACAGGACATGCTGGAGAGAGATTCCTGTCCCAGAGACTTTCTATACTCTGGAACAAGCTACCGATCTATGTCAAGCAAAGTTCCTCATTATCACTCTTCAAGAAAAATCTTGGAGTGGATGGGAAACAGGAAATACACCCAGAGGATCACTTCTGTAACTCTGCTCGACAGGGGCACAGGAAATTAACTTTTTTGGGTGGCGTAAGCCAAGGAACCTTGTTGGGTAGGCTTACTTAGGCCCTTGGGCCGATAGCCTAGTACCTACTTATGAACTCCAGGCTTTCGAACTGTGAGGAAGAGATCATAAACTAGATATATGTTTATGCCACAAATTCTGATACCAAACATGCAATAAGGGAAAAATGATCATGCATCATATGATGTTGTTAAACGCTGCATACATACCAACTGTGAAGTCTCTCTGCCTCCAGTAATCAGTACACTGAGAATTGGCCATGTCCCAATTCATTCTTAACGCACAGAAAATGTTCCTCAAAGATCACTTTCCCTCCACACAGTCACTCACATACACTTGACATCATGTGATTTAGCAGAGTTATGGCTAAACCATATCCACGTGTTCCACACAGACTACTGTAGTCTTCTGAAAAATCTTTAAATGACTAAACTCTAAAGTCCAAAAGTTTACATAAACACCCGTCAATAAATGAATAATTTTGACCATTAATTTTTCAGTGTGGCAGTAACAAACTGCAATCAATATACGTACTGATAAAACAGATTTTAATAAGATACAAATACATTAGAAAAATATCAAATAGAGTAAAAAATACAGATAAAGCAAATTACAAAAAGATGCAAGTGGATTAAAAGAATACAAATGATGTAAAAGTATTATAGGTGAATTAAAACAAAAGTTCTTTAAACAGAATTTGTGACTGAAGAAGAAATGAGACAAATGCTAATGTAGCAAAAACAGCAGAAGTGTACCTGTTAAAAAAATAAAAAATGTTTGAGTAAGTTTAAGTTACTCTGAGAAAAGAAACTCAGTTGTGTGAAAGTTGGTATACGTAGGGTATTTAAAGAGAAAGTGCAGGTGAATAGTGTTCATAAGTAATAGGCTCAAACAACCCACTAGACGTATAGTGGGTACAAAAGCAAAACAGTGCAAGAAACTTCTCTGTGTGGAAGATTTTAATCCATATATATCTAGTTAATCACTGTATATTAATCAGATCAGACGATGGTAGTAGAAGTAGCGAACTTAAACTTGTCTTAAGTCAAAAAAATAAAACATTTATAATTTAAAACATTCCACAGAATTACTAAGTATTCCAAAGTAATCCAAGCAGGGTAGGAAGTCTGTTTCCAGTCGAAAATCCTTTCGACTGGAGTCTGTGTGCTTACAGGATTTTTGACTGGAAACTGACTGCCTATCCTGCTTGGATTACTTTCAAATACTTAATTCTGTACAATCTTTTAAATTATAAATTTTTTATTTTTTTGACTTAAGAAGAGTTTAAGTTCGCTAATTCTACTACCATTGTCTGATCTGATTAATATACAGTGATTAACTAGATCTATATGGATTGAAAATCTTCCACACACAGACGTTTCTTACAGGGTTAAGTAACAGGCTAACTAACCTTTTGGATCATTTAAGCCTAGTCAATTTCTCCCTATTGAAAATCAAACATTGTGCCTCTCGTCTGTGAGGTAAACATCTTAATCATCATGTTACCCCCCAAGTGCAGTGTAATATACATTAATCTTAATTTTCAAATATCGTGTACAGAATAATTGTAATGTCCGAATATCGTGCAGAGAATAACCAAAAAAACAGTACAGCAAGGAGTTACTCTAACATTAAGGTTTTAACCTTAAATCTTACACAAGTGTGTTATGTTGGCAGTGCAAAGTGTAAAGAGGAAAGTCAAAGTAATAAAAAGGAGGAATTACAGAACAGGGGCATTACAATTAATACAGTGTTGAACTAGGGAAGAGGCAAACAAGTGCTCTAGCCAGTACCTTTGATTACATCACACAGTCAGAATAACTTGTTCATTAACCTTGTTAGAGAAAGGCATCACATCTATAAACTGTACAACCTAGGTATGCAATGACAAAACACTTTTGTTAGCCATGCCTGATGCATAACAACAAGTAATTCCCAAATGTTTTTATTTATTGTTCTTATTTATTGAGATATTTACATAAATATGAAAACCTGTGCTTAATTGTAAAATTCACAAAATAAATAACACTGAGCAGCTCACAAGGTGTGCAACCTACAGTGATGTCATGCAATAGTTTTTAAGTCATTCAGTTTTGGAAATATTAAGTACATATAGAAATATTGCATACTTTATTACTAACAAACAGAAATTATATCTTTAGCAGAGTTTAAAAAAATATATTTTTTCTGTCTCATGCCACACTGTTTCACATCAATAACATGTAGATCTCATCATTATAACAAGTGACACATGGTTATTTATATCTCCACGGCAAAACATCCCAGATTAACAATCTTAGTGTCAATTTGTTATTTATATTTTGCTTTTCTAATAATAGTGGTCTATTATTAATCAACAAATCACTTACTTAAGGATGCCAGCCTCAAAAAAAGTCTGGACATCATAAGAAACTACAGATGTTAACTGGAAGTAACTCATTGAAGCTTACAGTGCCTTCCTTTTTTAAGAAACACGTGAAAGGTAAAAGACCTAAAAAGTAATGCAACCTCCCTCTGCCTAATTCTGAGGCAAATGTACATGGGAATAAAAATCAAGGTGTTTCTGTTTCTAGCATGTCTGCTTATCAAACAAACATCTAATAATTACATAGGGTTCACGCAGATAATGAAAAAATACTGCTGCTTGCGAGTAATAATGCACAAGCAAGCTAAGAATACTATAATTATGACAAATTCCAAACTGGATTAGTTCTTTGTTTTTCCCTTAAGCAAAGTAAATTATGTTATAAGCTTATATCAGCTGTGAACCTGTGGGAAAATAAATTCCAGTCAGAAAAATATATCAACTAGACAACCCCTGGGAAAGTTCATCTGAAGCCAAAAAAAAAAATCACAGCCACAACATTTTTGGCTTAGAGTTCAACACTGCAGTACAATAACAAAACAGAGTCACTGATTTACATGTTTACTGCACATTTCTAAAACCAATATGCATACTTCAGTCTTTCAAAGTAAGACATGCACAAGTATGAAAGGTAATCAATTAAAGGTAAGAGGGCAGGTGACCACCTATGTGGTTAATGTTGCTGCATCTCAGTTTCAAGGTCTGGGGTTCAATCCAGGCCTCCTGATGCTGTCTGGGTGGGTCTTATTATTCTGTCAAAATTTGTGTGGGTTCTCTTGGAGTCATCCCATTTCTCTCCCCAAAGCAAAATAAAAAACTGATCAGGCTGACTATACTACTATGTTATCCTTGGGTATCTGCATATGAATTTTTTCTCCTCCATGCTCTCCCCCTTTTTGGTTCAACGGGATTAACCAACAACATGAAATAGGTAAAAAATGAGTAATTGAAAGGATTTTTGACCAGCAATGCAGTGACTCATGAAATAATCCAGATAATTGATTGGGTTCAAAAACAGCAGTGGAATTTGGGAGTGATGAGGTCATTTTTGGCCAAGACAGGAGGTCAGACTAACCAGCTGAACCAAGAGGCACGGGAATGGACAGATGGGGTGGTTTATCCAATTAAAAGTTCAAAAAATGTTTTCCAGACCAAGCCCATTTGTACAAAGGTACATTCTACAAGTACACCACCAAAGCTGCAAACTGCAGGATCTGTGGCCTGCCCGAGTTCCTCTTTAAATGCTTACCATATGCAAGTGTTTCTGAGATCATAAAGTGAAAAGATTACGCTTTGGTGAGGTGAAAGAACCAGGATGGAACGGTCAGCAAATTTTAGTGTGTGACTCACCAAATGTCCAACATACCATTACTTTTTGCATGGGAAATCAGAGAATCCTATATATCACAATGTCCTATTACACTAGGAAAGGGATCAACTGACAAATTTGAGAGGTATAAAAGTCTGAATCTTTTGTATGGGTTCAAGTCTGGAGAAAGGTGAAATTACCTCCAGTTTGTGATATTGTGACTGGAAAATACACTTGTAGGACAACAGTTTTACAACTTATTATTTTAAAGTCCCGCCCTGAATATGTGGCTACCACAAATTTCAACAGCCAGATGACTGGTGATGCTGACCTATCAGGTTTGTGGTCTGCAGGTCAACATTTAAAAGTAACATTTCCCTGTCTCATTTGCCATTCCTGTCTAGTCACAGAGATCATAATATCAGAACTATATTAATTCTATTTGACAGTACTAGTAATAAAGCTTCAGGGATATATAGGGTCCTTGTGTTGAGTACAAAAGGTAAAGAATAGATGAGCAATAAATAAAAGATTTGTGCACATGGACCAGCAAATAGACTGTAGGAAGAACAGGATCTAGGTAGTAAAAATTTTATGCAATACTTGGTGAAGCCTAACAGGGAACTTTTGTACACACAAAAAGTGCATTTTATTTCTTTTCAGTGGTTACATGACTCTTGCATTGAGTGAAGAAAACGGTTTTAGAAGTTCATATTCATATAATTAATTACTGAAAATTATGACAATGTATACGTTTTAGTGCTTTTCTGAATGTATTAGTGCTATGGAATGAATTGAATAAAAAGTATATTCAATTAACTTCACTCTGCCTTGCAGCAAATGGTTGACTTGCTAGAGAAAAACAAAAACTAAGTTAGCTACAGTGGGACAGATACCCCAGGGTATGTGGTCCTTCTTCGCTTAAATACAGTAAGTGATGTACTTACAAGACTTAATCAAGTGGGTCCTCTGTAGATCAATGAATAATAGAAGAGAACAGAACAGAAGCAGCTATGTCATTGGAAGACTTGTCACAACTGTGACGACCCTTGTCAACACAAACATTTGATATGATTTTGGGCTGTTCCCTAGCAATGAGCCTAACCAGGGTCAACAATGTCTGCTCACAATAGCTTATGTAAACAGATAGTAAAACCATAGTAGTTTGGTATAAATTATCCTCTATAAGTATATATAATTTGTATTTAACAAAATACAATTAAATGTGTTATAAGATGCAAATGTTTGTTCTAACTACACAGATTTGAGAATATTGCTTGATGTTCCACTAATAAAATTATTAAAAAATCTCTCCCATTCAAATAAAATCTCGCAAAGGACTGTTCTGAAGCTCTTTGATAAAAAGCAAGTCCTCTGCTGTCAAAACTTCCTCACTCCATTCTGCCTTTTGTAGAACAGCTGTCCCCAGTTGGAAGCTCTCCACTATCCCACACTGCCACTAGTGCTGGAAGCGTACTATACCCACCCCTTCTCAAGTCTCCCATCCCACCTTTCTCAAGAATTCTGTCATAATTCAAACCTCTTCCCACTTAAAAAACATTTGATAATTGTCTATAATTGGACACTGATTACAAAGGATACCAAACTTGGGTTTAGAAAATGCTTGAGCACCTTAACTGACATCTACCAAACTCATAGATGCCATAGTTACCAGTATGAACAAATGCTTATTAATGGGGACTGTTTTCACTGACATGCAAACAGCATTTGTGTCAAAAGACCATTCAGTCCTGACAAGTTAACTGAAACAAGTGGTCTTTGAAGAGGCTATGACTGGATGGTTCAGAAACTACCTCAAGAGACAGAACATTTAGTTATAACTGGTCCTACAACTTCTGACAGTTTGCTTCAATGCTGGTGTGCACCAGGGCTCCGTCATAGGCCCATTCTGTTCATTAATGACCTTACACTGGACATACCACTGAACATAAGTAACCTCACTCTCCTCAAATCAGGGTAAAGCATCCAGACTGTCCACAAATACTACCATAATGAGTTTGGAAGCATCTGATTCTATTCAGTCTTCATCAAATTATCTGCGACTTCCAAGACTATCGTCATGTCATTTGACACACCTTAGCAGCCTCCTTCCCTCCCAACTTTTAAGGTGCAGCATTATAAATAGCTGGAGGTGTGATTGGATTTAACTCCTTCATTTCAAGGAACTCTCTAATGCTAGCACATTCAAAAGGTACTGAAATAGGTTAGGTACTCCTACAGATAACATCCAAGAGAAGAAGTACAAACTTCAACATGCACTTCCTATGGATGCTGTTAATTCCAATTGTAATACCAGGACATTGCAGACTTCAGCCAAAAATGGCTGTTATTCCACTGCTCTTGGCAATTACTTTTAACAGCAACACCTCACCCAGCAGAAGATTAAACTGCATCCAGTTACAATGAAGGTGGTGTGTCTCTTAACATATCAGGCATTTTCATCTGAACTCTGTCTGCCTCTGTGCATTAAACTAGGAGTAAAATTGTACCACTGCCCACCAAGGTTTCAGGACTAGGGGGCCTTGCTTTTAAAAGACCCTTTATTGGCTTGTTGAAGGTGAAAATGCATGTTTCATGTTTGTGTCCCATTCACCTGGAACCTGCTTTCCCAGTCAGATGGGAATGGTCATAGCTATAAGTTTAAGTTTTGGAAGGAAACTGATAATCCTATGTTACTTCTATCTGTTGCTGGTTCAGGGATACTAGGTAAACCTCAGTGAATGTATTCACCTCTTCACTTGATATATGGCAACAAACTTCTAACTACTACTTTCCACAACTCATTAGCTCATTCACAGCTATGTGGTGTGGAATGTCACACCTCTAGCAGCCTAGATGTTATCTTGCACTCCAGAGCATTTTCTGAAAAATAAAACTTAAAAAACATAAGATAAACACAAACGCTTTTAAAATTGCACAAATAGCATTATCAGGAAGAAGTATTCCTTGCAGAGATTAATAGTCAGTGCATTCATATTTTTCCATAAATACTTTAACAAATTATAATGCACAAACAATTATATATTAACTAATAGGTTCATAGGTTTATACTAGGCTATCTGCCCTAAGGCATTTATAAGCCTAGCCCAAATTTTTGTGGCTTACGCCACCCCTTATATGAAAAAATACTGTGCCCATTAGTTTGTTGTGCCTCTGTCCAGCAGTGACACAGAGATGATTCCCGGGGTAAACCTACGATCTCCCATCCACAGGTCAAGATTTCTCTTGAACAGAGCCAGCGAGGTGCTCTGCCTCACATGGACCGGGATTTTATTCCACATCATAGGGAGTCTCCGAGTGACAAATCTAACCCTCCAGCACATCCTATTTATGTCCGTGCTAAGGTTTAAGTCGCTTGCTCTAGTGGTTTTGGTGGATTTGGATTTTTTGAGGTGGAGCATGTCCATTAATTCCGGGTTGGACATGGCCTTGTATGTCAGGCACATGTCACCTCTGATCAGACGGTATGCGACTGAATAGAGCTGGAGTTTCTTCAATCTGGCAGCATATGACAGATTTTGGAGTTCCTTTATCCTTTTGGTGAGGAACTTTTGGGGTCTCTCCAATTGCTGCAGATGTCGGGTGAGATACATCCCGAATGGGGCATTGTACTCGATCATTGGTCTGATAAGTGAAGAGTACAGGGGAACAATGACCTCACTAGATCTGGATGTGAATCCCTTCATGATCAGGTGGGCAATGTAGAAGGTCTTTCTAATCACTTTAGCAACGTGAGTGTCAAAAGAAAGGCCACTGTCAACCTGGGTCCCCAGGTCCCTGATAACCTCTTCTGTGCTTAGTGGATTGCCACCTATATGGTAGCTTGGGGTTACCTTGTTTTTCCCGAAGGGTATGACTATACATTTTTTGGCGTTTAACTTCAGGCCATGGCTCTGGCACCAGCTATCTGTTTCCGTGAGTCCCTTCTGAAGGATATCCGTGTCCGATGCACTTTCCACTATGGTGCCCAGTTTGCAGTCGTCTGCAAACTTTGTCAGCCAAAGTCCTCCCATGTTGCCCTGTACTTCTGAGAAGTAGATGCCGAACAATAGGGGGCCAAGGACCGAGCCCTGTGGGATACCACTTGTGACCAGCTTGGAGTCTGACATAGCGCCAGCAAATCTAACCCTGTGGGTTCTGTCCTGAAGCCAGTTTGCAACTCATCTTGTGACATATGGGTTTACATTTAAGCTGGTAATTTTTTCTACAATACCCGAGTGGGGTATTGTGTCGAAAGCCTTTGCAAGGTCAAGGTAGGCTGTATGGACTGCCTTTCCCTCATCAATGGCCTTGGTGACTGTTTCGAAGAAGTTGACCAAGTTCAAAAGGCATGATCTTCCCTTGACGAAGCCAAACTGGGTCGGGTCCAATGTCTTCAAGTCCCCTATATCTTTGTTTATGAGCTCCATTATGATCCTCTCCATAGCTTTGCAGACTAGACTTGTTAAGCTTATGGGGCGGTAATTACCAGGGTCCGTAGAGGCACCGCCTTTAATCTTTCACAAATTTTCATATCTTGAAAATTATACAACCCAGACATATGTTAAGTTAACAAAAATATTCCAACAATATAAACTTTCACATCGTCCAATCATTGCATTCCTTCCTCTGTAGGCTCTGGCTCACCCTTTACCCTCCCCTTCCCTCCTCACTCAATCTCTCAGACCTGTTATAACATGCTTAACTACCTCACTTCATGTCAACTCCAAATACATATCCAACTGACCTGCACCTAGCTTCATCTCCCTACCACATATACTACTCAATCTGTCTTCTCTCTTACTCCTCTATCTTCCCCTTCCATCTCATTAGCCCTTGTTCCACCTTCATGTGGAGCTTCTGCTTTATATCTGCGTTTAGTACAATATTTGTATATAAGATTTAGATATATAAGTTTCTATTTTGAGCTTACTATCTGTATATACCTCCTACCTTTATTCCTAGCCTCTAGCTAGATATTGGTATATCTGTTCATTATTATGTTTCATATTGTATGTATATCTAATGTTTGCTGCAGTATGTATTATTTGCTATTGTATGCATATTCAATTGTTCTTCATGTACTCTGCTGTTTATTTATTGTTCTGTGGAGCTTTTCTCCCCGGGCCTCCACTGAAAAAGGACATGTGTCCAGTTGGAATTTCCCGGTAAACAAATGTAAATAAATAAATAAATAAATAAATTTCATGAGACAAGAAATTCCACTACAAGTGCATATTTATTGAGATATTTACAGAAATATGATAAAAATGTTTAATTGTATAATTAGCAATACAAATATTACTGGATATCCCTCAAGGTGTGCAACATAAAGTGTGAATATTAAAAAACAGTTTTCTTCAACAACGTCTACAGTTACACCTAATGCCATGCAACCATTTGTAAGCCACTATTGTTTTTGAAGTGTTAAGTATATATGGAAATATTGCTTATTTTTAGTTACTAACAAACAACTAGCAATATTCCCAGCACAGTGTGAAATAAACCAGCATTTCCTGGGAATTTTCCTGTCTGTGACATTAGGGTTTCACATCATACACCTCAATGAAATGGAGGTCTACTTGTTATGAAAATAGGAACATAAACATGAAAATGTGAATAATAAGTGAGAAACAAAAGATTAATTTCACCACGGGATGTCCCAGACCAATACTCTTAGTGTCATTTTCTTAACTCCTTTCCCTTTCTAATACTGCCAATTATTAGCTGTTAAGTCACTTAGCTAAAGACCCCAAAAAAATTATGGACACACTAAGGAGGTATGGGTGTGAACTAGAAGTATGCATAAAAGGCATTTTAGGCTTGAGTTAGTTAGCATTTGTGACTATCCTAGTTTCCTGTACTGTGCTAGTATCTTCAAGCCTTCTTGGACATCCTACGATTTTTGTTTTGAAAGAGAACTGATGATGATGTCATATTTGGTTTTGACAAATATATTTTCCATAAAAACAGTTGATATTTGTTGCCTTATCTTAATTCTTCATTTCCCATAACATCACTTTTGCTAGGTTTGCAAGATCTATTTGCATCAGTGGCCTGGGAGTTCCTTGACTGTCCCACTTACCTGGTTAACAAAGTTTGTATTTAATCTTGGCTCTTCTGCAAACAGAATATTAAAAGCATCAGTGCAACTATTTCCCCAACCCTGCATGTATCCCCTTCCTCAGGTCACCAAGTGCAACAAACACACAGGGTGTTCTTTTTCAGTAGCTGCAGTGCAGCAAACTCTGGAGGCAATGAAAGGGGTAACCATTTCTGATGCAGGGAAGAGAAGTGAAAATGTGTATTTCTTGATGCAAAAATGAAACTGGTGCAAATAAGCACACAAACACAAAATCATGGTAAACTGACCAAATCTCTGATGCTTGTAAAGCTCTGCATCTAAAAATATATACCTGAACCCAGCTCTTCCTCCCCTCCACTAACACATTTTGGGGACTGAGCTAGCCCTGAAGGGCTCTGGCCATTTTTAGAGAGCACTCTAGGGCAAAAGCTAACATAAAATCACAAAAAGCACATACAGTACAACAAATTGTCTCTCCAGCTGTAACACAGATCTAAATGGAACAGTTTACTATCCTACACAGAGCTATGAGTTACTGGTTACCTAAAAATTCAGTAACTTGGAACAACTCCATCTAAAGTATCTTTGTTGTACAGTATAAAAGTTTTCTTTCCCTTATTCTCATTGCTTTAATCTTATCTGTACAAGTAATGTAATCTGCTTGGGTGTATTCACATTGCTTTAATCTTATCTGTACAAGTACTGTAATCTGCCTGGGTGTATTCTCACTGCTTTAATCTTACCTGTACAGGTACTGTAATCTGCTTGGGTGCATTCTCATTGCTTTAATCTTATCTGTACAGGTACTGTAATCTGCTTGGGTGTATTCACATTGCTTTAATCTTATCTGTACAAGTAATATAATCTGCTTGGGTGTATTCACATTGCTTTAATCTTCTCTGTACAAGTAATATAATCTGCTTGGGTGTATTCACATTGCTTTAATCTTCTCTGTACAAGTAATATAATCTGCTTGGGTGTATTCACATTGCTTTAATCTTATCTGTACAAGTAATATAATCTGCTTGGGTGTATTCACATTGCTTTAATCTTATCTGTACAAGTAATATAATCTGATTGGGTGTATTCACATTGCTTTAATCTTACCTGTACAAGTAATATAATCTGCTTGGGTGTATTCACATTGCTTTAATCTTACCTGTACAAGTAATATAATCTGCTTGGGTGTATTCACATTGCTTTAATCTTACCTGTACAGGTACTGTAATCTGCTTGGGTGTATTCTCACTGCTTTAATCTTACCTGTACAGGTACTGTAATCTGCTTGGGTGTATTCTTATTGCTTTAATCTTATCTGTACAGGTACTGTAATCTGCTTGGGTGCATTTTCATTGCTTTAATCTTATCTGTACAGGTACTGTAATCTGCTTGGGTGCATTCTCATTGCTTTAATCTTATCTGTACAAGTACTGTAATCTGCTTGGGTGTATTCACATTGCTTTAATCTTATCTGTACAAGTAATATAATCTGTTTGGGTGTATTCACATTGCTTTAATCTTATCTGTACAAGTAATATAATCTGCTTGGGTGTATTCACATTGCTTTAATCTTATCTGTACAAGTAATATAATCTGCTTGGGTGTATTCACATTGCTTTAATCTTATCTGTACAAGTAATATAATCTGCTTGGGTGTATTCACATTGCTTTAATCTTACCTGTACAGGTACTGTAATCTGCTTGGGTGTATTCTTATTGCTTTAATCTTATCTGTACAAGTACTGTAATCTGCTTGGGTGTATTCTCATTGTTTTAAGATTATCTGTACAAATATTGTAATCTGCTTGGGTGTATTCTCATTGCTTTAATCTTATCTGTACAAGTACTGTTGTCTGCTTGGGTGTATTCTCATTGCTTTAATCTTACCTGTACAAGTACTGTAATCTGTTTGCATGTAACTGTGACGCAGTGTCACTTGGCAAAAGGATTGCATATTTTTGTTCTTTTTTTTGTTGTTTATTTCATTGTGGGGAGGACTGTTATCTACATTACCAGTCCTTCCAAGCATTTCATTGGCTCTTTCTGAATCAGGGAGGAAACCGTACTTCATACAACATTCTAAGCAGTTTTTACCTTACAGCTCAACTTAAAGAAAATCACCTACCAGCACAGCACCAACATGGAAGAATCCATTTTTATGGCAGGTATGTTTAAACTGTGGCTCACTCTGTTATAATATAGGAAAATGCAACAGTTTCTCCCCAGACTTACATTCTAAAAATCATAATTTTTTTCAAATATCCAAGAATCCAAGAGGTCAGTCATTATACACATCCCTCACTATTCAGCTGTAGACTTAAAAAAACAACTGCTCAAAAATGATGAATATAAATATGGCCAGATAACAGACATCTGGCATAATTCATCGCCCCATTCCTGCAGATGCATCACAAAATGCTCCATTCTGCCCTCAGAATTTTATTCTACACACACACACACACACACACCCCTCCATAAATAATATACTGCTTATAATAAATGTAGCAATTTGAACATTCAGCACCCCCCAGCCCAAACTAAAGAAACACTGCAAATTATACAGTAAGGCAAGTTACCCCAAATTATCGCAAAACTTACTCATTACTGGCCCAAAGAAAAATAGTCCCCTTTAACTTTAGCAACCATCTTCCTCCTCACACTCCAGTCCTTGAGAAGCCGAAACCCACACGATATCCATATCCTGCTCTAAGGCCTAACTTGGGAACATCAGGATTCAGACCGAAAAAAAAACATGGAATTCCCTTCCCACCAATGCTACTTCATGTATCAGCCATCTTCCACATCCACCTAGCCTAGGCTGGTCACTAGCTAATTACTAGTCCATACAAGGTAACTTTTCCATGACATTCAATAAAAACTACCTGGAGGCAGCTCTAAGAACAATTATTTCTGCCAGAAGTTGCAGCTACCTAGGCTCTCTCACAAGGTTTTAGATTAATAATAAAATAAGTGGTAACAATAGGTATTTTCACTTCCTCTTACATGAAAACCCAGTCTTGCAAGGAATGATGTGAAAGAAAGGAACATCTTAAATTTTAAATGAAGACAGTAAGAGGACCACAACTGGAGCAGAAACAGTTAAATGAAAAACAACATACTAGATTCCAAACAAAACAAAACAGACATACGTGCAACTTAACAACAGGGCTAATCCACTCAGTATTAGCTAATTTGAAAAATCAATTTAATTCTAACTTGAATAACAGCTCACACTACCAATGTTACAATGCCTGGATGCTTATACACATATAATCTCAACATGTCCTCAGTCTTGCAAGTGTCACAATGAAATGCTTCACACGGAATGCCAGCTTGTTCAACACACTGCCCCAAGACTTTGCTCTGTGTAGATATCTTTTTTTTTTTTTTTTTTTTTTTGCACAGCAACGGTTTTCCACCATCTGGAAATTGCCCTTTTCCCCACTGTAGTGTGATCTCAGAGTTGATATATTTAGTTGGGGGGGGGGTGCAGCCCCCCACCCATTTAGGTTTTAAATTTTATGTTTCTTTTTACAGTCACTAAGTTGGCCTAACACTGATTAGCCCTAGGAAAAAGTTTGATGAAAAGTCCATTCTCTGATTTGAGTTCTTCAATGAATAGGGTTCAACAAATAATAAGTTCAGTTAAATGATACAGACCCTATCACGTCTATATCATTTAATCAAACTTCTATTTGTTGAACCCTATTCATCAAACACACAAATCAGCGAAAGGACTTTTCATCTGACTTTTTGGTAGGGCAAAGTAATGGTTGGTCACCATCTCAAATTTGTCCTTTTCCCCACTGCAGTGCGATCTTGGAGTTGGTATATTTAGTTAGGGGGTGTGGTGTGTAGGGACCATAGCCTCCCACACAGTTAGGTTTTTTAATTTTATGTTTCTCTTTACGGTTGCTAAGTTGGCCTACTGTTGGTTATCCCTAAGAAAATGTTCGATGAAAACTCCATTTGCTGATTTGTCTCTGACGAACAGGGTTAGTTGAATATGGACTGTACAAATAGTAAGTACGATTAAATGATATAGACCCCATATCACATTATCATTATTGCAACATTCACTACATAAGGAAACATGGCTTAAGTTTTTATCTGCGCAGTTGAATGGTAATTTCTGTTTTTAGAGGGGAAAAAAGTAAAATGGAAGCATTTTCATCCAATGATTTGAAGTCAAATCACACTTGTTTTAAAGTTATAAAGCCATCAGTTGTGCAAATATAAATGTCTGCAGTATACACAGATGCATCTGTCTTAAGCAGACAGCTTAATTCCCTGCCACATCCCCACAAATATACTCACACAATCAAATTCTTGAGTAATGCAAACAGAAAGGGGGCCTTTCTGGAAGCAGAATCCCTGAACTGATCTACTACAAAACAGATCTGATGTCAGAAGTATTAGTAAGAGAGGTAGTTTAATGCTGTGGCCACCAGACGTATAATCTACCATTATCTACACCAGTGCCACAAGCACCATGAACCAGTGATGATGTTCTGGGAAGACATATTTTACTACATGGTTTAACTTAAGAGAATCAAATTATTAGAAGTGAATGTCAGGGCTTTGGTGTGCAGAATTTCTATTAAGCAGGGAATAAAAGATGAAAGCCCACATTAAGAGAAAAGGAAGAGATGAAAAGATCGCAGGGGAGGCCCTGATTCTGTATGTTTAGAGAGACTGGAATTACTTTGGCAGCTGCAAACTGATGCATGTTTGTTTCCAGGCTTGAATGAAACATGCACAGTTAACTGTATTTTAAAACTTAAAAGCCTAACTAGATAATAACTTGGGTTATTTGATTTTTGTATTTCTTTATACATATATATATTTTTTTATTGTATTTACATGTGTAGATTAAAAATAGTAGAGTGCGTTTATAACTTTGATGACTTCAGTCATGAGTATTTAGGATTTTAAACACCTGACAGGACGTGCTATCCTATCAGGGATTGTGGTTGTGAACATGTGACTTGGAGAGATTTGTATATTTTGAAGTTGTGTTTTTTCTGAGTCCCACAACTGAGTGGGACGAAAAGCGCTTTATCAAATAAATTCTTTTACCACTGTTATCCTGTATGGCAGTGATTTATTACTACGAGTGTGGTGTTTTTGGACTTGGCCTTCAGCTATTTGTTGTGTTTTTTTCCAAGTTTGGGTCAGCGCTTCAGTGATTTTAAGAATGAAAAAGATACCTTTTTGTAAGGATGCTAAAGGAGTTATATGCCCTAGAGAATATGCTTAAAGAATGGCAACTGTTCTTGTACTACATACATAGATACAAATATTTCAAGCACAGGCATAAATGCCCTTCTAGCTTGCCAATATACCAAAAACACTTGTCCCCATAATAAGTGTCCGTGCTGTTCTTAAAAATGTCTAAACTAGTGCTTACTTTAATGTAATTTGGTAGTCTCTTCCTTTTATCAGCTACTCTGTCAGAGAACCAATTAGTACACTTCTCATTCCTACAGAATCTTCTGCAAAGGTTGTCTGATGATTCTCTAGTATTTTTTGATAATCCCAAACATTCACAGAGGTAGTTGTATCTAAATGCCCTATATACCTTCTATAGTTATGTAAAGCATCTCCACGGCAATACCCAGATTTACTCTGAGCTACTGCACAATGGTACCTCCTATACCGAGCCAAAAGATATTGCCAGTATACTGGCCGACAGATTCAGTGCCAAATTTTACTCCCCCAAAGGACCAATCACAATACCAGTAGATTGCCAAGTACCCAGTATTACTGCTGCACAATTTAACACAGCACTGTCCCAAGACCAAGAATACAGCTTCTATGGGACCTGACAATATCCCTGGTTGTGTTCTGCATGAACTACAGAGTGAACTGGCACCTCACCTATTTGCCCTGTTCAATCACAGCCTCACCTCAGGCTTTGTCCCTACCAAATGGCGCACTGCTACAGTCATCTCTCTCCACAAAGGAGGAGCAACTACAAACCCTGGGAACTATTGCCCCATCAGCCTGATGAGTCTGATATGCAAAGCTATGGAACACATCATCATGGACCTAATAAACAAGGATATAGGGAATCTCCAAACTCTGGATCCCACACAGTTTGGTTTTGTGAAAGATAGATCATGCCTGCTCAACTTAGTCGACTTCTTTGAGTCAGTCACCAGAGCTGTGGATGAAGACAAGGTGGTTCATACAGCCTACCTTGATCTGGCCAAGGCTTTTGATACCATTCCCCACTCACGAATCAGAGAAAAACTCACTAAAGCTTGGCATCAACCCCTATATAACTAGGTGGGTTGCAAACTGGCTCACAGATAGAACCCACAGTGTGAAAGTAGCTGACTCCAAGTCAGACTGCCGACTAGTCATGAGTGGAGTCCCACAGGGTTTGGTCCTGGGTCCTCTCCTGTTTGGTATCTACTTCTCTGAAGTCCAGGCCAAAACGAAGGGACTCTGGCTGACAAAGTTCACAGACAATTGCAAGTTGAGAGCCATTATTAACTCCCCAAGTGATGCTGACATCCTACAGAATGGCCTCACTGAAATCAACGACTGTCACAACCATGGCCTTAAGCTCAACGCCAAAAAATGTGTCATCTCCTTTGGGAAAAACCCAGTTCCCATGAATTACAACACCGACCACAGAAGGCATTATAAGAGATCTGGGAGCACAGGTTGACAGCAACCTCTCTTTTGATCACCACATTGCCACTGTGGTTAGAAAGTCCTTCTATGTGGCACATCTCTACTAAGGGTTTTGCATCCACTAAGAGAGGTCATTGTCTCCCTCTACTCTTACCTCATTAGGCCAATCAGAGTACAATGCCCCATTTGGCATGTACCTCACTAGACACCTGCAACAAATGGAGGGGTCACAAAAAGTACCTCACAAAGAGGATCTTAGGCCTTAAACACGTGTCCTATATGGACAGACAAAAAACTCCAACTATTCTCTGTTTCATATCGCCTACTTAGAGGCGATCTCTGCTTGACTTACAAAGCCATGTCTGTCCCAGCTCTGTTAGAAATGCTGGGTCTAAAGAAATCCCAGTCCCTCTGCACCACACACTCCAGAGACCTCAACCTCATTACCACAATTAACAGAACATGCTGGAGGGACAGGTTCATAACCCAGAGACTGCCTATGCTATGGAACAGACTTCTCATACATGTCAAGCAGAGCACCTTGCTGACCCCTTTCAAGAGAAATCTTGATGAGAGGATGGGAAACAGAAAATTCACCCCGTGGATAACTCCAGTGGCTCTACTCGACAGAGGCACTGGGAACTATGGTCGGGTGGCACTGCCAGGGTAATCCTATGGCTAGGCTTATAAAGGCTCCAAGGCCATTAGCCTAGTACACAACTACATGAACTACAATATGAACTGGCACCTCACCTAAGTGTCATGTTTAATCATAGCCTCACCTCAGGTTTCGTGCCCACTGAGTGGCGCACAGCTACAGTTATCCCACTCCACAAGGGGGGATCCACCTTGGATCCCGGAAACTACCATCCCATCAGTCTGACAAGCCTTATCTGCAAGGCCATGGAGCGTATTATCATGGAACTTATAAACAAAGACATTGGCAACCTTCAAACACTGGACCCCACCCAGTTTGGGTTCATGAAGGGCCGATCTTGTCTCCTGAACTTGATTGACTTCTTCGAATCAGTCTCCAGAGCCATGGGACAATGGTAAGGTGGTCCCCACAGCCTATCTAGACCTTGCCAAGGCCTTTGACACCATCCCCTATGCTGGAATCATAGATAAACTTACTAAGCTGGGCATTAATCCCTACATCACCCAATGGGTTGCTAACTGGCTTACTGATAGAACCCACACTGTAAAAGTAGCAGACTCCAAATCCATCTCCAGACAAGTGACAAGTGGAGTACCTCAGGGTTCAGTCCTGGGACCGCTCTTGTTTGGCATCTACTTCTCTGAAGTACAGGCCAACACTAAGGCACTCTGGATAACAAAGTTTGCTGATGACTGCAAACTGGGAGCCATTATTGAATCCCCAAATGATGTGGATACTCTACAAAAGGGCCTTACAGAAACAGATGCTTGGTGCCAGAGCCATGGGCTCAAGCTCAATGCCAAGAAATGTATAGTTATCCCCTTTGGGAAAAAACATGTATCTGTGAATTACCATATAGGTGGCAGTACACTAAACACCGAAAGTTTGATAAGAGACTTAGGGACACAGGTGGACAGTGGTCTCGCCTTCGATAACCACATCGCCACAACAGTGAGGAAATCCTTCTATGTGGCACACCTCATCACTAAGGGCTTTTCATCCAGAAAAAAGGAGGTCATTGTCCCACTGTACTCATCCCTCATTAGACCCATTATAGAATACAATGCCAGGTTTGGTATATACCTCTCAAGACATCTGCAACAACTGGAAAGGCCACAGAAATACCTCACAGGCCTAAATTAGATGCCCTACGTTGACCGCCTTAAAAAACTCCAGCTATACTCTGTCGCATATCGTCTACTCAGAGGCGATCTTTGCTTAACATACAAGGCTACAAGGCCATGTCAAACCCAGAGCTGTTGGACATGCTACACTTAAAGAAATCCCAATCCCTCAGAGCCACACGCTCCAGGGATCTAAACCTTGTCATCACAATAAACAAAACCTGCTGGAGGGATAGGTTCCTGACCCAGAGACTCCCCAGACTCTGGAATAGATTGCCCATACATGTCAAGCAGAGTGCCTCTTTGGTCCTCTTCAAAAGGAACCTTGACGATTGGATGGGAGAAAGGAAATTCACCCGGGGATCACATCAGTTGCCCTGCTAGACAGGGGTCCAGGGAAGTAAATAGTGTGGGAAGAAATAGCCAGGGAATTGTTATGGCTAGGCTTGTATAGGCCATAGGGCTGATAGCCTAGTACCAACCTATGAACCTATGAACCTATACCTGAATAAGATCACCTCTTAGATATCTGCAAGAGATACTGTACAAGTCCAGATATTTTAGTCTTTCATAATAACTTAGATTTTCACATTTATGGATGCCCTTGATATATTTCCACTGTACTTTTTCCAGTTTACTCATGCTTGTCTTCTTAAAGGGTTTCCATATCATTATTCCATACTGAAGTTTGGGTCTAATGTAACTAACAAACAATGACTTCATTATTTTTAACTTCATAGAATTTATAAATCTTTTTATACACCCTATAGTTCTATAACTATCATTAACCAAGTGGTTGATATGATTAGAAAAACTCAAAGCTGAATCTACCCATATACCCAGGTCCTTAAATGAGTCTACAGTTTCAATCACTGTGTGCTGTATTAAATATTCACCTTTCAGTTTAGGTCTCCCAAATCTCATGTGCTTAGTTTTTGATGTATTTATCAGCATGTTATTCTCCTGTGCCCAAATAGTCAATTTAGTCAAGTTATTTTGCAGACATGACTTATCTGTAACACTTGTAATCGGTCTACCCAATTTCAGGTCATCTGCGTATAGACTGTATTACACCTCAGATGAAAAAGTTAGGTCTGAAAGATACAATCTAAACAAGTAAGGGCCTAGGACAGAACCCTGTGGGACACCCTGACTGTAACCAAGGATTTCACCTGTCCAGTTGCTGTATGATACTTGCCATGTCCTATTTGTAAGCCATGCAGCTATCAATCTTATCAAGAGTACATCAATACCTAGTTGTACTAATTTATCAGTGTCTTGTGTAGGACCCTGTCAAATGCTGAAGTGAAGTCTGTATAAATTACATCACAGCACAATTTTTCATTCATAGCTGTTATTATACTGTTATAGAACATCATGTACAGGTGGTAATAGAACTGTTTACAACATATGCATACTGAAATATGGTTTCTAGTCCCAACCTATCCAGTTCTGACAATAACTTATCTAATATTACCCTCTCCATTAATTTTCCACAGCATGAAAGTAGACTTAAGGGTCTATATGATTCGGGGTTTGTCCTACTCCCCCCTTTCCCTTAAAGACCGGATTAATAAGCACATCTCCAATCTTGAGGAATCTACCCATATTTCTATGACCTAGTGAATAATAGATATAGAGATAGTGTAAGTTCTTGCTGAAGTGATCTCAGGTCATTGTTACTAATAGCGTCTCCTCCATGCCTTTTGCTTTGATCCCGTTTGCACAGTTCTTTTTTTGATATAATCTAATTTGATTCCAGTATCCGGGGTTACCTGGATGTCACTAGCACAACTTAATCACCCTTTTTGTGGTGCCAAACTGCTTTGCATAAGATTTTGTAAATATATCTATAATCTGTTGCGTCCGAGAATAAACTTTAGAATCTGGACACAGTTTATCAATTTGTGTGTCTTTATTCCTTCTACATCTTATGTATCTATAAAAAGGTCTCCTATTATGCTCAATATCTTTATATAAATTTTCAAATTTTTCTTGATCGTGTCTTACACTAATGCTTAATTTGTTTGTCCATCTTGTTTACTTCAGTTTTCAAAGTTGCAGTTTGACCTCTCTTCCATTTCTTATATTTTTTGTCTCTAACCTTAATCTGACTTTTTGCACTCAATTTCTCTTGCAAAACTTTCCACATTTCATATGCAGTTTTTCCACTGAACACCTCACTCCAGTTAGTTTTACATAGTGACTGTTTTCCTTCCATATAATCTGTAATTAACCTTCTGTGCATTGGTTTAGATTTCAGTTTAGCAGAATTATCTAGCAACAAATTAACCTTAATAACCCCACAATCACTGCACATCAATGGTGGTAAAATTTGACTTGAAGTTACAGTAATTTGGGAACACAAACAGTATGTTCCAACCCTTGGTAGGTTTCTTTACAATCAGAAGCAGTTCCTGAATATACTCTCTGAATAATTTCCTTACTAACATTGTTGAATCAATATTATTCCAGTCTGTTTCTGGTAAATTTGCTCCACATAGTGAAAAAAAAGCAGTCTTTCATAAAGCTTGCATGTCCACTCTGGCAGTCTGGTTTCATGCCATTCTGATCACCTGACTGCATCCAAAGTACAATGGCCAATGATATTTTATATGGTAAGACTGCTTCCATTTTGTCCAAATACATCCAGTTGGGTTTCTTAATGTAAGAGGGATTTAACTGTGCAGCATACATGTTGCCCATCAGTCACTTTGTGAATAAGGTCAGGGAGTTGTAAAAGGACAGCACTGCACTAGTACCAAACCAAACCAAAAAGTTACGAGTAGATTTATGGAAAATCTATTTAATTTCTTATACATGGAGTACAATGACCGGTACAGCTGGCATTGTTAGTATCCTCTTTCAAAGCAGCATCGTCCTTGGGCACATTACTCCTTTAAATGTCTATGATAGGTCAGTGTACAAGCAAAACATCACTGTTAGAAAGAGGTGAGATGTACATATGTGATGGTCCAAAGTGCAGTGTAAAATAAACTAGAAATGTTAAGGAAGAGAAAGAAAAAGCATAGGGGTTAACAAGCCAAGTAGAAGTTCAGGGATCAAAAGCTTTATAAAACGTAAGTCTAAATTCTACAAAACCTAGGAAAAATACATTCAAATCAAAGCAAAAAAAGTCATGCTTTTTTGTGAGGGAAAGGCCCACAGCACTCTTTCATTCACTTGGTCTCCAGATGTCTGGACTGGTACAATGTTGTTTTCAAAGACTGTAGTGAAAATGCATGGCACAAGATATGTAATGGAATGCACATCCACAGTTATAACACTTCATACAACAAAAATTTAGTCATCAAAACAGCTGATAAAGGGGGAGCGGTGGTAGTATTAGACACTATTATGTATGTCAGAAAAATGGAAGAATTGCTATCAGATAAACATACATATATACAGATTAATCCTGTGGGTGTAAAAATTATAGTAGATAAAGTACATAATTGTTTAAAAAGATTGCTTTTTGAAATGAAAATCAGTGATGATACATATAAATTTTTATTGATAGACAAGGCCGTCATTCCCATCTTCAAAGGTCTACCAAAGATACACAAGTCTCTTCATGACCCACCATTATGACCCATAGTTTCTGGCAGAGGGTGGGTGACGGAAAATATTTCCATATGGCTGGAACATGCATTACATCCTTTTATAGATAAATTGTCCACCATACTTAAAGATACAGGGGATTTTTTGCTTAAATTGGGTGATGTGAATAGAGAGATGACATAAATAAATAGAGATTTTTTGATGGTCACCTTAGATGTTCAAAACCTATTTACTGTAATTAGTAATGACTATGGGGTTCAAGCTGTTAGTGAGGTATTGGCAGATCAGAATGTTGATGAGGAGAAAATAACATTAATCAGTACTTTATTAACCCTGGTTCTAGAAAATAATGTGTTTGTAGGACCACAACATACATATAGACAGGCACAGGGGGTGGCCATGGGCACTCCCTGTGCCAATACTTATGCCAATATGGTCCTTTGGCATTGGGAAAAGGCTATGATTTTTAATAAGCCAGAATGGATGCAACATATACATTTATATACACGTTTTGTGGACAATATTTTTTTTTTGTGGAAGGATGATGTTACATCTTTGGGTGGTTTTTTAGACTATCTACACTCCACTACTACATTCCTGAAGTTTACTAAGAAATGTTCAACCACAAATATTGATTTTTTAGATGTATGTATATCACAAAATGAAGCTGACTTTTCATCAAGCCTATATAGGAAGGAGTGCTGGAAAAATACAATGCTTTGTTTCGATAGCATGCACCCCCGATATATGTTTTCAAATATTGTTCAGGTCCAGATTGGCAGAATTTCCAGATTGAATCTGGATGATAAGATGTTTGAATGTGAAATGGTTAATTTGAAGAACAACTTTTTAGAAAGGGGCTATAGAGGAGAACTGGTTAATAGAGTGGTTGATACCAATCACACAAAAAGAGATAATAGATTTAAGCCATGGCTTAAATGTAATAAAGGGGAAATAAGAACCACTAATACCACACACAAACTTAATGAACCAAGGGTATTGTTTACATATAGTAGTTAATATAGGAGACATCAGGGATACTGTCAACAGAAACTGGAATATTTTGAGGGGAGATAACAAGTTAAGAAATATAGTGGGGGCTTATCCACAATTTGGTTATAGGAGAGGCAAGAATCTAAAAGATATCCTTTGTAAAGAGAAAACAGTAACCCAAACTTGTATCCTAAAAGAAAAAAATTGGCAGTGTCCCATGTGGATATTGTAAAGCATGCCAATTTATAAATAAAGATCACACCTTTACACATCCAGTCAGTGGACATGTCTTTAATTTCAAAGCAAAAGCTACCTGTAGGACAAGTAATTTAGTTTACATAGCGGAGTGCACTGAATGCATATGTTTTTATGTTGGCAAGACCAACAATATGTTTAAGGTAAGAATATTGCAACATATGTCTTCAATTAGGAATAAAGATGCACATAATGCTTTATATAAGCATATTGAGACCCACCCACACATAATTTTAAATTCAAAGCAGTGGTTAATGTTGTCATGAACAATAGGGGTGATGTTAACCTATTAACTGAATCTATGGAGTCCAAATGGATTTTGGAATTGATGGCCCACAGAACTCGGGCTTAAATGACTGTGTACCTTTAAAACCAGCCTTGCAGAAAAGGCGGGCTTTTACTAACTCTTATTGGTTGACATGTATTTTAAATATCAGGAAGTGTTTTTAGTATGTGATCTGATGAAGGGTTTTAACCCGAAAGCGCTTGTCAGTGGATATTTATTTTGTTGGAGTTTCTTACCAGTTTTGGCTACAACTTTTTGTGTATTTTAATAAAGCAGTGGAACATCCAGCGGAGTCTCACCTTTTCTTTCATTGTACTTATTTTTCGGCTGTTTGGTGAGTCTGAGGCATAGCAAAGAATATTATTTGGACATTTATTTCTTTTGGTTCGTTTTTGCTATGCCAGCTATGGATGGTGAGAATTTGACTGTTTCTTTAGCAGCACTGAACAGTGATGGAGCCATCGGTGAACCAAATTACACGGTTTGCTGATAAAGGTTTTCTTACAGAAGATAACCCTTTATTAAATCTGGGCTTTGTAATTAATAGAACTGACATTACTATAGATAAAGTTCCTGTAGCGACTGATAAACATTTTGACAACTTGATTCGTGATCTAAGCTACAAGGCTGGGAGACTACAACGGTTACGCTGGCAGACTTTTCATTTTGAAGCCTGTCAATGTTATGGTATTGTTCCAAGAGGCATGCGAATCATGTGCATGCCTGCACAGGGAGAACGCTACCCTGAACTTTTAGCCCAGTGGCAGAGGCTGAACATCCAAACAAGTTTCAAGTACATGGACATACTAAATAATTTCTTTGCCCCTGAGATGGCGGTATTAAGAAAAGATGTTGAAGCTTTACGTAACCAACTAGAAACACAATTTGGTGAGCCGTTCCATAAGGCACGCATAAGAGAGCTATTAGACACTATATCTGATAATGACAATAAGCTACGTTTAGAGAAGATCAGTAAACTAAGGAGAGATTATGAAGATTTTACCACAGGCAACATCTTTGTTTGGCCCAGGTTTAATGCTTTGAATTCTGCTCCCAGTGATGGGGCAAATAGGAAGGTGCCCCGATGTCACCAGAATGGGAGGGGCGAGTTAAGGGAATCTGTAGCACCAGTCGGCAATACGATGGATGGCAGCAATGGCGCCTTACAGAATGACAGGCAAGAGAAAACCACCAACTCGTCGACAGCAGAGGGTTTTAATGTGTCCATTCAGGACAAGGCACCTATACATACATTATTGGGTTCCCACTCAGATATTTCCTCTGAGCATGTTTCGGTTGACAGTGCCGCATTAACTCAAGCTGACACTGCCACGAAAGATAATTCCTGTTTAGGAGCTCGTCCAAAACACACACAAGGTCCCACACATTTTGGAGCAGTTGCCAGCTCCCATGAAGAAACGAGGCGTGGAAGCGCTGTTGAGCGAGGAGAGACCGAATAAAGAAGGAAGATACTAGATTGACTTTTAACCATGATGATGGTATTGTTTTTAATTTATCTTCTTATATTTTGAATAGCGAAGAATTATATGTCTTGAACAAAGGCATGACCTTTGTACCGGACAGACTTAGTGCTTTTAATAAAGTTATGCTTGATATCATGCTTTTTTGTAGAAATTTAGCATTGAAATGTGCTTTTGGTGTTAATAATGAATATAACACAACCCTTAGACAGCCAAGCTGTTATATACCACCTTTCTCTCCAGCTCTTAATTTATTTATAAGTAGCTGTGAACATGACTTACAGGAATATTTTAAGAATAGGGTGTTTAATGAATACCATAATTTAACACAAAAACAGAAGAAAGCAGTGTCTGATTTAAGTAACAACAAAAATTTAGTCATCAAAACAGCTGATAAAGGGGGAGCGGTGGTAGTATTAGACACTATTATGTATGTCAGAAAAATAGAAGAATTGCTATCAGATAAACATACATATATACAGATTAATCCTGTGGGTGTAAAAATTATAGTAGATAAAGTACATAATTGTTTAAAAAGATTGCTTTTTGAAATGAAAATCAGTGATGATACATATAAATTTTTATTGATAGACAAGGCCGTCATTCCCATCTTCAAAGGTCTACCAAAGATACACAAGTCTCTTCATGACCCACCATTACGACCCACAGTTTCTGGCAGAGGGTGGGCGATGGAAAATATTTCCATATGGCTGGAACATACATTACATCCTTTTATAGATAAATTGTCCACCATACTTAAAGATACAGGGGATTTTTTGCTTAAATTGGGTGATGTGAATAGAGAGATGACACAAATAAATAGAGATTTTTTGATGGTCACCTTAGATGTTCAAAACCTATTTACTGTAATTAGTAATGACTATGGGGTTCAAGCTGTTAGTGAGGTATTGGCAGATCAGAATGTTGATGAGGAGAAAATAACATTAATCAGTACTTTATTAACCCTGGTTCTAGAAAATAATGTGTTTGTAGGAGCACAACATACATATAGACAGGCACAGGGGGTGGCCATGGGCACTCCCTGTGCCAATACTTATGCCAATATGGTCCTTTGGCATTGGGAAAAGGCTATGATTTTTAATAAGCCAGAATGGATGCAACATATACATTTATATACACGTTTTGTGGACGATAGTTTCTTTTTGTGGAAGGATGATGTTACATCTTTGGGTGGTTTCTTAGACTATCTACACTCCACTACTACATTCCTGAAGTTTACTAAGAAATGCTCAACCACAAATAATGATTTTTTAGATGTATGTATATCACAAAATGAAGCTGGCTTTTCATAAAGCCTATATAGGAAGGAGTGCTGGAAAAATACAATGCTTTGTTTCGATAGCATGCACCCCCGATATATGTTTTCAAATATTGTTCAGGGCCAGATTGGCAGAATTTCCAGATTGAATCTGGATGATAAGATGTTTGAATGTGAAATGGTTAATTTGAAGAACAACTTTTTAGAAAGGGGCTATAGAGGAGAACTGGTTAATAGAGTGGTTGATACCAATCACACAAAAAAGATAATAGATTTAAGCCATGGCTTAAATGTAATAAAGGGAAATAAGAACCACTAATACCACACACAAACTTAATGAACCAAGGGTATTGTTTACATATAGTAGTAATATAGGAGACATCAGGGATATTGTCAACAGAAACTGGAATATTTTGAGGGGAGATAACAAGTTAAGAAATATAGTGAGGGCTTATCCACAATTTGGTTATAGGAGAAACAAGAATCTAAAAGATATCCTTTGTAAAGAGAAAACAGTAACCCAAACTTGTATCCTAAAAGAAAAAAATGGCAGTGCCCCATGTGGATATTGTAAAGCATGCCAATTTATAAATAAAGATCACACCTTTACACATCCAGTCAGTGGACATGTCTTTAATTTCAAAGCAAAAGCTACCTGTAGGACAAGTAATTTAGTTTACATAGCGGAGTGCACTGAATGCATGTGTTTTTATGTTGGCAAGACCAACAATATGTTTAAGGTAAGAATATTGCAACATATGTCTTCAATTAGGAATAAAGATGCACATAATGCTTTATATAAGCATATTGAGACCCACCCCACACATAATTTTAAATTCAAAGCAGTGGTTAATGTTGTCATGAACAATGGGGGGGGGGGTGATGTTAAACTATTAACTGAATCTATAGAGTCCAAATGGATTTTGGAATTGATGGCCCACAGAACTCCGGGCTTAAATGACTGTGTACCTTTAAAACCAGCCTTGCAGAAAAGGCGGGCTTTTTACTAACTCTCATTGGTTGACATGTATTTTAAATATCAGGAAGTGTTTTTAGTATGTGATCTGATGAAGGGTTTTAACCCGAAAGCGCTTGTCAGTGGATATTTATTTTGTTGGAGTTTCTTACCAGTTTTGGCTACAACTTTTTGTGTATTTTAATAAAGCAGTGGAACATCCAGCGGAGTCTCACCTTTTCTTTCATTGTACTTAAAGACTGCAACTTGTAGGATCATTTATAATGGCATACATAAGTGAAAAAACGGGTTAAAACTACAAAAATGCACATTCACTTACAACTACAAATTAACTGGTAATCTCTTCTCATACTGTCAACTAATATGAACATTTCATAGCAAAGATTTAATGAATCCCAGTTCAAGTGTATTTTGGTATTTGGTGGTCTTGTCACACAACAACGTTCACAGTACATATATACTTTGGACTGTTAAATTGCATAAGAAATAAAATGAAGACCTAGGGAAAAATATTAAAGCAGCTACATGTGGTACAGCCAGGTTTCTGAAACTATACACCAACATCCAGAAAGTAACTCCCCCATACATGTCTAGGCCCTCCCCCCAGAAAGTGTAAGCAAAAAGAATTTACTAACCAGTCTGCTTGAAGGGGAATAAAAGCTACGAAAACTATAGCCATAAACTGTGAAATTATGCAAAGTTTTTAAAAACGTAAAGAAAAAGAAATCTAGCACATCTGATTGTCCACAAACATTTTAAATTGTTCTGCAGTACACATCACACATACCCGTCTGCATCCATGAGCAGCTTCCATCAACTAGATGTAGCTAAACAGCAAGCTGAACTTTGAAATAACTTGGTGCGAGACGTCAAGGATGACAAAGCTGGGAATTTCTAGTGGGAGGAGGGAAAATGTGCAGGTGATAAACATGAATAACTTGCTTGTGTCTTTCGGCTTTTTCCCGGTTAGGGGTCGCCACAGCGGAACTCGGGTCCGCTAATGATTGGCAGTAGATTCTTTACGTGCCGAGTTTGCCAGCCCTGATGCACAACCTTCAATGAAGGTACGCCCATTCACGCATGCATCTACAGAAGACGTACTAGCCGAGAATCGAACAGCACAACGTCTTGCTGTGAGGCGACAACGCTACCGCAGCACCACCACCGCAGTATAAACATGAATAACTATAAAGACTAAAACAGAGGAGACAAGCTTAATGGCCCAAAGACAAGGCAAGGTCATGCATTCTGTTTAATGTGGATACTTTGCGCAGGTGTGTTTTCTAGCATTCATGCCATGTTAAGGTGTAGTTAGATGGGAAAGATCTGACTGATGTCAGAGTTATTTGATTAAGGAAACTGAGGAGGGAGATGCACCTTGTGGGGTTAATAGTAGAAACTAGATTTTAATTCATACTGATAGGGCTGGAGAACAAGACTCATTGATAAGCAAATGATTATTGTGGGTTCCATGTCAGGACTGGAAGCATCTAAACTACAACAGAGCATCAACAGATTGGAGAAATCAGTGGGAAGGTACCTTCAGGAATTTAATATCAATGTCTTGCAAGAAGTACCATTAAAAAGTAAATGACCACAAAAAAGCTCTTAAGCTCATTTATTTGCAAATGTTAAGTGGGGTTGTAAAGAGAAGAAAGAACATCTGCATCCCAAACATAACATTTACTCTTCACAGAGTAAATGTTCTTCCCTACAAAGTTATTTTTGCACTACCACATACAAAGGTTAACTTGACTGTTACCTTTCATTCATATGGCATTTATATGCCATTCCACTTCCTCAGTGCATGTGTTGGGTGTGGATAAATATTCCCCTATTCCATTCTTTAAGATTTTAAACTCACATTGCACTATAACATTTTAAAGTTCTGCCCCAGAAATAACTCGCATAGCAAGGCAAATCTTCAGTCTTTCTTTCCTTCCCACAAGGGTATAAAGGATTCAATGGGTAACAGCTGTCAAGAAACCAGATACTAGAGATAGACAAAGAGTGGAGACAAGTCCTTTGCAGATGAATTTCTAGCTTTACCACAAAGTAATGAAGTAGTGTTTTGTAGCTGCAGCAGATAGTCATTGTACACTGCTTTAAACACTAAACACTGGAAATAAAAGTTCCTCGCCAGAGAACTCAAAGTTGCATTTTGAAAATGAGAATGTTTAGTGAAAAGTCTGTTAATCTGCTACATTATGTCATTTTGGATTAGAACAAAATACATTTGTAATAACTTCCAGTCCTGCAGAGACATCACTATTTCAAATAATATTAATGGAAACTTTTTTACTATTTTCAGACTACAGTGCTGCTTTGAGGTAAGTAATGTTTCCGGGAGTTATTAAAACAAACAGAATGTTCTCTTGACTGACGTATTTCTCTGAAATTGCTGATTTCTGATGCAAAAGGTACACATTCTCCCTTGTTTACTAGAACAAGTACATCCACACACAGGTTTCTAACAGAAGAATCACAGTTGCTGTCGAGACTCAAATCATTAATAAAATCAATTTGTTTCAAGCACAAAAAAACAAATAACAGAAACACTATTTAAACTTAGTTAAAATGCATCATGTGCCTCCACATTCCTCCATCTCTAAATATACTACCACCGAGGATGAAAAAAAAAATCATGAAAAGGAAGAATCTACTAAAAACAGATCACATTTCCCTTTGTTCAGAATGGCCTGACTTCAAAGACAAAATTAAACATAATTGCCATCAATTCTAAATCAGACAGAGTGCAGAATCAACACTGTAGGTCTTCAGTTAAACGTGTGTACATTTAAGTGTTGACAGAATGGAACAAAACAAAGCATGGCACTCTCAACAGCACGTCTTTCTCAATACAGACAAGAGACTAGTGTTTCTACAGGTCAAACATTATCTTAGGCCTTGTGAAAGAAAAGTGCTGTAGTTGTAATCTTTTTTTTTTTTTTTTTGTTAAGATACCATCAGTTACGTTGCATGTATATAAAAATGAAACACCAGAGAGTCAAAAGGTCACACAGACAAACCAATTTGTAAAAAAGTACAGTTTTGTACCTACCATAAATGCAGATGTTCGAGTGTTCACACTGCTGCAGTCATTACACTTGGGTTATCCTGCCGTCAGGCGGTCCCGCAGTCGGCCAGAGTTCCAAAGTCTTGGTCCGGTGTCGGTTGCTGTCGCTTCTTCCCTGACGTCCGTGCGCCAGGGGTATACAAGATGCATCTGACGCCATTTTCTTTTCTTGCCCCAGATGTCAGGTGCCCCCAATAGGCTGGCAATACATATTGCTAATAAAAAATATACATATAAAATAAAAACAATACCTTCAGTTACAAGCAAATACACCACAAAGGTTGTATAGGATAGAAAGGTATAGACAAGTCCAGCTAGTTCAGAGGGGATGGAGGGGGTAACCTGGATTGAATCAGTGTGAACACTCGAACATCTACATTTATGGTAGGTACAAAACTGTACTATGTTCATCGTGTTACACTGCTGCAGTCATTACACTTGGGTAGAATCCCAAAGCTAAGGTTTGGTGGCTGGTCTATAAAGAGTTAGGATTGGCTATGAGGCCCTGCAGAACTGCAGTGGCAAATCCTGCTCTGGATTTAGAGTAAAGAGGCAGGTGGTAATGCTTGGTAAAGGTGTGCATTGAACTCCAAGTTGCAGCCTCCAAAATTGCTCCTCTGAGAAAGGCTGTTGAAGTGGTTGTTGCCCTGGTGGAATGCGGCCTAATGGTATTTGGCACTGATTTTCCATGATGTGTGTAGCAGTAACGAATACAGTGTCCTATCCATTTGGATATAGTCTGCTTTGAGATAGCCTTGCCCTGTGATCCTGCAGCATATGCTACAAATAGTTGCTCAGTTTTCCTGAAAGCTTTTGTTTTGTCCAAGTAGAGGCATAGCTGCCTGTGTATGTTCAAAGAATGCAGACGTTTCTCCCCTTTATTCTGGGGGTTTGGATAAAAAGTTAGCAAATGGATGGTTTGGTTAAGAGCCACACTAGATATCACCTTTGGCATAAAAGATAGGGTTTGTCCTTAAAGAAACCCTGTCCTGATGAAAAATTATAAAAGGTTCCACTGCCATTAATGCCTGTAGCTCTGAGACTCTTCGTGCTGAAGTTACTGCCAGGAGCAGAGCTGTTTTCCATGATAAAAATTTTTAGATCGGCTGTATTGACTGGCTCAAAAGGTAGTAGGGTCAGTTTTTCCAAGACGAAAATGGAGGTTCCAAGTTGGTGTTGGTGCTCTCCGGGGTGGTCTTATGTTTTTAGCCCCTCTGAGGTACTGCTTTAGCAAGGGATGAGAGAATAAAGGAGGATCCGTGTTGTAATGTGCTGAAATGGCAGAGGTGTGGATCTTAATTGATGAGAAGGATAGGCCTCTGTCCAGCATCTCAGTTAAGTATTGCAAAATCTGAGGAATGTTTGGAACAAGAGGGTCAAGGTTTTGAGCCTGGTTCCAGGCGCAGAATCTCTTCCATTTTTCTGAGTAACCTTTCCTGGTGCTAGGCCTCCTGGCCGCCAAAATCACATCCATAACAGCTTTAGAGAGAGGTGTTGCCTGTTTGGCTAATGTATCTGCCATGCAGCTAGGTTTAGGGTTTTGAGCTGACCGTGCAGGATCTGATTGTTTTGTTGAGTCAGAAGATGTGGAATTTGAGGCAAAATCCATGGTGGTCCTTGAGCCAAGTTCCTTAAGATGGGGTACCAGTGCTGGTGTGGCCAGTCTGGAGCAATCAGGATCATCTGTGGTTTTTCTTGTCTGGCTTTTAGGAGTACCTTTGAAAGGAGAGGCAGTGGTGGGAAGGCATAAACTTTTAGGTTTTTCCAGAAGAACAAGAGAGCATCCACTTTCCATGCTTGTTTGTGATAGGTCCTTGTGCAGAATTTTTGAAGTTGGCAATTCAGTGGGGAGGCAAAAAGATCTATGTCTGGGCATCCCCATTTTTGCATTACCATGCTGAAGATTTGTGGATTCAATTTCCATTCATGAGGGTCCATGATATTTCTGCTTAGATCGTCTGCCAGAGTATTTTTCTTTCCTGGCAGGAATTGTGCTTGCAGGTGCACTCGATACGTTAGAGCTGTGTTCCACAAGGTCATGGCTTGCCTGCATAGGGGATAAGAATGAGTGCCCCCTTGCTTGTTTATGTACCACATTACTGTGGTGTTGTCTGTCTTTAGTAATAACTGTCCTGGATGCAGAAGGTCCTTGAAAGCTGTTAGGGCATTTTGAACAGCCAACATCCCTTTTTGATTGATGTGAAGATGCATCTGGTCTGTGGTCCACTTGCCCTGAATGCATTTTCCTGCCATGTGTGCTCCCCAGGCGTAATCTGAAGCATCTGTTGTTAGAGTTTGCCTGGCTGTGGGTTGGGTAAAAGGCTGACTCTTGTTTAGGTGACATGCCTGTGCCCACCATCGAAACTCCTGTTGTAGGCAGGGTATCATTGGCATTACTGCTTCTAAACTGTGAGAGTGTTGAGTCCAAACACTTTTTAGGTACCATTGCAATTTCCTCATATGCAGTCTGGCATATGGCATTAGTAGAATGCAGGATGCCATGAATCCCAGGGCCTGCAGAATTTTTCTTGCAGGGAGATGGGACTTTTTTGGCCAGTAATTGAAAATATTGAGTTAGGTGAACTTGTTGTCTGGCGTGAGGTAAGCCATCTGGGCTGTTGTATTTAAGCTGGCATCCAGGAATATAATCTGTTGCGAGGGCACTAGTTTCGACTTCTTTTCATTTACTGTGTACCCTAGAGAAATTAGCAACCTTTTTACAAATGCCAGATGCTGTAGAAGAATGTCCTTTTTGTCTGCTTGAATGAGGCAGTCGTCCACGTATGGATATATTTGAATTCCTTTTTGTATGCAAAATGCAATTACTGGTGTCAGGCACTTTGTGAAGACCCTGGGTGCAGTAGATAAGCCAAAGAGCAGTGCAGAGAATTGGTAGTGCGTTGTACCAGCTTTGAATCTGAGGTATCTTCTGCAATTTTGTCTGATAGGGACATGCAGATATGCCTCTGAGGTCCAGAGTAACAAGCCAAGCTTTCTTGCCCAGCATGGGTAGAAGCTGCTGTAATGTCAACATTTGAATTTTGGAATATCCAGGTAAGTATTCAGAAATGAAAGGTCTAGAATGGGCCTCCAGGCCTTGTCCTTTCTGGGGACCAGGAAGAGTCTTGAGTAAAATCCTTGTCCTTTTTCCTGTTGTGGTACTTTTTGAATAGCTCTCATGTCCATGAGAGCTGAAATTTGTTTTTTTTGCCTCTGCCCATTGATTTTGTGGCAGGTCTGGCATTCCTTTTAGCCTTGGTAAAGTGTGAAAGTGGAACCGGTAACCTTGAGACAATATTCAGAACCCATTTTTCGGGTGATTGTTTGCCAGTTTTGAGAAAAAAGTGCTAGTTTTCCCCCTAAGGGGGCTTCCAAAAGGGACGTGCTTGGCGTACGAAGGGGAAAGTCATTGTGACTGTTTCCTGTAAGGTTGAGACTTGTCCTCACCTCATTTTGGGGTTGAAGTGCCCCACCGTCGTGTTTGAGCCTTGGGGTGGAGATCTGCCTGTTGGGCATCTGTATCTGCCTCTCTGTGGCCTGTCTGACACTGGAAAGGACCAATTCTTTGTTGGCCAATTTCTGCTAAACCGACGTGGCTGTACCTGTAAGAAATCCTTGACTGTTTGCATAGATTTAGCTTTATCCTCCATTTTCTTTAACATCTCTTCTGCCTTAACACCAAACAAGGTATCATGCTGTAAAGGAGCATCCAATAATTTTGCCTTAACATACTCAGGTAAACTCTGTTCTTTTAACCAAGCATGTCTTCAAATCACAGAACCTGTAACTGCGGCTCTACAAGAGGCCTCTAAAGAATCAAAACCACATTGCAGAGTATGTTTTCCCACCTGTTCAACTGCATGCAATAAATCCTGCATTTCTTTACAATCAGGAGCTTCTGAGCTTGCAAGCATTTTCTGTTTTAACTGAGCCATTAAATATTGTTGGTACTTAAGCATGTGAAACTGGCAATTTAAAGCTCTTACTGCTAAGGTTGCAGAAATGTATACTTTCTTCCCCCATCTATCCAAAGCTCTGGAATCTCTGTCAGAGGGTACTGGATTTTTTGCAATGGAAGCCTTAACCCCTTTTGGACCCTGGGAAATAGTTTCTGGATCAGCAGAAGGGTTTTTGTAAAGAAACTTGTGAGAGTCAGGGACTCTATAGTACTTGTCTGGCTTGGCTGGAGCAGGGGGCAAAGAATCAAGAGATAAGCTGGATTCGGAGAACACATCATCCACAATGTCTAGCACATGCGGAATAGCCAGCGGCCTGTGATAGGCAATAAAAGGAATTCCCTGAGCCTTTTCTTGGATTCTGAGTAATCCTGACTTTCCCAATGGAAATGCTCCCTCATGGTATGCAAAGTTTCCCCAAAAGAATAATCCTCAGCAGGAGAGGCTGAAGGGATAGATTCTTCAGCATCAGAGTCCTCATAGGGGGGTAGAGAGTATCCCTGGTCTGAAAAGGAATCAGAGGAAATGGAAACCTGTTCAGAGGAATCGTAGTCTGTATCCTGCCTAGGCCTTTTCTTAGGATGGGGATGGGAACCCCTGATTAGAGTAATGAGTTCTTCGGCCATTTTAAGCATCTGTTTCTTAGGCATGGAGGACTGTCCAGGAGAATGCTGTACTTGTTTCTTTGTCTTTAATGGTACCTTTGTCTTAGCTGTTGTTTTAATGGTAAGTTGTGAAGGTCTGAAAACACCCTCAGAAGCCAATGCCTGCTCAGCGGCTCTGGACCCATCTGAGGGATTCGTTTCCGTAGGCTCAATACCTTGAGTTTCCAGAGGCCTAGCTGTCTCCATGTGGGAGTTGGAAGCAGCCTGTGGCTCTGAGGTAGTGGGTGTCAGGGACTGCGAAAGCGCCTCACTGAGAACTGGCGGGCGACTGGCCTAGAAGAGGTTTCGTCATCGGTTTTGAACCTCGGATGCCTGTCTTTATCCCTGTCTTTGCGTTTTTTCAGTATTGAGGTCGTCCGTTGATCCGACAACATGGTATAATTGAACCTTCAGCCAAAGTACTGCAAAGCAAAATCAAAACGTCTTTTTATAGTGCGTTTGTTAAATCTAGCACAAAACCGACAACTAGTGACGTCGTGATCAGGACCTAGGCATGGAATACAGTAAGAGTGGAAGTCCTTATGAGGTATTTGCTTCCCACAAGAAATACAATTATTAACTTTTTCTGACATCGATCTGAGGCAAGAAAAAAGTTTCCCCAACGGGGTACTTAGCTTTATTGAAGACTTCGGATCTGAAATTCGACTTCGGAAATGTCAGGAGTCGGCCGACCAGCACTTGGGAACTGCTTCTGCTTCGGGCACCGTGTGGCAAGAAAGACTGAAAATGGCGTCGGATGCATTTTATATACCCCTGGTGCACTGACTTCAGGGAAGAAACTACAGCAACCGATGCCGGACCAAGACTTTGGAACTCTGGCCGACTGCGGGACCGCCTGATGGCAGGATAACCCAAGTGCAATGACTGCAGCAGTGTAACACGATGAACATCTACAAGAAAAACCTAGCCAAGTGAAAGTTTTCACTGTTTGATACCTTAAACCTCCTGTAATAGTTGCCTATGGGATGGGATATATGAAAATGACCCTTTAAGGACATCAAGTGTTTTATCTATATGGCTTCTAAATATGCATGTATTTTACTATTTCTTTTCAAGTCTTTATGGATACATTCAAGCCAATAAAACCAACCCCCCCCCCAGTTGTGGACATGCATGTTTCAGCCTTCTTATGACCTTGTCAGCACAGCATAAGTGGAATGTTTGGCTATACTTTAGAAACGCAGGGTCTTTAAACCCAGTTGTTGTCTGTAACCATTAAGGTTTTGTGCAAAACATCCCAACAATCAATCTGAAGAGTAAAAGGGTCACGCAGACAAAACAGCTTGTAAAAACTACAGAAAAACCTGGCCAAATTAGAGGGTTTTAATATAAAATTTAATTTAATTTTAATATAAAAATGAACTGCAGAAACCGGGACATAATCTTCACCCCTGATATGCAATGAAAGGATTTTTCATTTGGTTTGATTTCATCACAGGAACTGTAGCAATTTTTCTTTAAACACCTTTATTAAATTATCACTTGTAACATAGGCACATTTACATTTATATAAAACTGTATTAAGTTAAAATTAAACGTTATGCTTCACATGTACTGCTATATATCATATAACCTAAGCAATATTACATAACTTATTCAATTCCTGCCTCCCTTTTTTAAACAAGAAACATCTTTATTAAACCATCACTTATGATACAAGCAATCGGACAGGTGATCCGCTGTGGCGACCCCTAAATGGGAAAAGCCGGAAGAAGAAGACATTTAAATAAATGAAAACAAACCACACGACCCAATCCTAGTTGCAAGCATTTTACATCATTTTCAGATGTGCTTCAGCCTCACCTAGAAGAGCTTAGGGAGAAGCATTGCTTGCTCAAACCACTGCTTTATCAATGTCTTCATTTCTTAATTTTATCTACATAAAAATATCACTTTGTACTGTTCAAAGAGCACATTTCTGTGCACAATATACATTATAATCACAGTAACTAGGCTGTAACCAAAGAAGAAGCATATTTTCTGGTCTAGTCCATTTACTTAGGTGTAAAACAAATACCTTCTTCCATGAAACTTAAGTTGTGAAAAGCAATTTATTGGATGTCATACTGTCCTACAGGGAAAGCACTTTGCATACAGCTAGCACAATGCTTAACCATGACAATCAATGATGTTAATAAATAACTGGTCATACCTAACACAATGCTGGGACATAGAACATGAAAGACTGACTTCAGGAGTGATTTTCCATTATATTTGACTTTTGTTAGGCTACCTCCTTCTTAACATAAATAACTGCACACAGCTCTAAAAGACTTTCTGAACAAGGAGCAATAAACAGGCAGACAGTTTGTAGCAAACAGTGAAAGGGAAGGACTAAATAAACAGAAGGCAAAACAGAGAAGACTAAGGGGTAGAGTTGCATTTCTTGAAAAATAAATGGCAAAGGGGGAAGAAAAATATAATGCTGACAGCTTGTTGGAGTTTTATGAGGGGTAAAAAATGAATAAAAGAAATGCGCATGATTTTCAGCAAAGTCTGATAATGCTATGGCACCGACTGGTACAAGTTGGTGGTGCCTCACAGGTGTTCATACTAGGCAATCAGTAGGTACCTAGACACTGTACTTCTCATTTATTTGCTTTCACTGTCAAAAATAAAAAAATAAAAAAAGACAAATGAGGACAGCCCTAGGGTGAACTTACAGATCCCTTAGCAAATCACCAAGCTTCGTTTTGAAGACAGGATGTTACTCTGACAGAGTGGGAGCTTATTACATAGATGCAGGGGCCTGTTGGAGATGGAGAAGTCCGTGAACTTTCAGTCACTCCCAGTAACTTAAAGGGGGCATACAGTGGATTTTCTTTGTTTGGAAATACTGTGCTTTTACAAGTGGAGCAATATCCTTGGATAGGTACATGCTGAAAGAGGCATTACATTCTATTATGGGCATGATTTGGTAGTAGTATAGGACATGCTGAAGGAGACATTCCATTCCATTACGGGCATGATTAGGTAGTAGTATAGGACATGCTGAAGGAGGCATTACATTCTATTACAGGCATGCTTAGGTAGTAGTATAGGAGGACAACAGCTTCCAGGATTTGGAAATTAAACCTCTAGTAATTAGCTGTGCAAGGCCAAAAGGATCTTGCTTTTTTCCCCACTTTCTGAAAGTTAAGAAAGTTCAGTTACAGATTTGCTGTTCTGAACTGTTTGGAAGTTTCTAGAAGGCCAGTGCTTGCTTGGGCTAAAGGGAAGTCTCTGTGTTCACCAGTGGGAGTGGTTAACACTGAACAGCCTGCCTGTCCCTGGAGGAGTGGTTACTACCTAGAAGCTGTAGTTTTATTGGTCGTTTTGGGTCAATTCTAAACTCCTTGATCTCTCTCTCTTAAAACCAGGCTGCCTTGTGGTTTTGGCATCTTTTCAGGCTTGCTAGTTGTTGCTGAAGCACCTACCAAGAGGAGAAAATGCTGAGAGAAGAAAAGGAGCCACTTTTGTGATTTAAGTATTTTCTTCTGATTTTTTGTTAAGTTTTACTGCTTTGCCTACTTTTGGCATTTTCCGGCTTGCTAAAGTTTATATCTGTAACACTAACAGTACTTGGAACACATCTAGAGCCTGTTTACTGCATTTCATGTGTTGCACTTAATTTAAAATAGTTTTTTTCTCTAAAAACTGCATTTTACCTGATTGTGGCCTAGCACTCAAGTGTGGGGTCATTTATTGCACTGTTGTGATTATTTTGCTGCTTGTGTATCTCTGCTACCTTTAAACTACAACAAAAAAAGAAAAAAAAAAAATCTTGCTTTTTCCCACTTTCTGAAAGTTAAGAAAGTTCAGTTACAGATTTGCTGTTCTGAACTGTTTGGAAGTTTCTAGAAGGCCAGTGCTTGCTTGGGCTAAAGGGAAGTCTGTGTTCACCAGTGGGAGTGGTTAACACTGAACAGCCTGCCTGTCCCTGGAGGAGTGGTTACTACCTAGAAGCTGTAGTTTTATTGGCCATTTTGGGTCAATTCTAAACTCCTTGATCTCTCTCTCTTAAAACCCTACAACTCTCTTTTTGCGCGGTTTTGCACACTGAGCAGCGTCGGGCAGCGCCGCCTAAACAGGTTTAAACTATTTCAGGCTCCACAAAGTCTGCTCTTCACTTTTCCCCTTAGAACTGTTCAAACTCTCAAAGTAATCACTCTATTCTCTTTCTAAAGCCCTGCACTTGCTCAGCTCTTATAAGGAAACACTAACTAACTAAAGCACTACACCCTCCTTGACTTCTCATAAGTATTAGACTCCCGATTGGTCCTTCCTGATCAAGTGAAAAATCAGTTCCCTTCCCTAATCTGATCAGTAAAAAAACAGTTCCCTATACTAATCTGGTATGTCCAAGGGTCAGTTTCAAGGTTACTCTCCAGTCCAGCTGGTGAATCTGGGAATTTTGAGGCAATGTTACAATTGCGTTATGTACACAGACAACCCTCTCCTCCTTCCAACAAACTCCAATACATGTGAGAGATGCAGTTACACAGCCAAACTGGAGGCAGAGCTCTCTCAACCCAAGACTGGCACAGTCAGTCAGGAGGAAAAGGTAACCACCCACACCACAAATCCAGTCTCACACAGACCTATTGCATCTGCATACCCAACACATAAACACACAAAAACATACTCAGAGGCTCTAAATAAAAATCTGCCTAAACAGCAAAGACCTCCTAAGCAGATATCCAAGCAACAGCCACCCCTCAACAATACCCACAAATCACATATCTCACAAAATCAGTGTGCCTCACAGTCACAGCCCATAAGGCCAAACAACACACCAAATACACTTGTTATAGGGGACTCTATTGTCCGGCACACTGACGTCCCACTCACCAGACTGAACAAGGAGAAGGTCACTGTAAGCTGCCTGTCGGGTGCCAGGATCCACCACATAATGCAAGCACTCAAGTCACTCCAAAGCAAGTACAAGTATGACTCTGTCATTGTCCATGCTGGTGTGAATGACCTGAGACATACCTCCCTGGACTACATGAAAAGAGACAGAGCAGCTCTCTGACCATGTAGCCCAGACTGGTATGTCACTGACCTTGAGTAGCATCTTGCCTTCACCAAGAATGATGCCACAGTATAAAGACAAAATGATCAGTTTCAACAATTGGCTAAAGTATTGGTGTCATTCGAAGGGGATCCAGTGTCTGTCAGCCTGGGATGACATGCTCGACAAGTCACGTTGCTTCGCTAGGGACGGCTTGCACTTGTCACCCTTAGGCATTCGTATACTGGCCAAGGCTCTTGCCACCCCCATAGTGCCTTTTTTAGGCAAGGCTCAAAGAACAAACCCACCTCCATAGACAACCCAAAGATAAAAAAACTAAAGGTAATGCTACTCAATGCCAGAAGTCTAAACCTCAAGATGCATGCACTCGAGACTCTCCTCAGTATGGGGAAAATCGATGTCTGTGCAGTAACAGAAACCTGGTTCAAGACTCCTGAGAGCACCCCAGCACTATCAGGTTATAACTCATACCATGCATTAAGGCCCCAAAACTTGGACCGAATAACAAAAGGAGGGGGAGTATCTATATTCATCAAAGATACCTACACCTCCAGGTTAGTGGCACTGCACGAAGCATCGGAGACCATCCATGTGCAACTAACAGCGGGCAAAAATGCCTTTCAGTTTGTAGCCTGCTACAGAACACCCTCCCTATTACAGAAACCCCACTTGGCATTCCTGAGAACACTGGAGAATATGAAGGTCTCTCCAAACACTATGTTATTGGGTGACTTCAACTACCCAAACATTGACTGGGAAAACTACTCAAGCCCAAACACCCTCACCCAACGGTTCCTTGAATTTATAAACTCTAACGCAATGGAACAACTGGTTACCACTCCCACAAGAGGGAACAACATATTGGACCTGGTCATCACCAACATGGGGACTCTATGTTCCACACCAGAGGTAAACCCCTCATTGGTAAGATCAGACCAAAAACAAATTTCCCTGGACATCCATATCCCGTCACCACCCCCAGCCAAAGAAATCACTGTAAAGAATTTCTCCAAAGCCAACTTTGCACTTCTCAAGACTGAGGTGGAATCCTTCAAAGCCCCTGGGCCAGAGGATAATACAGCCCAATCTGCAGAATCCTTTACAAATGCATTCTATGAGCACCTGCAGGAATGCATGGATCATGCTATCCCAAATAAAACCAAGACTCACTCCTCCAAAAACAGGAGATCGGTCTGGTGGACCCCGGCCATAGATAAGCTATACAACAAAAGGAGGAAGCTACTACATGACAGAGCAAAATCCCAAAAAGGGAAGGCATCTCTGATCAGTATTAGCAAGAAACTTCGATCCCTCATAAAATCATCAAAGGCCAGTTTCGAAAGAAAAATTGCCCTAGACACTAAAGATAATCATAAGGCCTTCTTTAGTTATGTCAGAAACATGGGCGGAAACTCCCTGATATGCTCTGAATTGTTGCATAACGGTACAAAATATACTGAACCTACAGACATAGCCAACATCCTGGCAGACAGATTCAGTGCAAACTTCTCCCCCCCTTCCCCCCCCAAAGGAGCAAACGCCTATCCCAACTGAATGTAACCTCCCTGACATCACAGATGCACAGGTGAAAGCTGCCCTCTCCAAAGCAAAAACACAGCATCTATGGGACCGGACAGTGTCCCAGGCTGTGTCTTACATGAGCTCCAAGAAGAACTGAACCCTCACATTAAGTCACTGTTCAAACTTAGCCTTAGTACAGGATATGTACCCAAAGAATGGCGTACAGCTACACCGGTCCCACTCCACAAAGGTGGTGCCACAACAGACCCCGGAAACTATCGCCCCATAAGCCTGACTAGTCTGGTCTGTTAAGCTATGGAGCGTATTATCATGGAACTCATAAACAAAGACATTGGGAGCCTCCAGACACTGGACCCTACCCAATTCGGCTTTGTTAAGGGCAGATCTTGCCTCTTAAACCAAGTTGAATTCTTTGAAACAGTTACCAAAGCCATAGATGAGGGCAAGGTAGTCCACACAGCCTACCTGGACCTCACAAAAGCCTTCGACACAATACCCCACTCGGGCATCATAAATAAGCTTACCAGCTTAAATATCAACCCCTATATCACAAGATGGGTTGCAAACTAGCTCAGAGATAGAACCCACATGGTCAGAACCGCAGGTGCCATGTTCGAATCCAAACCAGTTACAGGGCTCAGTTCTGGGACCTCTCTTGTTCAGTATATACTTCTCTGAGGTTCAGGCTAACACGGGGGGATTATGGCTGACAAAGTTCGCAGATGACTGCAAACTGGGGGCCATAATCGAATTTCCAGCTGACACAAGCATCCTCCAAAAGGGTCTCACAGAGACGGATGCTTGGTGCCAGAGCCACGGCCTCAAGCTAAATGCTAACAAGTTCATAGTCATCCCCTTTGGGAAAAACAAGGTGCCCACAAATTACCACATAGGTGGTAATCCATTAAGTACGGAAGAAGTAATTAGAGATTTGGGGACCAACGTAGATAGTCATCTCTCCTTTGATAATCATGTTGCCAAAGTGGTTAGAAAGACCTTCTATATAGCCCACCTTATCACAAAAGGGTTCGCATCTAGATCAAGAGAGGTCATTGTGCCCCTCTACTCGTCACTCTTCAGGCCCATAATTGAATACAATGCCCCTTTTGGGATGTACCTTACCCGACACCTGCAGCAACTGGAGAGACCCCAAAAGTTCCTCACCAAGAGGATCATGGGCTACAAACAGATGTCCTATGCAGCTCGACTAAAGAAACTCCAGCTCTACTCAGTTGCTTACCGCCTACTCAGAGGCGATCTATGCCTGACGTACAAAGCCATGTCAAACCCAGAATTAATGGACATGCTCCACCTCAAAAAATCCAAATCCCTTAGAGCTACATGCTCCAGGGACCTAAACCTCAGCACAAAAATAAATAGGACATGCTGGAGGAACAGATTCATTTCCCAAAGGCTCCCCTCACTCTGGAATAGAATCCCAATTCATGTTAGACATAGCCCCTCGCTGAACCTCTTCAAGCGAAATTTGGACTTGTGGATGGGAAATCGCAAATTCATCCCTGGGATCTCTCCTGTGTCCCTGCTAGACAGAGGCACAGTAAACTAATATTAAAAGGGTACCTTCTGTGACCTACTTTACAGAGGCACAGTAGGCTAATCTAATAGGGAGGCAGAAGCCAAATACACTCTGGCTAGGCTTATAAATGCCCTAGGGCAGATAGCCTAGTATCTACCTATGAACAAACATGGTGATCAAATGAGAGACTGTTGCCCATGAATGTGCCTTGGTTTCTAATAACAATATCAACTTTTGAGGGGGGTATTATAGTAGTATGTGCATGGGTGTTCTCGTTTCCCCCAGAGAGTACAATATTGCATTTACATTGAGCTTTACATTGAGCTTTACATCATGTTTTGACAACAGGAATTAGTGCAGTTTAGACTTTCCTACAGGATATGGCGATCAGCTGGAGTTTTTTATGAACGGTTGAGAGTTTTCAGTCCCAAACTTTTCAGCCACTGACTGTTGAGCTTGGACCTCAAAGAAATGAAATGGACTCAGCATGGAAATGTCTGAGGTATGTCACTAGTGAAAAGCCTTTTAGAAGAAAGCATACCACCAACCCTCACTGTACGAGTTCTGTCCATAACATAGCTGTTAATTCAGCATATTATATAGGGGTTGATATTAAATATGGCATGCTTATTTACAATATCAGAGTGTGGGATACTGTCTAAAGTGTTTGTCAGATCAAGACAGGTGAAGTGTACCCAACTGACCATTATCCAATACCAGAACTACAGCTTGCTTGTGTAGTGCCCATTGTCATCAACTGACGTGGGACCCCTAAACTCCATTAAGCTGAGGACAAAAATGTCCATGCTCCATTCCCCAATTTAGCACTAACACTGTTAGATCAATTCTCCCAAATCTGCTCTCCTCAGTTTAACAGTTGCAGAACAAAAACAATATCTATCTATATCTATCGCTCTTACATTCTGCCCATACACCACATATGTGCCCCATTACATACAGACGTGTGTGTGTGTGTGTTCTTGAATATATATATATAATATATATGGGGAAATGAATTTAATTGAATTCCCCTTTAGTTGACATCTATTTAGTCGACTACAGAGATGGTCAACAGGTGTGAAAATGGCGCAATTCTCAGGACAGGGAAATATGCCATTTCCCACAGATTGTGCAAGCTCAGAATTAGCCTACCTTCAAAAAAAAAAAAAAAAAAAAAGTTGTTTAAGGCTATTTTTGCACATGCCAAGATTTATGCTCAGTGCATGTGTAGTAGCATGTCTATGTTTAAAAAGTTGATCTTTTGTGGTCAACCTTGTGAAAGAGGATTGTTGGGTCATTTGTTCTTTTTCAGTAGATAGCTATGTACAGCTGACGAGAAAAAAATAAAGAAATTTTCTGATTTTTAATATGGCCTAAACCACTTGCTTTAAATGCTACTGTACGTAGTTGCAAAGTGTTTGCTACAGTTATCCTACCACCTTCTAAGAGCTTCAGCCATGATACCAAATTACAGTATCAGCAATGCTATAAAGCCCAATTAACAACTGCCAGTTGTACTCACTACTATCTTGTGCCAGTTGCGACTACCCCCTTCACCCCACCCTAGATATACTACTCTCCATTGCTTTGGTTACCTCTTAAAAGATATGCATTTCGCAAAGCCAGACTGGTTGGGAATCAAGTGAATGCAGACTGCCTATTACATTATTTATGAATTCTATTATAATATACATCATTAAGAGGTACTAAGGAGGATGTATAAGAAGGGTTGGTGGCATGAATCAAGGTAGGACGGTTCCTCTCTGACAAACCATACTTGAACAGAAGAAAAAGGCAGAGACGCCCTCTTTCTCCTTTATTTATATATTTAGAGCCATTGGCAAAGAAATAAGGGATTCACACATTCCAGAATATATCTTAGTATGGTGATCAAGAAAAGCAAGTTTTATGTGTAATTATATTATGTTATAATTAAATCCAGAAAAAGGACATTTCAGTGTTGTGGAACATTTTAGGTATTTCTGGAATATAAAATAAATGAAGACAAAAACAGGCTATAGCCGTAAACTATTTATCCTTGTTTGACTTCATCTAGCAATACCCATATGTAGGTGAGCATATGATGTAGTATTTAGTTGTAATTCATGCTGAAATGACAGCCAAGGATATGAAGAAATTAAAACTACAACAACTGAGAAGCTGGAAGCTTTTGATTGCAGAGATGAATAAAAAGACGTAACCAGTAAAATGTGTTTAGTCTATTAAATCTTGTATATATGCCAGACATATTTTATCAACCAAAAGCAGAAGTTTTGGATAGCAATTAAGAGAGACGGTGGAGTGTATGCGGTTGGGGACTAGGGCGAGGGTTAGGGGAGACAAGCTGATTCTCTACACAGAATCAAGTGGTTTAGGGTCGTTTCCCTTGAATGGGTATGTTACAGTTAAGACTGTAAATGGTTATAAATCAAAGCAAAACAGATAAGATGATGATGAAGAAACGGGGGGAAGATTGAGAAATAGAGAGAGTTTAGCCTAGCATTTTGAAGGCAAGTCCTTAAGGAGAACAACCATACAGAATAAGATGTTCAAAAAGTATTCTGTCAGCATAGAAATGAAAAAGGGAAATTCGCCCATTACAGATGTCTACAAGTAGGGTTACAGAAAATAGGCATGAAGGGGCTGAACTTTTCTGGACATAATTAGCAAATGAAGAGAGACTGGGAACATAAACTTGGGAAGGAAAAGTAACAGGAAAGATGATGCTAAGCAAATGTTACGGAAGGCAGTCTAACTATAGTCCAATCAGGGAAAACAGAAAATATGCAAAGAAAAAGGGCTCACAGAGTGCCGAGTGAAAGACCAGCAGTTGTAGAGTTCTTAGTCGACTCGAGAACTCAAGTTGTTGCTAAAAACAACTCATTAGTAGGTTGTACGATTCTTGGCGTTACCATGCAATAGTTTAAACAGACGAGTAAGAAAAGATTATAAAATTGCTTTTCCATTCACTTTTCACAAAGGATGAAATCTATAAAGCTTCCAAATATGCAAGTTTTAAAATGTTTAGTATTTGTGCATTTTTGCATGGAAGTATTTGCATAATATTTATACACTCCCAGTAAATTACAGCAGTTTTTTCTTCTGATAGATGGTAAATGTTAGAGGTAAGATGGGGGGAGAGAGACAACAGGGAACTGTTGGGGAAGGTGTAATAAATTCGCAGTTTCCTAAATATTACCTAAAAAATGCTTTGAAAGATATGTTGGTAGCATAAATGGTTGGAACTAATGAAATCATTCTTTTGAGCAGGTTACAGGATCCGAATTATTTAGATATAGTAAGGCTTTTACCAAGTTTAAGAGTTTGCTGAGAGTTGGCTTCCACTGGACTGGCTCATTAAACTCATCAGTCATACTTGTGATGGACAGGGATAGACACCTCAATGCAAGAATTCGGGTGGAAGTAAACAGGAAATTAGGTGGGGGTAAAATTTGGTAGTGGGATTTGTAGTTCAGTAACTGGGTCCCCATGTGGTAGCAGCTTTAAAAATGTCATTAGGTCATGTGAGAGTACAAGGAGATTTGGGCTTAGAAAAATCCTATAATACAGGGGGTTGGTGATTGTAGTTTTAGGTCAAGTTCTCAGTGAAAATGTGAAGTCCTGGTGGTGGTCTATTTTGACCATGGAGGGAGACTTTGGGTGTGGAGCAGACAAGTGCTGTATTAGTGAGGACTAAGATGAGGACACTGGATCCCACAGTAGGAGAGGGGACTATCTGGGTCTAGTGAATGTGCATTAGTAAACTCAAGAAAACACTGTATACATTTGTTGTGGTAGTATATGTTCACCAACTTATGAATGGGTAGATGAATTTGCCCATGATTATCATAAATAATCAAAAATGCAGGAGACTGTATCTTTTTTTGGCAGTGGGAGACAGCTGTCCTACAATTATCAGTGATATGGTATTTGGTTTACTGCCAGTAAGATACCCAGGAGTTCAAGGTCACTATCATGCTGGATTTGTCTTGAGTTAATAGCACTATGGACGAGTACAGATGTGCCACAATCACCACCGGAAAATCTGAATGAACAATAGGTGCTAAACTTAGGTGAAGATGGAATGTTTTCACAACAGTGGAACCAAGATTTCACTAATCATACAGGCCTAATCTGTACTAAATTGGAAGATTAAGTAGACTAACACTGTGAAAGGGCACTGTTAAGGTAGAAAGTGTTTTAGCCAACATGCAGAAGTCCTGCGGGTGAGAGATACAGATCACTGAAGTAGGTAGGGCTGTTGTCAATCTCTTTACCAATACCCCACCCCCACCCCCACCCCTACAAAGATACCAGTTACAAAGCCAGTAGTTAAAAAAAATCACTAACTTTCTGTTTGCACTATACCATCATTCACACTAAATAGTAAGATGCTGCAGTATACAGTCCATCTCCTCACAGACTCAAGTCACATAAAGAGAGAATTGACCACATTTCCACCTCCCCCAGTGTGAAGTGCAAGAATACTCACACTCACATGGGCAATGGTAAGATCATATCTGTACTTGGGGCACAGGGACAGAAGGGTCCTAGTGAAGTCACAGATCTAGCACCTGAAGACTGATAACCATCACCTTTCTCTTGCATGGCAAGATGCAGGTGTCTAGCATGCTTAGAAATAATGTGGAAGCAGATGTGATTGGTGCAGTTCAAGCCTGTAACTGGGACCTAGGTCTGATACTATATACCCTAGGAAGGTATTTACACAAAAATCTTAGCATATTTTAAGTGTGTGCTAGAGATGAACAGAAATGGAGTGGGAGAATGCTACAAAGGCTGGCTCCAGTTTGAGCAAGTACTTACACCTCTCACTACTGGATTCTTTGTTAGTAGCAGTATATGGTAGTCAGTGTAAACAAGGCAATTACTACACTGCCTCAAGGTCTAGTACTCAACAGACTTAGGAAGGGTGGGCTGTGATTCCATGGTGACAAAGTCTTGGAATGAGAAAAGAAGAGGTCAAGTACAGGACAGGCTGCAGGTTATATTCCAAAATTTGTGAAACACAGTACGACTGTATTTGATATGGTGTTACCAACAGAGGGAAGGGTATGCAATGAATAGAGTGCAGAAAAGATGTGCAAAAAAACACAGTACAAGCTTAGACATGCTAAAATGGTGTGCCAATATTACCAACAAGATACTAGAAACTATGCAGCAGAACACTAATACACAGAGTAGCAGAATACAAGAAAACTAAAGTCAAAGTAACTTTGTCATTCCAACTATAACCGTACCCTGCTTACACTTGAATAAAGTTTGTTCCTCCAAGCTCATGCACAAAAAAATAAACCTTCATTTCAACACTACCGACCTTCACAGATCACCACCCAGACCTTTATCACCGTTTTCCTTCCCCAACTGCCACATCGCAGGTCAATCAATTCTTCTATAGACCATTTTCAATACATATCCCAGTGAAAAACTCCATTTCAGCACTCCACACCAGCTCAGCACCCATTGCAGGCACAACTTCTAGCACTCCGCATTACGTTCCAATAAAAAAATGACAAGAGCAATTTTATTTAGGACACCACGAGCAAATTCCTATGCTAAAACCACTCACTTGACAGGAAAGGGGCACAAAAAAGAAGACTCACCATATAGAAAAACAACATAAAAACAAAAGGCTCAGGTGCTATAACAAACAGATAAAATGCAACGGCACACAATGCAACACACAGCAGTATAACCATGTATACAGCATCTCTTCAACACCAGAAGATCATAAGGCTTGGGTACCACAACAGGTTGGTCTGAAGACAAGAATTAAGGCAGGCTTACATGGTAGAGAAGTAACACTATTAAAAAAGTAGGCTTAGCAGATAAAGAAAACCCAAATTTGCATCTTAATGCCTCTTGTCTAGCCAGCTTATGATGCACCCTACAGCTGGTGTGAGTAACAATGGGCAACAGTGAGTAATACAGTATAGCACAGTCTTGTTATACATTTCCTGTGTACAAATTTGCAAATGTCTGCATAACACAGTTCATAGTGTTACAGATAATGGAGGCATGCAACTTACTATAAGCTGTGTTGTAATTAACATACACACACAATAGTGGGGTTAGCTTACAAGGAAAGCAACTAAGCGTACAAAAGAGATGTATTCCATGACATAGAAGCAGTAAAATCTTTGGCCTCTGGAATTATGGTGAAGAGCAGATGTACACAATACTATATAACATGGATTACTGTGGTCAGACAGCACAGCACAAATGAATGCAACAGTATTTAGCACACAAGAATAGTCTCTTAAACAATAGTAACAGACAGTGCTAAGAACAGTGCAGTTTTCCCACTGCATAAAAAGCAGCAAATGTTAAATAAAAGAAAAAAAATCACTAAAAGAATATTAAACGATATTGCTTCAAACTTAGTAAACAACCAGAAGATACATATAGTGCACCCAGTCTTCAGAAACTAAAAACCTAAAACAAGGCAGAATTCCCTTTGTGCACCAGAGGAAAAAAAAAGAAACAAGAGTTCCAAAAAGGAAAACAAAGGCAAAAAACAAGCAACAGTAGTCTCAATATTAGCTGATAAAATAATTTCTGTTGTTAAGGGCTTGCTGTAGATTTTTCTCCAGTAAAAACATGAGCAGAGATGCTTCCTAAGATGGTCAAATAAGTGGGTGGTGAGGAGGGGATTAGATTCAATGTGGTAGGCTAGATGTATATGTTACAACTGTGAAAAAGGGAGAGTCCATGAATCAAATTCTTAATCAAAAAAAAAAAAAATTGTTCCCATTGCAGGTGTCTGCCATCATCTGTACAAACAGGAGACACAGTTATGCGCCTGGAAAGGGTGGCACAAACATCTTATGGTCCCCTCATGACAACTTTTCTAGTAATGTTCCCAGTGTCCCCCTTCAAATATCTCCACCATTCTTGACATTCTCATATCCTCTCATTTGCCATTTCAGATTCGGACTGGACCCCCCCCCCATCAGCAGGGAGATTCCTAACATAAGTCAGAAGAAGTATACACAGAGGAAATAAAGGTGCTTTGTATAATGCCACCTTAAAAGCAGTTTATTTTTTTTGAACTCTATACCCACTATCCCACTTAGCTCCTAATGCACGCATGCCTTTAGATTACCAATAATCACTGCTAGTTTTGGCTGAAAACTACAAAAAGTACCACTATCAATGAATATCATAAAATTATCAAGGTTTAAGAACCATGCAATGAACAGAATGCAAGTAGAGCACAGGTCTGGTATTTTCAATAACTGTTAAATTACTACAGACCTTTCCAAAGGACATCAGTTTCCAGAATATGCACTTGGATTTGGCAAGCAGAAAAGCTGTTTAGTGCAATGACGACTCTGTTAAGGGTAACACTGGTTCAGAATCTGGAACTTCTACCATGACAGAATAAGAACTATACAGGAGTAATCTGGAAGCACTTCAGACAGACATGATCAGTACTACAATGATAGTGATTTAGAGAAAATTAAATCCAGTGCTACAGGATAAAGTTCTTTAGTTAACTCACGTTACTACAGCATTACTCCTGCGTACAAACACTATATAAATAAATTTTTGAAAGTCAAACTACTAACTAATCAGTACTACTACTTGACTGACACGAGACCAGGGCTTCACTGACTACATACATTCATTATAATACATGTCCACAGCCCAGACCTCTCAACCATACCAAACTCCTCTGTATTTACCGGTTTTGAGGGCAAAATATTGGGGTGCCACGAATTCACGCATGGCCCCCTTAATTTCTGAGTTTCCTGGTCTCTTTTTTTTTTTTTTTTTTTTTAGTACTTTCCACTTTAAAGTTTTATCACCAGCCTATAGGGACATGCATGATGACATCAGCTATTGCCTGTTGGACTCCGAGGGAAATAGGGATGGCAGGAGGCATAACAGGTAAGAGCGAGTTTCCTCCATTTTCTTCTCTCTCTGATGTTCGACCGTTGCTGCACATTACATTATCATGCACCACCTACATTTATTTATTTAGCTATGCTGGCCTTATTTATACTTGCCGAGTTTGCTTATCTGTCTGGAGTTCAACCAAGTTTGCTTATCTGTCTGGAGTTCAACCATTACTGCTGTATTTTTAATGTCCATGGCAATTGCTGTATTAAATCCTATTAGGGGTGTGCTTGCTCATTTATTTATTTATGCTTTATTTAGTTTGCTATATGTGCTGGTCGAGTTTGCTCACTTATTTATGCTGGCTTTAGCTTGTCCAAGAGTTTGCTACATTTGCTGGCTGTGCTGGCTTTATTTAATTTGTCCAAGTTGCATTCAACCGTTGCTGCCACATTCACATTTTGTTTATGCTGGCCCAAGAGTTTGTTTGCTGGCTTAATTTATTTTGTGCGTGTGTTGTGCTTGCTGCATTCACATTGCTGGCTTTATTTTGTCCACGAAGAGCACAGCAGTTGCTGTATTCACATTGCTGGCTTTATTTAATTTGAGAGCATGGCAGCTGCTGCATTCACATTGCTGGCTTTATTTATTTTGTCCGTGTGTGTGAAGAGCACGGCAGTTGCACCATATTACATTTATTTATGCAAGCACTGCAATTACTTTATTTAGTGTGTGTTTAATTTGAGAGCATGGCAGTTCTTTAAGTTGAGAGCACAGACGATATTACATTTATTTATGCAAGCCGATTATTTAAGTTGAGAGCATGGCAGTTGCTTTACTTAAGGTGCATGTGTGTGTGTGTGTGCGTGCGTGTAAAATGCCCCAGTTGGGTATACCTGGTGGTTACGGTTACTCAGGCTCAAACCCTGTACCTTGGGTACAAGGAGCAAGAGCCTGAGTTCTCTACTCATACCACCATTTCTGATTGAAGGAGTTCTAGCTCTCACCTGTTGAAATTTTCCCAAAATGTCTGGAATGTTTGGCAAATACTTTGTCGGTTTCTCTTAAAATTTGGATGGTGCACTGGAAGTGTTGTTGTCTCACAGCAAGACATTCTCTAGTTTGGTTTTCGGATGAAGTGTCTTCTGTGTGGAGTCAGCATGCCCTCCCTGTGTTTGTGTGGGTTTCCTCTGGGTGCTCCTCCCATGACACAAAGTCAGACTTTCCCAGTAAACAAAATGTTAAATAAAATAAAATTTATGGTTTTCTGGCAAATCAGTGCGAACTGAATTCACTAAATAATGATAGCCATTTAAGTTTCAGTCTTCCCATCTTTCAGGAAACACATGGTAACACAAAGTTTTATTCTACCAACTTTCTAAGATCATAGAAGCAATGTTTAAAATGTGTCTCACTCCACGGTTTTGGGCCTTTGCCCCAGACTCCCCCCTCCAATAAATGTTGGCTTTTTCCCCGATTTCTGGTGCTGCACAGTTCTTCAGGGAAAGAGAAGATTAGTGCTGCTTATGCAAAGTCTCCTTGCATTGTTTGTAGGACAACAGGTTGTATACTTGCTTTCACTGCAGATGGCTGTGGGTTCTACTCTCACAGTATGTAGATGGATTGCTGATACTGCACTGTGTTGTACTTTTAAAGGGGGTGGATGCTGCAGTCCTGAGAATGTCCTCCTTTGTCAAAGAAACCTAGTAACTATGAACTTATCAGTTTGCCATCCATTCCCTATTGAAATATTACAAACTTATTATTTTTTTTAATGTAACATAGGCAATTTATTCTTCAAGGGCAACAGGCACTTCACTTGTAGATGAAATATAAAGTTGTTTGCTAGCAGCAACCTCTTCATTGTTACAGATCTCTTTAATGTGGAATTATTTAGATTATTTTTACTTCTGCAGAGATTGTGCATATTTACTGATAACTGGTGGATTGTAAATGTTTTGAGTAGAATTTTTATGCTGAAAATGTTCCGAATTGGGCAGTTTTGTCATTATTGGTTCATGCATTTGTTTTCATTGCTTACTGGAAAAATGTTCAAAACAAATTTAAAACGTGCTCCAACGTGTGCTGTATTACACAAGGAATATAAATTTACTATGTTAGGAAGGTGTATCAAAGAAGAACACTTGTATGTTTTGTGTGCAAGGGGCATACGATTTGAAAACAGCCCAAAGGTAGTCTTTATCCACCACTGGTCAGATGCATTTTCTTTGGATGTGGGTTTCAATGCTGTTTCAATGAATGTGAGTTTTAATGCTAAGTCTGTTTTCATTGTGAGACTGTATTGCTTTGTTTAGCAGATGTCTATTAATTTTTGTGCTATAAAATGTAACAAAATCCAAATAATCACTGTAGAAGTAAAGCAGTGTGCACTTTACAGTGTTTATGGTAAATAGGGTAAAATAGCCAAGTAATGGGACATTGGAATGGCTGCAAGGGCACTCTGGGCTGGGACCATATTTTGGTTGTCTCTTCTTCAGGTTGCATTTGAAGGTGGCATCCCACAATTCCACTGGAGTGGGTGGGGTTACATAATTATGTATGCATATTTTATGTTAATCAATGTATAGATTTGTACCCATTTTTCATGGACCTTTGTCCAGATTTGTGATGTTTCCAGGTTGAGAGGTATGCTGCAGCCTCACTTCTGAAACAACACCATGGATGATGTTACCTCATGAAGTGACAGCACAAGTCATGTTTTCAAGGTAACATGCACTGCTGCTCTGTTAAGGTGTGTAGCAAGTGCAATTAATTAGTGTTTTTCACAGCTTATGCTTAAGTAATAATAAAGAGATGTCATTATGGTTATTTAACAATAATCTAAAATTGCAAAGGCTATTTCAAAAAACTGCAGGTGCATTCAGCTGTGCAGTTGCATTCACTTGTCCACTGGTGCACCTCTTTCACCACTGATGATGCAAACTCAATCAGTGAGTTCCTTTGATACAACAGAAGATTTCCAGGTTTCCACAGATGTGTTGTCCACTCTGGGAGCACAAAGTGCTGCGATAAATATCTTCTAGGCCTCCACTGCAATATACATACATTATACTTAGATGTCATTGGGAGGGGAACATGCACAGGAGTACACAAACTCTCTGGTGATGTCATGTAACCACATCCACAGCATGAACATGGAGAGAAGCATGCACAAAAGCTCTGCCAATACCATGTGCCCAATGATCCGGGCATGAGCTTACAAATCCTCTGCTGATGTTACATGGCCAAAGCCCTGGACAGGACATACATGCAACTGTATACAAACCATCTTCTGATACCATGCACTTGTGAACATAGATGTGAGCACATGACAGGAGCATGTTCAAATTCCACACTATTAGCATGCAAATGAACAGGTACAACCCTCCTGCTGGAATCACTCAGCCACTAGTGATTAACTGCTAGCGAATATAAAAAATATAGGTACTACAACTGAAGTACATCAACAAGACGATAAAAGAAAACGCAACAAAAAATACCTGAAACGCTCTTGCATACGTCATTCATCAACATGCCAGGCCCAGGAATGAACATGCACAGGGGGGTGCACTTGACAATCACTTCCCCCTTGCTGACCTCATACAACCACATATTCAGTAGTGAACAAGTGAGGAACTTTGCACAATTAGCCTGCTTGACATCACATACCAGAGGCCTGGAATGACCACTGTTAAAAAAGTCACAGCCTTGGAAACAATATGGCCTAGGGCAGCTCTTCTTCCAACCCCTACTTGTCAGCACAGTACAGACAGAGCTTAATTATCCCAGGAAAGGGAGGATGTGCCCATTTATGTCTCTCTCTCCCCCACCTAATGTTACACTGGGCCTCTCTGGTTCACCTCATGCTAAGGAGTTAAGACCAAAATTGGATAACAGTTAGCAGAACAGAAAACTGTAGGTCTGTGGGCCAGTGTGAGCATCAAGACAGGATTCTCCTGGAAGAGCTTGAGTGGTCAGACAACAGAAAGGATCCGCCTTTTACACTTCAATATTTTCCTAGACAATAAGGAACTGCTGACATCAAAAGCTGAAACAACAAACATCCCAGATGCATTTCAGGAGTGCAGGCTGTGTGGAAGCTGGAAACCCACACTAGTGAAGGGTAAATCTTACAAATATTATGAGAAGCCAGAAGAAGTGACTTGTGTAGGACAGTGCACATGGGTCACTGGAAAAAAGATGTCCCAGATAAATGGCTGCAACACAGAGCTTTGGGAGTTTGAACTACTAAGCTAGTTATTAAATATGAAGTGAGAATGACTAAAGTAGAAGACAGGTGGAATGATTGCAGACAAAATTCCTGAGAGTAAATATATCAATGACAGAAGATGTAAACAGAGAATAAGGGGAGAGAAAATGGCCTTTACAGTTTATCAAGGAAGTGACCGATCATCTGATTGTAAAAAGGCCTTGAAGAAAATGAAGGAGGACTGGGACTACAACTAAAACTTTTGACTGGGAACAAAAACTAAACAGAAAATGCAAAATGTATGTGAAGTAAAAGAATAGAATAACAAGAAGTGGTCAAAAAGGCTCTCATAATGGTTACACACAGATCACTCAACTGGATTGAATCATAACGGTAGACAAGAGAACTTGCAAGTAAATCAATAAAAAGAAAGGCTAAATCTGGCATTTAATTAACAGCCTGGGACACAAGGAACAAAGAAAATACCAGCCTTAGATGACAGGAAGGAAACATGCCAGAGACCAGAATAAGGTTATTATGAACCCCTTTATTCTGAACTTCAGCAGACAGAGAGGCTGGGACATTTCCCAAGTGGGAAGGAAGGGGAGAAGGGCAAATGTTGCTGGAGGAAAATAAGGAAGGACAAAGCCCAGGGACTGGATATGTTACTTATCAGGGTATGACAGAGAGACTGGAATGTTACTAGGACTTCTGCAGATACCTTTGAGAAGTTTTAATCAAGAAAGTATCCAGAGACTGGAGGGACAATTAGTGCAGTTCTGCTGTAGGACTCAGCATGAGAAGATACACAGAAAATTACAGGTTTACATTAAGTACCAGGGTGAAACTGCGGTGGTGGTGCTGCGGTAGCATTGTTGCCTCACAGTAAGACGTTGTCCTGTTCGATTCTCAGCTAGAGCGTCTTCTGTGTGGAGACATGCGTGAATGGGCGTACCTTCGCTGAAGGTTGCGCATCAGGGCTGGCAACTCAGGACGTAAAAATCTACTGCCAATCATTAGCAGACTGGAGTTTCGCTGTGGTGACCCCTAACTGGGAAAAGCCGAAAGATGCAACAACAACTAGGGAAACAGGTGAAGAAACTGAAATATAAACTGCTCCAGAAGGCAAAGTGTTGATCACAGGTCAGTATTGCCAGCAATGAGATAGGTCCCGTTGGTCAGAGCTGACTCAGTACTATGGATGGTGTACTGTGACCTAATGATCATCACACAAAGATGCTGTGAAGTAATTAAGTAGATGCAGTTTACATGAAAACAGCACATATTACATGCTTCAGAAATAAGTGAAGAGGAGTAGACTTTATTACTATCAGCAGAGCAGTCATCTGTATAAGAGCAGCTCAATTTGTGGTGCAGATGTAGCAAACCTTGCATTAACAAAAACAGGCTAGCTGGGTGAAGTGCCTTGAAGGGCTGTACAGGACAAAACCAGAAGCATAGGTGCTGCTGTGCATTTCTGCTGTGACAGAAGGCAGCAATCTCATTTGAGGAAAAGTTGTCAGTTCCAATTACAATGCAAGCAGGCTACAGAAATGACACAGGCACAACACATAAAAAGCCAGCTAGAACAGGTGAGATTCAGATATCAATGCCTAGCTGTCTTGCCTTGGCAGTGGTTACATAACATTTTATCACAACTGGAAACCCAGGTAGAAATGGGAATACAATTCAATCAGCTGGATCCAATGAGCAGATGGCACTTGTGAAACGTCCCTGAAGGGCAGAGGATCCAAAGGGACAAGCACTATACAGTTAAGGATATGCATGACCAGTAAGGGGATTAGGCTATGAAGAAATTCTGCACTAACTGTGGATAACTACAACCTAGGAGCACAGCTCCTGCCTTAGGCTACACAACATGATAAAAGTATGATGACATAAGACAAATGGCAATGTAAGGTGCTTGTCAACGATACCTGGAGAACTTAAAAGCCATTACCTTGGCAGCTAGAAAGACCACAGTGGTTTTTCACCAAGAAAATTCAGGGCCTCCAAAACATGACCTACATGAAAAGACTGAAAGACCTGTCACTGTACTCTGCATCCTAAAGGCTGCTAACAGGTGACTAGTGCCAGGCCTTCAGAGCAGTCTCTGACCCTGCCCTAATGAAAATGCTGTACATCTGCAAATCAAATAGGACAAGAGTCACTCACTCCAGGGATTTCAACCTAGCATGTGACATTAACAGAACATGTTGGAGAAACAGATGCATGTTCCCAGAGATTGCTGTACCTCTCAGCTTCTTTGGCACTCTTCTGGAATAAACTCCCAATTCATGTGAAGCAGAGCTCCTCAATGACCTTATTCAAGAGCAACCTAGACAACTGGATGCGAGACTGTAAATTCCCCCTGGGGTGGGCACCTATGACCCTAATGGACAGGGGGCAGTCAGTGCTGATCACAGACTAACTCTGCAAATAATGGCCATCTAACCAAGTTCAGTTAGGGAATGCACGCATAACATGGCTAGACTTGTAAAGGCCCTACAGCCAAATCAGGGAGGACCAAAACAACAAACAGGATAGGAGCACCCACAGAATCAGATGCAAAAGCAATGCTTGCATTTTATACAGCACAACACTCACTGGCTCAAAACACTACCAAAAAATGAAATGCACACTTGGTAACAGGAACAAAATGAATCAACTCTCATTTAAAGCAACCACCACAACAATGCTCTCATTTGAACCACAGAAAGCAATGCACAGTGTTTCCCACACTTTAACACAACACCCTAACAATATCCAAAGAACTACAAAGTGGTGAAGTAATGTGCATTACATACAAGTACAATTCAGTGTATTTAATACATTTTACACTTTTAACTTTGCTTTACTATTATTCAAACCATGCTATGTAAAAGTCACACCAACATACCATCCATAGATACTGCAACAAACGAAACCCCAGGAAGGCAGGCAATGGGTACCTTTCTAGGTAAAATAGGAAGATGCACAAAATGCAGAAGAGCACACCAAGCAGTGCAGAATAAAAGCATGTGATGAACAGTCAGTGTGCTAGACTTTCTCACTGCTTACTGTTATGTGTTGATTGGTGTCAGCGTAAGCATATCAGTACCTGCTTAGCACTACTAATAGAAAGCGATGTGTGGCAATTTCATGCCTTACAGAAGGGATGTTTGGAGGGGGGGGGCACATGTAAACAAGAACTGCACAAGACATCAGAATCCACTGGGTGGTTGGCTGGCCATTACATACTGTAATACTGGGGGGGGGGGGGGTATTCTGGTGCTTCATGCATAGAGTATCTGTAAATAATTACTTATTAGCTCCAGAGACTCAGGAAATGTGAAAGCTAACTGAGGTCCCGAGGAGTGAGCACTGGGACAGATCAGAATGCACAGGAGAGATACCTGCTAGGAAGTAACTAGTAATTACTTGGGCAGACATGAATATGGGAAACAAAGTAACAGGATCTAGGCTGGGAGAGTGGGCAGAAGATGAAGCAATTGGATGATCAAAGACTGATGATTTATACAGTCTGTAGGGTGTACTGCCAGCAATAGGGGACTGGAGACTTCACCAGGAAATGGGGATGGAGTATGAAGTGGTGAGGGAGGCAATCAATGCAAACCTGTTCAACAAAGAGTAGGTGGGACTGTGGGGATGCGTGGCATGCATGTCAAAAGCCTGTCTCCTCCTGCTCATCTCTCCCACTTTTTACACAGGGTCACAGTGTTGCATCAGCTGTCACCATCTCTCTCAATTCAGTGTCACACTCCCACCTTCTTTAACAATCATGCCTGACTGTCGCAGGTCTTCTCTCAAAACAACCCATCCATCTCTTTGAGGGACTCCATTTCCTCTTGTCTTCTTCCTGTCTGTCCTAAATCTTCCTCACCAGATTGTAGTACATACGCCACAGTAATCTGTAGTCTATGACCTTTTCTGCAATTTGAAATGGCCTCTGCTCTGATTTCCTCATTTCATCATTTGCCCCACATTGTGCATCTTACTATCCATCCAAGGCACTTCATCTCCATCATCTCTAGCTTCTTTAACTGCTGCACTTTCACTGCCCAGGTTTCTGTACCACACAGTAGTACCGGTCACACCACTGTTTTGTACACCTTAGTTTTCAGCTTCTTTGGCATTCTTCTATTGTACACTACCCCTGCCTCTCTTTGGCATTCTTCTATCGTACACTACCCCTGCCTCTCTCTGGCATTCTTCTATCGTACACTACCCCTGCCTCTCTATGGCATTCTTCTATCGTACACTACCCCTGCCTCTCTATGGCATTCTTCTATCGTACACTACCCCTGCCTCTCTATGGCATTCTTCTATCGTACACTACCCCTGCCTCTCTTTGGCATTCTGCTATCGTACACTACCCCTGCCTCTCTTTGGCATTCTTCTATCGTACACTACCCCTGCCTCTCTGTACCAGTTGGCTGCACCACCTAAGATACCAGTTTTCACTTCATCTTCCACACTTCCCTTCTCCTCAACCACTCCTCCTAGATACTTGAAGCTGTTAAACTCCTCCACTATTTTCTCTTCTACCTTAATTCTCAGCTTCTTCTGATTTCCTCCATTTGTTGCCATTACAGTGGTCATATATGTAGTAATTTCCATCATGTGTGCCTTCAGCTCTACAGTCATTCCCCTTTCATATGCTGAGGTTCTTGTTCAAAGTCTGCCCATTATGTCACATCACCAGCATACAGCAACTTTGTTGATCTGTCCCCTTAGACCTGTTTACTGATGCAGTCCATCACCACTATGAACAGCAGTGGGCTCATAGATGAACCTTGATGCACACCCACTCCCACTGGGAATCCGTATACAAGTTTAAACACTGTTTGTACTGTGTCACTGGGCCCCCGTACACAGTCTGCATTAATCAATGTTTCTGGGACTTTGAAACATTGCAGGATTGCCCAAAACAGCTTTTGAAACATTGTCATATGCTTTCTCCAAGTCAAGAAATGTCCAGTTACATTCTTTCCTCACACCTACTTCTTCTCTTCTCAACTGTCTTATGTCAAGCATTGGGACAGTTCTGCTGCATCCTGATCTAAATCCAAACTACTCACCTTCCATCTTGCTTGTATCACAACTGTGATCAGTAATGTCCACTTTGTACTTGTACACTTGGCACTAGTATGCTTATTCTCCAGTCATCTGGGTTAAACATCTCACTCTCTCCATACTGTTAATTATGTGTACCCTCAGCAGCCATTTTTCACCTGACCCACCCAACATCTTGACCACATCTGCAGTGAACTCATTTAAGCCTGCTGCTTTTGCTGACTTCATTTTCCTTAGCACTTTTCTTACTTGTACTGTGGGCTCCTCTTCTTTCTCATCATGGGATGTGTTTGGGGTAATAGAGCATCTGTGAAGTTTTCTTCACTGAGAAGGTGGTGAAAGTATGCTGTCCATCTGCCTTTGATGTCCTGTGGACTGGTAAGCAGGCTGTTGCTGGCACCTTTTATGAACGGTGTCTGATGACTATATCAGAGTTTCTTTGTACCAGCTAATCAGTCACTTTCCAGAAGCTTTAAAGTGCTTCTGATATCTTGTTCTTTGCCACTGCAACTGCGCTCTTAGCCTCTGTTAGACAACCTATATTCCTTCTTGCCTGATCCATCCTACCTCCCACCCTCTTTTTCTTGCACTCTTTCTTTCTTTTGATGACTTCCTGGATTTCTGCAGTCCACCACCAGCTTTCCCTATGAATCTTATTTCCATACCAGGCTCGGCCTCATATCTGTTCTATAGTCCTGACACATGCTGTTATGAGGCACTGATATTCTTTTCCACCTCCACCCATTTCCTCTTCTTCCTGGCATACAAAAGCCCCAAGTATTTCTTTGAACTCTTGCGCTTTCTCTCCAGTCAACTTCCAAGCCTTTAGCATCGTCTCTGTTGACCTAAGAACCATCTCTGACCAATGCTTGCAGGTGATTATAGCAACCAGCGATTTATGATTTGGGCCAACTAACTGTTTCAGTGGGGATGACTCTGCAATCACTATTTCTACCTCAATGGCTTTTTCTTACTAGGAGGAAGTCTACCATAGGTGCATGCTGGCCACTTTTGTATGTGACCTTGTCTGTGGCTGAAACATGTGTTGGCTACCATTAAACCATTTGCCAGACAGAAGTCTAGAATGGTCTCTCGTCCTTTATTTCTATTGCCCCACCCATGTGGACCCAGGCAGTCCCCATATCCTGTTCTGCCTGCCCCAATATATGTATTCAGCCCCCTCCCCCTCAGCAGCACTCACTCATATTGTCCTGCTTTACCTAGTAGGTCCTGCAACTGCTGCCTGAATGCACTGTATTCTTCACTATCACAACTTTGCTGTGGGGCATAGGCTGAGATTATGAACAGTGCCCTATCCTTACACTGGAGTCTGACTGCATACCTTTGTCACTAATTCTGACGACATCCCTCACTGCCTTCTGTAATTGTCAAATTCTCTCTGCCTACATGTAAAACCCATAAAACATAACCGAATAGGACACTGTTCTCAGTGAAACAAGCAATCAACCTACTCTTCTCAAAGTCAAACTGTGATTGGGAAAAAAATATCAGCTGCTTGCAATTGTTTTACAAATTTAAGAACAGAAACCACTACAGGTCATGCAAGTCAGAAAGAGCAGGTGGTCATCACATGAACAGCAGCAGCAATTCATCACTGTGAAACTGTTACAGAAATGCACAGTAAAAGCATGTAGTTATGGTAAACTGAGAACTCCTTTTTGTAGCAGAGTCAACTAACCATGATTTATGATGAAAGTCATTAATTCATTTCAAGGATCTCAGTATATATTATATATATTTTTTGTATGAGAAGCCGCAGTTTACAACAATGCAAACAATGTTTTCCTTGAAAGTGTGACCTACTTCTCCCAGCTAGACTGCAGCTTGTTCAAGTGTGAAGAAATTTCACTCCAAGGGAAGTTACTTGCAGCTGAATAACCACAACTCCAACTTGTACATCAGCTATAAAACACCACAATACAGGGCTAAGGAAGTCAGTATGTGGCAAAGTACGGGCTATACTAGATTATTTTTCTTTGGCCACAGTCTCTAATTTGGTTACTATTTGCATATTCTTTGTCAGTTCTGAGACAGAACTGAACATTTGAACTATGTTTAAATACGTTTATAGATAAAAGGAATAATTTAGGCTACATATGGAATCATACCTGGGTCATTATGACAGGACATAAGGATATATCAGTTAAGCATTCAAAACCTATTCATAAGAGATGTAAAGCAGTACAAGAAAAAAGATGCCATCCTTCATCTCTTTTCAGGTCAGAAAACATACATTCATTCATGTATTAAACCATTCCCTGATTACTTGGTGATATATTTTCAAGGTCATGGGGGAGCCAAAGCCCATCTTTGCATTCAGTGGCTACAAAGAATAATAATTAATGCCTGCCTATTGTTAGGATGCACACTCAAACATGTCATGAACACCCACAGGCAACTCTAGAGCATCACCAGTTCACCTACACATGTACTTGGGAAGAAACCTATTACCCAGCAAATCCCCAAGTGGACAAAGGTTGGAGAAGCAGACTTCTCCTCCTAGAATGCACCCCTGCTGAGAAATGAACTGGAAGATAGCCAAGTATAGAGGGCAGTGACAGCAACGCTAGCTGGTACACCACTTCTCTACCTCTCACATCAACACTTTCATTACATTCCTTAATTACTTTTAACTTTGTCAGTAGATTAAGGTTATGAGCTGTTAATGAGCTGCATCTGGTCATCCAGAGTTCGACTCCCTCAGCTTCCACCATTTACTTACTGTGCGACTCTGAGCAAGTCGAACCAAATGGTACTTCCACACGGATTTTGAAAAAGGGCCATGTGGATCAGTGACCAACCCTGGAAACTATACAACTGAATCTTTCCGGAATCACACCCAGTTTGTTAGATGGGAAGATTAATTAGTCCAAAAGGAACAGTTTTAGTCGCTACTCAGGCAAAAGACAAATGAGAGACAAAAGTAGAGAATGTACATAAACTGCAGAGGCACCGCCTGCAACAGCAAAACCAGAGCAAATCTAGACAATTCAAACAGCTACTTGGATACAGTAACACAGCAAAGCTGTTATTAAAGAAAATGGCCCTTCATAATGTAAAGGCACTGCTAAACTAAAACCAGACACCTGTCACCAAATGCAACATATCAGTAATTTTGCTCTTACATTTTCATTGTTTTATATTTAAGAAAATGATGCATATTTATCTTAAAGGTAAAGAAACTGAAAGGAAATAGATTTTTTTCTAGTCATGACAAGTTTCATAAAAGAAGCACTAATTCAGGCATTTTTACTGCCAGCCAAATTGAAGCTTTTCACTAAAAACGCACTGCACACATCCTGCAGGTGCAGGGTTGCCAGACGTCCCTATTTAAGCGGGATGGTCCCGGGATCAGCAGCCCAATCCCGAGTCCTGCACTGCTGGCTAAAATCCTGGCGAAACAGCCTCTGCTATGTTTTTTCCTTTTGATTAGCCCGTATGCCGGCATAAGAGCCAATAAAAACAAAAAAATTCGCAAAACATTGCTACTTCTGTTTAATGTGGAACTGCTTGATGTTCCACATTGAACAGAAGAGGGTCCGCTGTGTGAATTTTTGATTAGACCGTATGCCAGTATATGAGCCAATCAAAAATCACCAAACACGGAGCTACTTGTATTTAATGTGTAACTGCTTGATGTTCCACATTAGAGACCTTTTTTTTTTTGGTCCCTACCTGTCCCGTAACAAATCTGGCATCCCTGTGCAGGTGTAACCTTCTGACTGCCAGATTCTAAAACTAATTAATGAACTCATTCCTTTGGAAACATTCCTCTCAGCTGTGATCCAGAATTTTATAGAATGTCCCCAGTTTTGCCACATATTTTTATCCTGACCTGTCCTGCAAAATTTCTGATTTTCAGATAAATCACTGAGAATTAGACATTAGAGATTCATACTTATTGTTCAGAAAATGCATTCTAATGAAAATTCTGTTGTTCTGTTACCTTTTTTTACGTGAATTAGAGTAATTTCTAAAACTTGTCCCCAATTTTAGGCCTTTGTTCCCCATTATTTGACTTTGCCCAGAATTCTTGGGCAAAGACATTGGAAGGTATGTTTTAGAACCAAATCCAGATGTGCAAAACTTTTGAGAGAGCAGGTAACATAATGCACAAAATCAGCCAGATCTCACCACCAGGCAGCAGCACTGAGTACCTTCTCCCAAAGCAATACTTCCAGCCATCTCCTTGCATGTGTAGGCTTTATCAAGCCTGTCTAGCAGATACCCTAGTCAGATGTAATGGAAACTCTACCCCACCCAGAGTCACTGAGAAAAGGTACAACACACAAGGGAAGGCCTTTAAATCTCTCTAGTAAACAATGCTAAAAAAAAATAAATCAATTCCAAAGACAGGCATCCTCTTTCCTAGAGTTAGTTGCCTAAGATTATATATATCATATGATGTGTAAATTGTCTGCACATCTGGGTTTGTGCAATAATTCCTGCTTGCATCTGCTGTACGCATGCAACCAATAGGGAAATTAGGAAGGTATGCCCCCTTCCCCCAACTTTCCCTGTTTTCACCTACTGACATGAACCATTACACGGATTATTTAAATGGTAAGGTGGTATCCACAGTATTGACAGGTAGAACAAAATGGTAATAACAGCTGACTACCAAACAAAAGCACACGATAAAATGTTTTGGAAAAATAATCACTGTAATACATAAATTATTTCTTGTTCAAGCACTGTAGCTCAGTCAGTCTGAAACATTTGAGTTACAAATTTAGGAAAACATCTCCAGACCTTTTACTTTTTAAGGAACATGTTTACATTTATACAGTCACAGAGATAATGGTGCAGGGTATACTGTACACAGCAACACACCCATACATCAGCAAACAATACTTTATTATTCTGTGATACCACCTAAAGACGACACTACTGGTCCAGTTTCACATATGACACAAATTAAATGTCTGAAAGGACATTGTGATACAAGTAAACTATGTGCACTAAAAATTCTTAACTGCGATAAATTCCTTCATGCAACTTGCCCATCTTTTCTACTTGGTTGTGAACAGATGGCTCAAATTAATGAATGTAAACGGAGTCAAAATGAGAAAAACTCACTATTAGCAAAACACTTCTGATATGCTTTGTTCCACCTCTGTGGCCCATCATAAAACAGATTTCTTAGCATACTTTAATTCTGCACAGAAAAATACTCCAATAATCTTTAACATTTTATATACATTTCAAAACATTAAACTGCATCAAGTAGAGAATCACCATTTGAAACATTCACTTACATCTGAAAATAAAATTAATAAAGTAATTTCAAGAAACAAGTATGCAGCATGGAAGAGAACCTGTTGTCATTTTTACTAAATAAAGATGTTCCTTTAAGACACATCTATGGAAACCTGCAGACCAAGTTTCATGTTGAGCCAAAGTGGGGGGAAAGGAATCATCCAAGATGTTAATCTTCATCCCAACATGGAGTGCATTCCTGATATAATACTTTTTTTCAACAATATCCACAAATAACTATCCCAGCAACCAACATTAAGAAAGTGAAATTGCAATGTGAAAAAATATTAAAAGGGGTAAAAAGGGCAAGAAACAAAATTTTCACTCATTTCAGCTACCTTCTTTGTTGACAACCACAGCCATTCCTAATAGTCTTATTAACGGAGTCCTGTATTCTCCAAAAGTCAAATCATTCTCCCAATAACATTAAAACCTCCAGGTAATCTTGACAGTTTTCTAAATTATATGTATAAATGAGAACTTCAGAAGCCACACCCCCACCCCATACACTCACAGCAGTACGTCACTCCACACTAAGACACAGCAAATATTTGGTTTGAATTTTACTTTGTAAACGTCTATGCAAATGAACAGCTGCTTAACACGGTTAACCTGTCAGAAGTGGTCTGCTCTTCCACCCTCACAATCCAAGCATGTTGTGGTTTTTACTCAGCTTTCATAGTCCTGCACTCAGCTTAAATCAGGTTTTCTTCGCAAAGACATTTAAGGAAAAGAGGACAACGTGCCCCCACCCCCCCAAAAAAACAACACTTCTCAACATCTGACTTCTGCAATCCAAATTACAAGTCTTGAGCAGGAAAATAAAACTGCACTACATAAATATTTGCTATTTACTCAGAACCATAGCAAAGCCTTCCCTTGTATGATTACATACTGTTCCCTCCTTTGCTGCCTGCCTTAGGAAAATGCAGTCACAGCAAGTTACTGCTAACCTAGCAAAAAAAAAAAAAAAAAAAAAACATTTGTGCTATAAACAGGTACAGTAACCTTGAGGTTAAGTTTCTCACCTTGGATTTTAATTCTGTAGTGGGTTTCTGACAAACAACTTTGCTTTAATGCCCAAGTGCCGTTTGTTTAAAAATATAAAACAAGCAAACCAGTCCTTTTTCTCCACCCTGGGAAATGAACCTTCATCCATTACTCAATCCCTTTCGTTAATGGCTAAGGTAGCATTTCCTTCTTATCAATGGGTGGGATCAAGGCACTGATTAAATTGTGTATTTACTGCCTGAAGGACTTTTTTAACTCTTTGTTGGGCAGCTTCTTTCACAGACTGCCAAGAACAAAGTCAGTAATGTAAAGGAGCTTTCTACTATACAAAGCCTCTTTATTTAACTTGCAACAGAATGCTTGTGGAGCAGATACTGAATTAAATTAGGTGCTGGTTGGTTTAACAGTCACTGTTGCTCCCACTGGGCCACCCGGCAACTTACACAGAAAATTCCATTCATGTCAAAGATAGTCTAAAAGGGCACAGGTTCAACTCCCACCTAAAATAAGAAAATATTTCTTATCCTCCAGGAAGGTTGGAAGGAAAATGAAGGAGCGTTTCTCTACAAATGAAACTCAAAGGAGAGCACTTTCTTAAAATTAAAATGCACAGCTGACTACAAGAAAGGTGGGGCTGTTTCTCATTAATGAAAACAGCTGCACTGTTAACTTTTACTTTGGTGTCAGTTTTTATTAAACCAAGCCCACTATCTGCAACAAGCCAATTATGCTGGAGTCATGAGGCTTACAGTGTACTTACACTGTTGGTCTGCACACACACGAAGTCCAAAAAGCAATGCTGTTAAAACAAAACACTGAAGACATATTAACTTATGCTTTCACCTGTTACAATTTCGTCTGCTGTTTTTGTCCACTAGACTTAAAATCCACACATCCTACATTAATCTAATTTCTTTGAGTTCTACCTCTCCATCCCAATGCATTCTAAACCCAAATGTATAGCTCTCAAGTGTCACACTTATGAGGTACACTCATTTTGGCCTACAGAAATCCTCTGTACTGAAGGGAGCTACAAATTTTCTGCACTGCCTAATGTTTACTTAGAAGCCTAGAAATTTATGATGGTTTGTAATGGTCAAACATAAAAATAATTACTGTATTTGAAATTTAATTGACTTATTTTTATGTAATTTACTTATTTTTATAATATATTTTCCCCTCAGTGAGCTCGAGTTGTGGCTGAAAATGGCCTTTTGACCAGTCTATCTACCTGTTTAACAAACTGTTCTATAACATAAATTGAATTGCCTGAGTTTTTTACTTTTTGTCTCGTATTTGATTGTATGGCGCATATTTTGTCAATAAGGCTGACAGGCATACCCAGCTAAGCTAAACAGTACCTGCACGTGAACTCTTGTCATACAACCACAAACATTTATTTAAGTAAACATATTAATTTAATTAAGACTCTCCAACCTTGCTGTACACAGGGCCATGCTGCACCATTCTCAAGAAGGTGCTATTTTTTACATCATTTATAGCTCTGCAATAACTACTTAGTGTAAGTGATTAAAGCTGTGCTCAGCTAACCTGTTTCATCCTATAGTCAGAGGTTTGACTCCCTCAGTCTCAATTTGCATACTGTATGACTCAGCAAATTCCTTTACTAGGAAATGTTCTCTGGTCACCCGTGAAAAAAGGACACCTTTTGAGTAATGCAGTTAAGAAATGAATAATAATAGTTTAAACATTTTCATCACACAAACAGCAGAGTTGTGTTACATGCTTAACATGATTGTAGATGTGTGAGTATATTCACTGTTGCAGTACAGACTTTGGGATTCCTGTCTCCAGAAGTTTAATAGCTAGCCCAGTTTCCAGAACTCTCTGTCTTACCCTGTCTTAGCACAGCAGACTCTCACCCATACAAACATTAGGAAGTCAGTGGTATAAAGGAACATTAACCAATGTCATCTCCTCATCTTTCTTGCCCTGGATGAAGTAATTAATCACAGAGTTTCCACAGCACAACCTACTACAGGATGTCCCATCCCCAGTGAGAAGGAAAATAATGAGAGCCCCCCCCCCAACAAAAAATCCTTTCAAAGTTGTTGCTAAGCCCTGTGGAGGGTAGGAGTCTGATCAGGGGCAGAGCCGCAATATAAAAGTGATTGCCTTGGGGTACTTGCCTTAGCTCACTGGTGCCCATGTAAAAGGAAGGGATGAAGGGAAGGAAATGGTATTACAGTCAATATACTTGAACATCTCCAGTTATGCTAAGTTCTTAACACAACTATACCATGTTAAACATAACATTCACTGTTCCTGTACAGACTCTTGTAAGACTCCCAGAGATTATGGACCACAGGATGGCTGACCACTGGAGTGTGCAGAGAACAACAGTGCATGCAGAATGGCCATAGCAAAATCTGCCCATGCCCTGAAAGCACTGCTTGTGTTATTATGCTTGGAGATGGTATGTACATAGGACCAAGTAGTTCTCTCCAAGACAGGGTACTAAACCCTCTCAGCATTGGTACCTGCTATGGCCCATATGGAATGACCGCTCACATGACCTGGAATTGTCTTATCATAGTAGCAGTAAAAGAAAGATGTAATGTCCTTATCCATTTAAATATATTTTGTCTATTATCATGTCTTCACTTCCTGCCTTTGATAAAGGAAATGAATTACTGGTCAGATCTCTTGATATGTTTTGTTCTATCCAAATAAAATGTCTACTTTCTCTGGATATGCAAAGGATGCAGGATTACTTTTCCCTTATTCTGGAGGTGATGGGAACAACACAGAGAAGTGCATAACTGATTCAAGGAAAACTATCGCCACTTTAGGCATGAAGGAGGATATAATCTTTAGTGTAATCCTGTCCTTGTGAAAGGCCAGAAAAGTTCCCAAGTTAAGGTAGATTATGGACCCCTTGTTCTAGGTTTACAGATTCCACACTGAAGCAACTGAACTGATTCTGCCCTTGTCAGACTAAGATGGGAGAAACAATGCTACCTTGATCAGAATGGAGCTACTAACAGCATTGAGATTCTTCTTCTTTCGGATTTTCGCAGTTAGGGGTCGCCACAGAGGATCACCTGTCCATTCATGATTGGCAGTGGAGTTTTACAGTGTCGAGTTGCCAGACCGGAGCCTAACCTTCCACAGAAGGTGCACACACACACACACACACACGCACACACGCACACGCGCACACGCACACACACACACACACACACACACACACACACACACACACACACACACCTAGGGCCAATTTAGAGTGTCCAGTCCACCTACTGCATGTCTTTGGGATGTGGGAGGAAACTGGAGCACCTGGAGGAAACCCATTCGACCACAGGGAGGACATGCAGACTCCACACAGAAGGCACCCCAGCCGAGGATCAAACCGGTGAACCTCTTGCTGTGAGGCGACAATGCTAACAACTGCACCACCATGGCCGCCCCACCCTTGGGATTGAGGTTACTGGAGGAAAAGCTCTTAACTTGGTACTGTGTGCAAAAAAGGTAATCTTGATTTTTATACCCATTGCTACTTCTAGTATGAATGACTTCTATAGGATTCTACAGCTTACTGCTCTTATTTCTGCCAGCATCCACCAAACAGTAATTCCTTTGACATTTACCTTATAGCCGGTTCCCTAATAGAAGACCGAAGATGCATTATTTCAAATGCGTCTTGGTCGAACTCAAAAGCCTGAAATTGCAAAATACTTGGCCGCTTCATTACTTTGCCATTTTTGGCAATGTAGTGCGGTCTCGGAGTTGGTATATTTAAGTAGGGGGGTGTGGGGGGGTGAAGCCCCCCACTTAATGTAATATTTAAAGTGTTTTATTTATTTATTTATTTTTTTGTTGGAACAGGGATTTTTTTCCCTAGGGGGGAAAAAAAAAACGCTGTTCTGACAGTTACAAATTGTAAGCTTTCGCTTACATAAGGTCGATTAATCACCGTTCGCTTTTTTAAGCATTCTGTGATCTAATATAGACCCTTATAGCCACATCTGCACACTTGTGATCATTTTGTCTCCTGCCCTGCTCCCTTAGAGTTTACTTGGAGATCTCCCATGACATTTAGAAATGAAGGTTTCAGTGTGTTCCACAGCCTTACAATTGAGAATCAGGCTGACGGACATAGACATTAAAAATCTCATCAGGCTAGCTCCACAGTAATTTAGTTTTCTAAGAGATAGAGCCTGGCTAATGAATCTGGTACACTTCTTTATGAAGGTAACATAAGCTGTTGACAGCAGTCACACTGTACTCCAACCTTGAATTGGTCAAAATGTATGACATGATTCCCCATGCTGGTATAATTAATAAATTAATGGCATTGCAAATATATCCTTATGTAGTAAGATGAACAGCAAATTGGTTAAAAGACAAAACCCACACACACTCAGGGAAGCAGCAGCAGAGTCAGAAAACATGAAGGTGACCCGTGGTGTCCTGCATGACTCAGCGATGGGACCACTTATTTGGGGATATTTACTTCTCTGACATATAGAATAAAAACACAAAACATATGGCTAAGCAAGTCTGCAGGATGGCTACAATCTGGGAATCACTGTCAAATCCCTGATAGGGAAGCCCCCCAGTAGGAACTTATAACTGCTTAGTCTATTGAAAATGGGCTTAAATCAAATGCAAAAGAAATACAACATTGTAGCATTTGGTAAAAAAACATTCCCCTAGCATACAGCACTAACAATACTACACTGCAAAATGAAAATGTAGTTACAAACTTGGGAACTTGGGTTAATAATTTCATCTTCTTTGTTGTCTATGTACCAACAGTTGTCAAGAAATCACTCTAGCTGATGAAGCTAATCCCCTAGAGAATAAAATCTAGATTTTATAATCCCCTTCCATTGAGCACTGATCATACCATTTACAGAATACAATGCCATACATGGGATGTACCTTTCCAGACGTGTCAGACAACTGGATTATAGGAGGTTACTAGGCTAATGACCCTAGGGCCCTTAACACCTAGCCAAGTTTTACCCTTATTTCCATGATTAGCATCCATCACCCCTGTCCAAGAGGGACATAGATAGAACCCCTGGGGTGAATTTCCAGTTACCAATCCAATTGTTCAGATTGCGTTTGAAGAGGCCCAATGAGGTACTTTTGTCTGACGTGATGCGGGAATCTGCTCCAAAGTTGTGGTAACCTCTGGGAGACATATCTGTCCCTCCAGCAGGTTCTATTAATGTCACATACCAGATTAAGACCATTAGAGTGAGTAACCCATGTACCATTTTACTTATGGATATGCAACATTTCCAATAAAGCAGGGTCAAAGATTGCCTTATATGCAAGGCAGAGATCACCTCTGAGTAATCTGTATGAAACAGAATAAAGTGACAGTGATGTCAGACAATCCTCAAAGGACAGATGCTGAACACCTTGAATTTTCCTTGTGAGGAACCTTTGTGGTCTCTCCAGTTGCTGCATGTGTTTGGAAAGATACATACAAAAAGGGCATTGTACTCAATTATTCACCTGATTAGGGAAGAGTACAAAGAGGTTATAACTTCTTTTTTTCTGGAGGCAATGCCCTTACGTACGAGATGAGCAACATAGAATGCCCTTCTTAGCAATGTGGAGACATGGTGATCAAAAGTAAGGTTGCTGCCAACCTGCGTGCTCAGGTCACTCACCAGTGAATGCATACTTAGGGTGTTGTTATTGATGTGGTAGTTAGTAGGAACATCACTCTTACCGAAAGGGATGACCATACATTTTTTCCATTGAGTTTAAGGCCATGAATTTGGCACCAGTCATTTGTTTGTGAAAGACCCTCTTGTAAGATGTTGACATCATTTGGAGATTCTATGACCGCTCCCAGTTTGCAGTCATCAAACTTTGCCAACCATAGACCTTTAGTTTTAGCTTGCACTTCTGAAAAGTAGATTCCAAACAGTAGAGGCCCCAGGACTGATTCCTGTGGAACACCACTGGTTACAGATCTGCTACTGAAGGCAGATTTCCCTATTTTGACTATATGGGTTCTATCAGTGAGCCAGTTAGTGACCCATCTAATGATATATTGGCTGATACCTAGATGGGTGAGTTTGTCAATTTATTTATTTATTTGTTTATTGGCGTTTTTTAACCGGGTTAGTCCAAATGAGCTAAGGACCCATTTTTAGTGGAGACCCAAGTGGAAAAGCTTCAAAAAAGTTACAAATTACAAAAGAGAAAAACAGTGAAAACAAACAGTTTTACAAATGATTAAACAATAGGTCATATAATAAGTTGACAACAAAAATACAGCTCAGTACATATAAAAGCAGACAGATAAATGAATTACATTCTGAGAATGTCAGCAAAATAAACAAAGAGCCAAAGTTGATATATATATATATATATATATATATATATATATAAACATACACACAGTGGATATAAAAAGAGTACACACCCCTGTTAAAATGCCAGGTTTTTGTGATATAAAAAAATTATTTCAAAACTTTTCCCACCTTTAATGTGACCTATAACCTGTACAATTCAATTGAAAAACAAACAAATCTGTTAAGGGAAAAAAATATAAAAAATAAAAAAAAGTACAATAAGCTGGTTGCGTAAGTGTGCACACCTTTAAACTAATGCTTTGTTGAAGCACCTTTTGATTTAATTACAACATTCAGTCTTCTTGGATAGGAGTCTATCAGCATGGCACATCTTGACCTGGCAATATTTGCCCACTCTTCCTTGCAAAAGCACTCCAAATCTGTCAGATTGCAAGGGCATCTCTTGTGCACAGCTCTCTTCAGGTCACCCACAGATTTTCTATTGGATTTAGGTCTGGGCTCTGGCTGAGCCATTCCAAAACTTTAATTTTCTTCTGGTAAAGTCATTCTTTTGTTGAATTGGATGTATGCTTGGGGTCATTGTCATGTTGAAAGGTGAAATCCATCTTCATCTTCAGCTTTCTAGCAATTGCCTGAAGGTTTTGGGCCAAAAGTGACTGTATATGGAACTGTTCATAATTCCCTCTACCTTGACTAAAGCCCCAGTTCCATCTGAAAAAAAGCAACCCAAAAGCATGATACTGCCACCAAGATGCTTCACTGTGGGGGTGATGTTCTCTTGGTGATGCGAAGTGTTGCTTTTGCGCCAAAAATACCTTTTGGAATTGTGGCCAAAATGTTCACCCTTGGTCTCATCAGACCATAACATATTTTCCCACATGCTTTTGGGAGACTTGATGTATTGTTTTGCAAATTTTAGCCAGGCCTGGATGTTCTATAAGAAAAGGCTTCTGTCTTGTAACCCTTCCCCATAGCCCAGACATGTGGGGAATATGAGAGACTGTTGCCAAATGTAGCACACAATCAGTACTTGCCAGAAATTTCTGCAGCTCCTTCATTGTTGCTGTAGGTCTCTTGGCAGCCTCCCTAACCAGTTTTCATCTTGTATTTTCATCAACTTTGGAGGGATGTTCAGTTCTTTGCAACATCACTGTTGTCCCATATTTTCACCACTTTTTGATGACTGTCTTCACTGTGTTCCATGGTATATCCAATGTTGTGGAAATGTTTTTCTACTTTTCTCCTGATTGATACCTTTCAACAATGAGATCCCTTTGATGGTTTGTAAGCTATCCACAAACCATGGCTTTTGCTGTAGCAGGCAACTGAGTAAATGCCAGGTAAATCCTACTAGGTTAGCTGAACTTTATTTGGGGTTAATCAGAGTCTCTTTAATTGATTTGGGGGTTAATCAGAGTCTCTTTAATTGATGGCAGATGTGTACCCAAAAAGACTGAATGCTGTAATTCAATCAAAAGGTGCTTCAACAATATTAGTTTACGGGTGTTCACACTTGTGCAACCAGCTTATTGTACTTTTTATTTTTTATACATTTCCCCTAACAGATTTTTTTTGTTTTTCAATTGAATTGTACAGGTTATAGGTCACATTAAAGGTAGGAAAAGTTTTGAAATGATTTATTGTGGTCTCATTTTTTTATATCACAAAAACTTGGCATTTTAACAGGGGTGTGTACACTTTTTATATCCAGTGTGTGTGTGTGTGTGTGTGTGTATAAAATTATGTTTGACATTGTAAATTGTTAAAAGCATATTGTAATGCCAAAGTTTCTCCACGGGGACCGCGTGTATATGTAGAGCCAGGGGTGGGAGCAGATGATACAGCTTCTGGCATCATTCTAAGGGGATCCGGTATCTGTCTGCCTGGGATGACATGATCGACAGACCATGATGCTTTGCTAGAGCACCTGTCACCCTTGGAATTCCGGATACTGGCTAAGGCTCTTGCCACGCCTATAGTGCCTTTTTTAGGCAAGGTTCACATGACAAATTCACCACCGTAACAGGTACAAGCAAGCAAAATCTGAGGGTAATGCTACTCAATGCTAGAAGTCTAAACCTCAAAATGCATTCACTTGAGGCACGCCTTAAAATGGAGAACATCAACATCTGTTTAGTGATTGAGACCTGGTTCAAGGCTCCAGAGAGCACCCCTGCATTACCAGGCTATAATTCATACCACACCTTTTGGCCATCTAACCTGGACCGAAACACTAAAGGTGGAGGCGTGTCCATATTCATTAAGGATATCCACAGCTGCAGGCTAGTTGCTCAGCATAATGCATCCAAGATTATCCAAGTGCAACTAACTCTGGGCAAGACCACAATCTAAATTGTAACTTGCTACAGATCCCCCACCATGCCCCAGGATTCCCACTCATTTCTTGATACACTGGAAAATAACGGGTTATTTCAACTATGCCACCATTAACTGGGAAAACTACTCATGTACCAACTCTTTTGCTCAATGTTTTCTGGAATTCATAAATTCCAATGCCTTGGATCAACTTATCCACACCCCCACCAGGGGCAGCAATATCCTAGACCTGGTCACTACCAACAAGGGTGACCGGTGTTCCACACCAGAGGTCAAATTCCTCATTGGTCAGATCCGACCACAAGCTAATAAGCCTAGAAATCCACATCACACCCCCAACCCCCATTAGGGAAACCACCATAAAAAATTTCTGCAAAGCCAACCTCACGCTTCTTAAGACAGAAGTAGCAAACTTCACAACACCAATGCAGATGGACAATAGAGGTACAACTACTGAAGCCTACACAGATGCACTTTATAAGCATGTACACGAGTGCATGGTTCATGCTATCGTTAACAGAACCAATCAATATGCTATCTTCCAAAAAAAGGAAGCCAATCTGGTGGTCCCCTGCCATAAACAAACTCTACAACAGAAGAAAGAAACTGTTGCAAAAAAGAGTAAAATCTCATGACTGGAAGAACTCCCTGGTCAGCCTCAGTAAGAAGCTCAGATCCCTCATTAAATCCTACAAAGCTAGTTATGAAAACAAAATCACCACTGATTCTAAAGACAACCACAAAGCATTCTATAGCTATGTCAAGAATCTCAATGGCAACACTTAAATCTGCTCTGAGGTACAGCACAATGGCACTAAATATACAGAACCAATTGATATTGCCAACATCCTGGCAGATGGGTTCAGTGCTAATTTTACCCCCCCTCACCCCGTATAGGGCCCATCTCTATACCAGAAGAATGCAAAGGTCCTGTAATCATGGCTGCACATGTAAAAAAACACACTCTCCAAAGCCAAGAACACAGCATCCATGGGACCTGACAACATCCCAGGCTGTGTTCTATAAGAACTACAGAATGAACTGGCACCCCACCTAAGCACCATGTTCAGTCATAGCCTCACCTCAGGCTTTGTGCCCACTGAATGGTGAACAGCGACGGTTATCCCACTCCACAAAGGGGGAGCCACAACAGACCCTGGGAACTACCGCCCCATTAGCCTAACGAGCCTCGTCTGCAAGGCCATGGAATGTATAATCATGGAATTTTGGTAATCTAAAAACTCTGGACCCCACCCAGTTCGGGTTTGTAAAAGGCAGATCATGTCTCCTAAACCTGATAGACTTCTTTGAAGCAGTCACCAAAGCTGTAGACGAGGGTAAGGTGGTTCACACAGCCTATCTAGATCTCGCCAAGGCTTTTGATACCATTCCCCACTCTGGAATTATAGATAAACTCACTAAACTAGGTATAAATCCCTATGTCACAAGATGGGTTGCCAACTGGCTCACTGACAGAACCCACACTGTGAAAGTATCAGAATCCAAATCTAACTTCAGACCAGTGACAAGTGGAGTACCACAGGGTTCAGTCCTGGGTCTTCTCCTGTTTGGTATCTACTTTTCTTAAGTACAGGCTAACACAGAAGGTCTTTGGCTAATGAAGTTCACAGATAACTGCAAATTAGGAGCCATAACTGAAACTCCTAACGATGTGGACATCCTACAAAAGGGCCTCACTGAGACAGATGCCTGGTTTCAAAGCCATGGCCTCAAGCTCAATGCCAAAAAGTGCAATGTTATCTCCTCTGGTAAAAACTCTGTACCCGTGAGCTACCACATAGGTGGTAATCTACTTCGCACCGAAAGTGTGATAAGAGACCTTGGGACACAGGTGGACAGTATCCTCTCCTTTGATAATCACATCGCCACAGTAGTCAGGACATCCTTCTACATGGCACACCTCATCACAAAAGGTTTCTCATCCAGGAAAAAAAGTGGTCATTGTTCCCCCTCTACTCGTCACTCATTAGACCCATTATAGAGTACAATGCCCCTTTTGGTATGTACCTCACTAGACATCTACAACAACTGGAAAGGCCACAGAAATACCTCACAAAGAGGATTACTGGCCTCAAACAGATGCCCTATGCAGACCATCTCAAAAAACTCCAGCTTTACTCCGTCACATATCGCCTACTCAGAGGTGATCTCTGCCTAACTTACAAAGCTATGTCAAACTCAGAGCTGTTGGACATGCTCCACTTAAAGAAATCCCAATATCTCCGAGCTACATGCTCTAGGGACCTAAACCTTGTCACCACAATAAACAGAACATGCTGAAGGGATAGATTCCTGTCCCAGAGACTTCCCATACTCTGGAACAAACTACCTATCTATATCAAACAAAGCTCCTCATTAACACACTTCAAGAAAAATCTTGATGATTGGATGGGAAATAGGAAATTCACCCCGGCGATCACCTCTGTGGCTCTGCTCGACAGGGGCACAGGAAAACAATTTTCTTGTGTGGCGAAAGCCAGGGTACCTTTTTGGCTAGACTTGTATAAGCCCTAGGGCCGATAGTCTAGTACCTACCTATGAACCTATTTATTCAGAAAGGGTGCCAGATACAACAAACAGCGTCTAACACGTTTATTTTGCTGTTAATTGAATATTACGAACAACGACTTCCATTGTTAGTAGCTAAAGTTAATGAATGTTATGAACAGATGCAGAAGTTTATTTCTTAACTGGGATATGTGGAAAAACATGCTACTTTTTTGAGAGAGACTGATTTGTACGATAAGGAGCTACAAGACCAAAAATTAAGAAGTATCAAAGGGACTTTAATGATTTTAAAAGTGAAAGTGCTTATACTTGGAAGAAAAACAAGAGGATGGTACGTTTTACGGAGACCAATAACTCTAATAGACCAAAAAGAAAGAGAGTAAGATCTATACTAAGGAAGCCTAACAACATGTCAAGTTCAGAGGCCTTGTCAGGGTATTCTAACACTGACACAGGGACTGATACAGGGGAACCTAATATTTTATTTTCACCGGTATCAAAAAGATCTAGAACCCCTTTAGAAAGGGAGTCTGTAAACATCGGAAACCAAACAGTGGAGCAAATGTTTCTCAATGGCTTACAGACTTAAAAAATGGCTTTGGGTCAGGTATTGACTCTAATCATACAGAAAAGCAGTTAGTAGTCTATTTAACAGATTGCCACTTTAATGATGTTGAATTACAGCTGTTAAATAAAGGATTTGTGGCAGTCATTTTATGTCTCTCATTATGAAACAGTTAAAGATGTTAAAGAATTTTGTAGAATGCTTAATCTTAAATATTTTTTGCCCATAAACAGCAGGAAACAATGGGGTTTGAGAGAAGGCCCTTTAATTTTAGAAAATCTAATTTCCATCCACCTTATCAATGGTCAGTCAAGCTTTTTGAACAGCAGGTATTTCCTGATTTACATGTTAATCAAGGCTCTATTTTTAAAAAAATTTCCTACGATTTAACATCTAGTGAAAAGGTGGCTATGATCCAATTAAAACATTACGAGAAGTTGGTAATATCTGGAGCAGATAAAGGAGGGGCTATAGTAGTCTGGGATATCCAAGACTATAAATTTGAGGCTGTTAGGCAATTGAAAGACTCTATATCATATTGCCATCTCCCATTAATTCCAACTTTGGGCTTTAAGAGGACTATAGATGAATATTTAGATCGAGTTGTGGAACAGGGGACTATTCAGAAATCCCCGTCTACTCAATTGAAGTAGATGATCCACAGCCTCAATATTTTTATATAGTGCCTAAAATCCATAAATCCATCAACAAACCTCCGGGCCACCCTATTGTAGGAGGTAGGGGATCTTTAATAAAGCCTATTTCCATCTATTTAGAATCTAAGTTAAAAGCGCTTTTGGTGTTTGTTAGAGCCAAAGTTAAGGGCACAAATCAATTTTTGTCACTTATGAGTGATTTGCAAGTCCCATGCAATGCCGATTTGGGAATGCTTGACGTCCAGGAATTATATACCAGTATCCCACACCAGGGTAGTGTTCAAGCTGTAAAATACTGGTTACAATATTCTGATATATATATAATGAGGTGGAAGTTGAATTTTTATTGACATTATTAGGATTGCTGCTGAAACATAATGCTGTTTTGTTTGACCAACAATGGTACCTGCAGATTAAAGGTACCACTATGGGAGCTACGTTCACACCCATTTTCACGGACCTTTTTTATGGGGTAGTTGGAGCTAAAATATATTTATAATGAGAATAATTTTCTTTTTGTCACAGTTGATCGTGTGACACAGATATCTGGATGACTGTTGGGTAGTCTGGGATGGCAACTTGGATGGCTGGAAGACCTTTGTATCTTATTTGAATAATAATGAGTTTGGAATACATTTTAGTGGGGAAATTAATTTATTCAATGTTGAGTTCTTGGATGCTAATGTAACCAAGATTATAGATGGGACTATAGTCACCAATCTTTATCGTAAACCTTCTTCCAAGAATTCATTGTTGCATGCTAACAGTTGCCACCCCACACATATAGTTAACAATATTCCCAAGGCCCAATTTTTGAGATTGAGATGAATCTGCACCACTGACGAGGATTCTGAGGTTGAAGCTCACAAACTCAAATCTAGATTTAAATCTAGGGGGTATAGTGAATCTCTGATTAAACAAGCATATCAGCATTCATCTTTAACACTGCATCCTGATTTGTTGGAGACTAAAGTAGTTAGGTCAATGGATGAAGGTGGTATACTCAGGCTGATTACTACTTTCGGTACCAATACGTTTAGGGACCAAGCTGTTGTAGCCAAACACTGGCATATATTAAAATCAGATAATTTTTTTTGCACTACTATTGGATGACAGATGTAGGTTTAGTTACCGTAAAGGAAAAACTTTGGGAGAGCACTTTTCGTCACATAAGATTGTGGACATTGCAAATTTTGTAAATTGATATCCAGAACAAAATCTTTCACATCTATAAGTACCGCTAAGGTTTATGATATAAGACATTTAATAACATGCACCATTGAATGGATTATATACATGGCAGTATGTCAGTGTGGGTCCTTTTATATAGGACAAACATCATGTTCATTTAAACAGCGTACATCATTGTATGTGAGTGATATCAAATGTAAGCGTTCATGTAGTGCATTATATAAACACAAATTAGTTCATAATACAGCTCATTTTGTATTTTTGGGGACAGATAAAGTGGAGGGTGACTAACGGTTTCTAAAAGGCATGATATTTTGACTAGGAAGGAACGTATGTGGACTACCAATCTGGGAGCATTATTTAAACCTGGTCTTAATGACCACTGGTAATAATTAATATAGGATCATATCAACAGGTTGAGTAGTAATTATAATACAGTACTATATAGTTTTTTGCTTCTGTATGTATGTGGAGATGTTCAGGAGTTTAGTTTGAGTGATACATGTATTTGTATATATATGCATGTTTACTTTATATATTTATATTTCCATATATATATATATATATATATATATATATATGTATATATATATATATATATTTATGTGTATATAGCTGTAAAGATGTTTGTGCATACATATAAGTAATAGAGTGTAAACGTTTTATATATGTATATATAAACATATAAGTATGTATGTATGTATGCATGTACATATATATTTTTCTACAGCTAAAATTATATCAGTTCAGGGTTTTGAACATGAATATATGTTTTTGTAACTTTGAAAAGGTGGAAAATATACAGATATATATATATAGGTAGCTTTGTATGTGTACTGTTAATGGATGTATATATTAGGGGAAGAATGTTATTGTGGCACACACTGATAACGCCAAAGTGGTGAAACCGGTCTGTGGAGATGTTGATCTGCCATTAAAGCTTTGCACGCATCACTGCTTGGTATTTTGCATGTGCTAGAGCACTTGTGTTGTTTTATATATATATATATATATATATATATATATATATATATATATATATATATAAGGAAGAGAAGAGTAGTGTTAATTGATTGAGAAAGGAGAAAGAAAGTAATTATGCCTCAGTGCATAGCCGGCCTTAGGCATAGGCCAACTAGGAGGCCACACATTAATCTGGATGGTGTAAGTAGACCAGGATGGGGGAACAAAGTGGTGTGTGTGTGGGGGGGGGTGCTGTGGAGCCCTTTTGCTAGGGAACCAGTTGGTCAAAGGCCGGTCCTGCCTGATTGGGGATAGTGTCAAAAGCCTTGGCTAAGCCTAGGTAGGCTATATGCACAGATTTCTCCTCATCAAGGGCCTTGATAACTGTCTCAAATAAGTCCGCCAGGTTTAACAGGCATGATCTCCCTTTCACAACTCCAAATTGAGTAGGGTCAAGTGTTTTTACCAATATTTTTGTTAGGGTCCATGATGATTCTCTTCATGGCCTTGCAGATAAGGTTAGTCAGGCTAATAGGTCTATAGTTCCCAGGGTCAGTGGAAGCACCACCTTTGTACAGGGGATAACAGTTGTCTTTTTCCTTTCAGCTGAGATGAAGCCAGTTCTTAGACTATGACTGAAAACAGTACGCAGTAGTGTTGCTAACTCTTGTTTGAGCCCATGCAGAATGCAGCCTGGGATGCTATCAGGTCCCATGGATGCTGTGTTTCTGACCTTAGAGAGAGTGATCATGATCTGCTCTTTAGAGCTACAAGGTAGAGGACAGGCAGTAGGAATGTCTTGGGTAAGTGTGGCGGGGACAGGGGAGTAAAGTTTGCTAACCTGTTAGCTGACAGGTTCTGTGAAATGTCGACAGGCTCGGTATATGTGGTATTAACTACCAATTCAACACAAATTTTGGCCTTTCCTTTTAGGTTACAAATGTAACTAAAGAATGCCTTATGGTTGTCCTTAGCTGAGGAAGCTAATTTTGATTCATAGTTACCTTTGGAGGACTTCACAAGAAGTAATATTTGTTTGTTTAAGCTGAGGAGTGAGCGTTTCCAGTTTAGGGCTCGCTTCCTCTTAGAAAGCAATTTCTTCCTCTTATTGTAAAGCAGTTGTCCACCAGACACATTTGGTCTTCCTTGAGGAGCTTGTTTTGGTCCTATCAGGTATGGCCGAGCCAATGCAGTTGTTCAGGTGTTTGTATAAAGCATTTGTGTAGAACTCAACATAGTCGCAAGTTCCATCTGAGGGGGGAGGTGCATTGAAGCTGTTGTGTACCATCCCGTAAGAGATTATCTGCTTTGGGGGAGTTATTTAGTTTAGTTGCTGCTAGGGGGAATCAGGTGTGATAGTAACTTTGAATAAGACTGATTTATGGTCAGATCTCACCAGGGAAGACCTCACAATGGAGCTGCTACAGTGGTTCTCCCATATTGGTAAGCACCAGATCCAGGATATTAGCACCCCTTGTGGGGGTATCAACTAGTGGGTCCAGGGCATTGAAGTTAATGAAGTTGAGGAACCTTTGGGAAAGTGTGTTTGTGCATGAGTAATTTCCCCAGTCAATGGATAGGTAGTTAAAGTCACCCAAAACCATGATGTTTGGATATATCTTGACAGACTAAAGTCGATCCAAATAGGCAGAGTGGGTGTGATTCACAAAAGGGTCCTGTAGCTGGCAATGACTTGAATAGGTGTCCTACCAATAGTTAACTCCTCCTGTAGAATCTCCATGGAATCATGCTGTCTAACCAATCTGGAGGTGTATTTATCTTTAATGAATATTGATACACCACCTCATTTAGTTTTCATGCCATCAGTTTGTGGTCTGAACGTGTGAAAGGAAATGTAGTCCAATATGGCTAGGGTTCTCTCCACAGTCTTGAACCAGGTCTCACTAACTGCACAAATGTCTGTCTTCCAAGGTGAGGACTGCTTCCAATGAATGCAGTTTCACATTAGCAGGAAAACATTGAGTTTGTTCTTAGATGGAGTTCTTATGTTGGAAATTTTGTCCTTGACATATTGCCTAAAAAGGCACTATGGGTGTGGCAACAGCCTTGGCTGGTAGCTGAAATCCCAGGGGTGACAGATAAAGATCATCTCTGGCAAAACATCACGGTCTGTTGATCATGTCATCCCAGGCTGACAGATAATGTATCCCCTTGGAATGACACCAGAAACTAATCCTATTATTTGAAGTCAGTCATTTTCTGTTTGCATTGAGACATCATCCTAGGTGAAGGTAAAATGCTGCTTAAGGCTAAGGACATACAAGCTTGAGACACATAGTTCGAGAACTCAGTCATGTCACTCTTCATATAGTCCAGAGAGGTATGTCTCAAGTCATTCACACCAACATGGACTATAAGAGTCATAACAGTACCTATTGTTGAGAGACTTGAGTGCATGTGTGATATGGTGGGATCCTGGCACCTGACAGACAGCTGACCATGACCTCCTCCTTAACCAGCCTGGTGAGAGGGACATCTGTGTGTCTCACAATGAAATCACCTATGACTAATATGCTTGATTTTGTGTTTTGCCTTAAGGGCTTGACAGGTGAGACACTAGTATGTGAGCTATTATGTGTACTGTATTCTGCAGAGGAAGTATTATGTGTAGCGTGCTTGTGTTTCTGTTTGGTAGGTCTCTGATGTTTAGGTATATTTCTGGTGAGGGCCTCCGCATATGTAGCTATGTGTGATGTGGGTTTCTTTGGAGTAGGAGGTGAGATGTGCATGCTGATGACCCACTCATTGTCACATGTACTGACTGGTGTGTAAGAGAGCATGGATTCAAGGTTCTTCTTATAGTTGCATCACTCACATTTTGAGTTTCTGTGTCTGGGAGCAGAGGGTTGTCTGTGAACATGAGGCAGTCACTACACACTCAGGATGCCCATGTCACCCAAGCTGGCTGGAGAAACTGTGGGAAATAGTACATCCATAGTATTAGGTAAATTTATATGGTCAGGAAGAGAGGTCGCACTTAGGAATGGCTAGTGGTGAGAGGTGTGTTGGTACCTCTAAGGCTAGGCTTAGTGTTCTACTTGACAGTAGAGTTGTGCCCCAAAAACCTGTGGAGGACCACAAACAAAGTGCTACGGGAAAATATAACAAGCAAAACGTTTGCTACTATAACTATCAACGGTAACTACCACTACATGGCACTGCACGATGGTGCACTACACACAAGAAAGTGCAGATGTGGGGTTTATATAAAACAAGAAATCATTCTTCTAACTCAAACTAGCAAATAAGGATGCACTCTCTGAGCTTTAGTCCAATCACCCTCAATTAGATGGGACCCAGACAGCACTCTCCTTCCACAAGAATGAAGAAAGACCTTCTACAACAAAGAAGGCTTGAATTTAATGCTCAGAGGTTACAAAAACAGACCCAGAAACAGCAAGCCTGGAACTGGACTATACAGTATGCAGTAAAATGTGGCCAAAAACAGTTCCAACAATTCAGACAGACAGTAGAGTGCAAATACAAATTAAGAGTGCAATACAAGAGTAGAAACAGGCAATTACAGTTAGTTGGAAGCAACAGATGCCTCACATCTTTCAGTATCTCAGTGAAGAGATAGTTTTAATGCTCAAGTGATAAGACAGTCTAGATTCCATTAGACTGAATCTAGCCTATGCTAAAAAGTGCAGAGGTATTTGAAATATAAAGTGCTTAAAATCACAGTCACGACAGCAAAAAAAAAAAAAAAAAAAAAAAAACAGTATAAAGCAGCAATACAGTAAAACAATGTTCTCAATGTAATCAGTCTACTAACACGCAGTAATAAAAGAGGCAGTATAAATGCAACTGAACACTTTTAAAAACAGCAGGAAAAGCAAAATAAAGTATTAAAGTTGGAAAACACAGTATAAATAAGTAAAATACAGTAAAAGCAGCTGAATAGAGGGTATTTTTTTCAAGTAGAAAGGAAGGAAACAAAAAATGATTCAAGGTTAAGAATAAGGGGGTGGGCCTTCCCAAATAGTTTCACTGTAATCAGTAGAATGAGCTGATGGGATGGGACTGGGAGGAGTGTCCAATAACAAATTTATTATAAGAGAGGGCAAAGTAAAAGCCACCTCAAGTTATAAGAACACAACAATAGAGTGGGTGGGAGGGAAAATCAAAAGAAGCCAGTCAGAGCAAGTGTTCAGAAGTAAGCCAGAGACCAGTTTAACACACAAACTTTGCACTATTAAGCACATAATTATTAAATATCACTGAAACAGTTATAGCAAGTGCAAATATATACTTATATCAATCACCTTTATATATCAGATGATGTTAGAAATAATCCAAGCCAGGCAACAGGAAAGGTAGCTCTTGGATATTGAGTTGGAAAGACCCCAGAGGTTCCTAACAAAGAGAATCACTGGTTTAAAATCCTTGATCTAACAGCAAAAGACTAGAACCACGTTTCTCTTTTCTGTCTCTTAAGAGGTCCTCAGAGGAGATCTACACCTTGCCTTCTGAGCAGTAAGGGACCCAGTAGTCCAGAATCTGTTGTATCTTGACAAATCAAACAGTCCTACAAATTGTAAAACAACGGATCTAAACCTGCTTCTGCAGATTAGTAAAGCAAGGTGGAGAGAGAGATTCGTAACTCAGCATTTCACTCACCTCAGATATAGAGTCCCCCTGCAGATTAAGCTGTGTGATACACTATTTTCCTCAAACTGGGACTTGGATAAACTCCAGGATTGACTGTCTTGGTCCTCTATGAGAGGAGAGGTACAATCTGCTGTGGAAACTGGCAAGGCATAATGGTGATAAGACTCCATATCCTTGCACTTCCCATGATTCCTCTGATAACAATTAGTTCCCTCCCTGATCTTCACTTCCACAGTGAGGTAGGCATAGAGCTTTACTAGATTTATCTGGATCACCCTGCAACTTCTTCTAGCCAATGATACATATTGCTTAATGTGTATGAGGCAGCAGGCCTCCAGAAATACGATAAGATTTTCACTTTGTATCTTCTCCATGTATCTTCTCCATGCTAATGAAGTCAAACCTGCTAATCTCAAATTCCAGAGAATTTTTTACTTTCCACTTTGTGAAATAATACAACCACAGTACACTTTCAGTTAATGGGAATATCATCTTCAGCTAAGAACCCGATGAACAGAACAGAATCAGTCAGCTCTCCTGGAAGCTTTCTCAGGATCCCGTAGGCATGATTTACCCTTATGACCATTAGGTTTTCCAGCCTTCCCCAATATAAGTCTTCTAATCAGGAAGAGGAAACAAAAGAGAAGCTATAACTTCAGAGTATAAAATATTCATGAAGGAGGTGAAAAGGCAATTCCTTAAACAGAGGATGGTGAGCAAGTAAAGCTTTCCACTAAACATGTGGACTGCAAAGGGAAGAGTGGGGGTACAAACTGTGAAACATGGCCTGAAAGCAGAGCAATTTAAGCCAGAAATGTTATGAAGTCCTCCTAACATTTTACTGTTCACTTGGTAATTGCTGCTGTAGAAAGTAAAGGGTAAAGAACTTCAGGAAAGAAAAAGCAACAAAGCAGACAAAATTAACATGAATAACAAACTGTTTTCATGCAACTGTTCAATATAAGAATACAAATGGAATGAAACATAATATGTAATGTCAGCCCACAACCATACAGTCGGTGGTCCAGCTCAACAACCAGCAAATGGAGGACAATGAATGGACAAATAATAGCAGGACTGAACAATAGCCACATAGCTTCTTTCCTGCTTACCCAGAGCTAGGTGTTGCTTTATGCTAGTCCCAGCAGCTAATGGGGGTGGGATTTCACTGCAGTCTTACATGATGGCAGCAGTCAGCTTGCATCATCACTATACTGCCACAGTTTAGAAAGCTCTGCCTGGGTAAAGTTCCATTTCCATCTCTCAAGAGCATGCTGCATTTCGTCAGATAGGGTGCACTACAGATCAGCAGAAGCAACCTCACTTGGGGATGAATCTCCCAATACACCACCATATGGTCAGCTGGCTGATGAGAACAGGAAAAGTCTGATAATTACGAGATACTGGGTACTGCTATCAGTAAACACTTTGGGGAAGAGAGGTAATGTAGTACAAAGAAAAAGACATCATATGAAAACATCCCAAGGATTTACAAAAGGGCTACCAACAGTGGTAACACCCAATACCGATGTTTTACCATTGGTGATGGCCCTTTCTGACAGACACCCCTACCACAGTGATTCTATGCAGTCTGTAGAATAAGTGTGGTGGAATGTCCCCCTGGCTTACTGCAAATATTAATGAGGTGGTCCAGGATAGAGCAATAAGATAATGATCCATGTCCTCTCTCCTGGAAATGCCTACAATAAATGATTCACACATCCAAGTTATTCACAGAACTGGCTGAGTAAATAACCCCCCCACCAGTTGCATTAATTAGCAGTGCCAAAAGTCCATTTTCACTAGTATCTTCCAATGGGAAAGACCAGGTTGCAGATAAGTGTTGGAGAATTTAGTGGAGAGGCAGTGGTTGGGATGACTGCATATGTGTGGTACCACATGAAAATGTATGAAGAGGCATGAGCGGTCTAAGGTGAGTGTGTCTGTCTACCTGGAAGGAAGTAGGTGTGTATGTGTGGGTATATAATGGTGAATGGTTAAGTGAGTCTGTTAGTGCATTCAGGAAAAGGGGGTGTCTGCTGTATTGTGTGTGTGTGTGTGTGTGTGTGTGTGTGTGTGTGTGTGTGTGTGTGTGAGAGAGAGAGAGATTGGAGGGGTTGCCATATCTCTACAAATCTCAGGACTAACAAGAAAGCAAAGACTGAAATACTGGTGAAGGGAACACTAAACACTGGGGACTGTTAAATATTGCTCTAAGTCATGTTAAAAGCTAATAGAACAAAAGCTTCTGCAACATGTAGCATATTCTGAACAATAAAAAGTATGAAACATTAATAACTGGTATTACTAACTGACTGCAATGTTCTTTGAGGAGGGACAGAGCAGTTATAAGAGGCAAAGTCATGGATGCTGTGTAACACCAAAGCAGCTGGAATGTAAGGGTGTGTGTGTGCAGTAGCATAGCAAGAGTCGGGAAAGGGGGACAAATTGTTAGACGGCACGGTCCGAGAGATCTTTTGGCTATTTTATTTACCGATTTTTTTTTTGCTCTTCGGATGATGAGCTGAGTAGAAGTGAATTAGCTGCTGTAGGAAGCTAATGTATCAATGGGTTTTCTACAGTCAGCTGAAGTCTTTTCTTTTCTTGTTTATTTGCCCTTCATTTGAAAAGCAGAGGGGGGGCACAATTCCAAGGACAAGCACAGGGCACTAGAATAGCCAGTTACTGTGTGTCTGTGTGTACATGCATATATGAGGGGAAATGAACCTGTATTAACATGATTCATGGGTCAGCAGCAGGGACTGACACATAAAAAAGTGTTTCCTTGGCATTTGTGGTGATCATCAAGAGATTCAGAGACATGCAAATTAGCCGATAATGAATTCTTTCTTCACTGTGACCTATGTGCCTCTCTGAATCTCAGGGGTGGCACAGTGGTGCAGCAGACAACATTGTTGCCTCACAGCTAGATGTTCCCTGGTTTGATTCTCAGCTGGGGTACCTTCTGTGCAGAGTCTGCATGTCCTCCCCTCTGTTACTGTGGTCTGCTCCTGGTGCTGCAGTTTCCTCCCACATTCCAAAGATATGCAGTAGGTAAATTGGACACACTAAATTTGTCATTGGTGTGAGAGTGTGGTGGCAGGGCTAGCCACGTGGTGGTGTAAGCCTTGGCTCTAGGTGAGTGTCACTGTTGAAGGGCACCCAGACCACATTTGCAAAAATGGGAAAAATGGAGTTCTAGATGTGTCCGAATCTCTGTTTTTCACAATTGTACCGAAGGGCCTTTTGACGCAAGTACTACCTGTGGCTAGGTTCTCTCTGAATCCTCAACCACACCTCTCAACTTATTCGCTCAAGAACTATGGACAAAGCAAGATGGCCAAAATCAGAGACAAATTTTAAATATTGCACCAATTAATTAAAAAGTTAGAACAATGGGTTTTATGTCAGCATGCATTTTATGAACAAAAAGTATCAAACTCTTTTGTCAGACGTTACTGACTGACTGCAATCCTCAGCAGTTTACAAGAAAACCAAAACTGTTATGAGGAACACGGTAAAACATTAATTAAAATTATTGACATTATGCAAAATCAGGGACTGTTAGGAGATACTATGATATTACTCAAGACATCGTTTAAAGCTATTTTTAGTCTACTATTGGTTCTGTTTGGTTACTATTAGAAGATATGTCTGAGACATCAACTAAAGATGAACGATTACAGATAGAACTTAAATGTAACAAACCCAAGCTCAAGCCCAAGTAGCAAGAAAGTTCAGTTGTGTAAAAATCGTACCATAACGGTAGATGTCCATCTCTTCATTGCTGCAGTATTCTTAACACATGGGATATAGCCCGCAAGGTGACCCGACATCTGGCCAGTATACCAAAGCCTTAGGTTGATGTAGGGTACATCGTACATCACTAGTACACAGCCTGCATAGTGTAGGGCATAAAAGGACGTCTGGATGTACGCTCATTAGAGCTGAAAGCCCCAGCAGGAACAAGAGTTCAAGGAAAGGAAAATGTGAGCAATACATCCAGGAGAAAGAAAAGTATCAGGGGGATGGAGAGTGGGAGTGAATACTGCAGTATTGAAGAGGACATCTACTATTATGGTAAGATTTAACACAGCTATACTATGTCCTTCCATTCACTGCTGCAGTATTCTTAACACATGGGAGAGTGCCAAAACATAGGAAGAACCCAGCAGGAGGAAGGACGAGTAGAGCTCTCAATGAGCCCATGCAAGATGACCTTACAAAACCAGCCCTAGCTCTAGATATTGCATTCAGCTTGTAATGTTTGGTGAAAGTATGTACTGAAGTCCAAGTAGCTGCTTCAAGGATGGAGTCAGTGCCTAACCCCTTCAAAAAAGACCTAGAGGAAGCAACAGTTCTGGTGGAATGACCCTCAACAGAATGAGGAAGGCTTTTACCACGATGAAAATAACAAAAAGAAATAGCTTTAGAAATCCAAGAAGAAATAGTCTGCTTGGAAACAGCAACCCCTAAAGAAGTATGGTGAAAGAAGCAAAAAGCTGATCAGACCTTTTAATAGTCTTATCCAAGTAAAATCTGAGTTGTCCATGCACATCTAAAGTGTGAATAACCCTATCAGTAGAAGACTTTGGAGAAGGGAAGAAGGTAGGCAATTGAATAGATTGATTTAAGGACAACTCATTCACCACCTTACTAACATAGTGACAGACTGTCCATATGAAAAATAAGAAAAAGTGAAGCTCAGATACTCATTTGGCAGATGTGAAAGTCAGCAGAACAGTCTTCCAGGAACAATGTTGCAAGGAAGCTGAGGCAACAGGCTCAAATACAGCCTGAGTCAATTTCTCCAAGACAAAATTAAGATCCCAAAGAGGGGAAATGGACTTCCTGGGAGGCCTAAAATGAAGGTTGCCTTTAAGAAACGTTTTAGCTTCAAATGTAGAAGCTAAAGGATAAAATAAAGGCAGACAAGTAGAAATAACTGCTAAATGAATCTTAACTGAAGAGTAGGCCAAACCAGCACTGAGCAATTCACACAAATAAGATAGAACCAAAAGAACATCTACAGTAAGTGGATCTAGATTTCTTGAATGACACTAAATAGAAAACCTCTTCCATTTAGATAAGTAGAATTTTCAGGTATTGGGCTTCTTGGCCTCCTGCAGGACACAAAGCATGTCCTCAGAAAAAAAAGGTGGCTATGTGGAATCAAAATCCTATCACCCACAGAGTCAGCTGAAGAGTAGACAAGTAAGGATGGATGAGAGATCCCTTGTCTTGTGTGAGTAGGTCCACCCAGTGAGGTAACTTGTGGTGATGACCCTTGGCTAGGTGGAGAAGAGGAGGGAACCAATGCTGCCATGGCCAAAAGGAAGCCACCACCAAGATTTTTGGAGAATCCTGTTGAATTTTGGACAGGGGTTTTAGAATAAGAGGAAGAGGATGGAAGGCATATAGAAACATCCCTTTCCCTGAGAATGAGTGCGTCCACCTTCCACACTAGAGGACTTGGAACCCTGGCACAAAACTGTGGAAGCTATTTGTTCACAGGGGAGGCAAACAGATCTACTTGAGGAGGATCCCATTGGTGGACAATGTCCAAAAACACATCCCTGTGAAGCAGCTATTGGTGGTATTGAGTCAAGAACCTTCTCAGAGTGTCTGCCACTGAATTCTGCGCTAAAGGAATGAATACTGTGTGAAGGGTCAGCTGATATTTCAATGCAAAATCCCAAACCAGGAGTGCCAACCAACAAAGGAGGTAGGACTTCATCCCTTCCTGCGTGTTCACATACCGAAGGACTGTGGGATTATCTGTGAATACATTGAGAGGTCCTGGGGAGAGGAGAGTATGAAAAGTTTGCAGAGCCATCAGCAGTGCCCTCATGTCTTTGATGTTGATGTGCTCCTTCTGTTGAACAGGAGATCAAACACCTTGAACCTCGAGAGAGCTGAGAGCTGCACCCCATCCCACATCTGAGGCATCCGTGAACAACTCCTGAACTGGGGAGAGGTGGATGATAGGAAGGTCTAGATTTAGGGGTAGTTACTGAATCCACCATTGCAATTCCTTTCTTAGGCAGGATGGAAGAGGAATTAGAAAATCTAGAGGGTGCACATGCTGTTGCCACACTGATTTTTGGAACCACTAGAGCTTTCTCATGTGAAGTCTGGCTAGAAGGAGCATGGGAATGGCAAATAACATTAACTACAGAACTCTCAAATACTCCCTGGCCATAACGGAAGGCAGGAGAAGAAGATTCTAGAAGTAAATTACAAGTGTCTGAACCTTTGAAAGAGGCACGGATGTCAGCATAGACACTGTCTGTATCCTGTACCCAAGAAACACCTGGTTCTAAGAAGAAGTCAGGAAAACCTTTTTGAAATTTATAGTGAACCCCTGGCCTTGCAGAACAGAAATGGCAAAGTGGAGATTTTGCAACAAAACCTCTACTGAGGATGCTGGGAACAGGAAGTTGTCCAGATAGGGGAAGACCTGAATCCACTGAAGTCTGACAAAAAGCAATCACAGGTGCTAGGGATTTGGTGAATACCACTGGGACTGTAGAAAGGCCAAAGGGCAAAGCAGAGAACTGAAGATGTAAGGAAGCAACAAAGAAACGTAAAAACTTCCTGAAAAGGAGATGAATAGGAATGTGGAGGTAAGCATCTTTGACATCCAGAGAAACAAGGAGGGCCTGGGGAATTAGGAGAGGAAACAAGGTTTGAAGTGAAGGCATTTGAAAAGTAGGCACCTTCAGGAAGGGGTTTAGGTGGGAGAGGTCCAGAATGGGCTCCAAGTGCCTTCTTTTCTTGGACCCAGAAGCATTCTGGAGTAAAATCCCTTCCCTCTTTGGGTAGCATGGACTTAATGAATGATGCTTTGAGCCTGAAGTTCCTGAATAACCTCTGGAAAGAGATGTAACTGCTCTCAAGGAGGTTGAGGAATGCCCATGAAGGGGGAAAGAGATTTACAAACCCTGAAGTAGCCTAGGTGAATGATAGAAAGGACCCTAGAGTCCTGGGTAATGTATGACCAAACAGAAAAAGAAAGAGATAGACAAAGAGAAAGAGGAATGTGACTGGGAAGACAGTGGTAGTCAGAAAGACCCAGTTTTGTCAGGAAAGGGCTGCTTCTGAACAGGAATACTCTGAGTGGGCTTACCTGGAGGAACTCTTTTACCCCCTCTCTTACCTTTCTGCTGTGGTCAAGACTGCCTATGAACAAAGGCTGACTTAAAAGAATAATTCCTATGTAACTTAGGAACAGGAGAAACAAAAATATGTTTCAGATCCTGCAACTCCTTACCTTTTTCCTGTAGGGAATTGAACAATCTGCAGCAGCAGTACCAAACAAGCACCTGTTATCCAGAGGGGCATCCATCAGCTTAGCCTTAATGTCATCAGGCAATGGTTGAAGGCATATCCAGATACATTTCCTCAGCACAGAACCAGAAGCTGCAGCTCTGGAATAAACATCTGCTGCATCATTACTGCACTTAATGGAGGAGTGTCTAGCTACCTTAGAGGAAGCCCCCAACAGAGACACGGCAGAAGTCTTAACCTCAGAATCAGGAAGGTGAGCTAAAAGTTGGCAATTCTGGGAAAGCAGGGGCAAGACATACTTGATCGTGTGAGTCTGATAATTAATGGCTCTGAAAGCAAGGGTGGCAGAAGTGTATACCTTCTTACCCACCCATTCCATACTCCTACTGTCCTTATCAATGGGAAGTTGTTCAGTAGAAGGCAGTAGTTTGGAAAGCTTATCAGAAGCCACAAAAAGTACAGAGGGATCAGCAGAGGGGCACTTGTATGTTTGCAGTCCTCTGGTACCTTATAGAAACAGTGAGGTGTCTTAGGGGCATGGAGTTAGGAATCTGGAGCCTGTAAAGCAGAGGAAAAGGCATCCAAAAAGGCAGGCAAAACAGGAGGTGATGCAGGGGGTTTAGAGGAATCTATGAAGAAGCTCATAACATTTCTTGTGCACATCAGACACCTGAGAGCAATCTCATTTGAAATACTCCATCATCCTCACAATGGTATTCATAAATGAGATCTCTTCAACAGCAGAGTCTGGACTGGTGGATTCCTCCTCCGCAGAGCCGTAGTCTAAAGGAGAAGGAATCTGTATGGACTAGGCCAAGGAGTCCTCATCAGAATCTACCTCTTCATCCATGGAATCCTGATCTCTAAACCCTTTTGGAAGGGGAAGATGACCAAGGAATAGCTGAAACAGAGACCTCCCCCTGAGATGTTTTCAAAGCCATAAGAGCCTTAAACAGGCCCCAAGTAAAATTCTGCAAATCACTTAGGGAGCAGGAGATAAATCGAGATAAATGAGATGCCTGGTGTTAGAGCCATGGCCTCAAGCTCAATGCCAAAAAGTGCAGTTTCATCCCCTTTGGTAAAAACTCTGTACCCATGAACTACTACATAGGCAACAATCTACTTAACACCAAATGCGTGATAAGAGACCTTGGGACCCAGGTGGACAGTAGTCTTTCCTTTGATAGTCACATCGCCACAGTAGTCAGGAAGTCCTTCTACGTGGCACACCTCATCATAAAAAGGGTTCTCATCCAGGAAAAAAGAGGTCATTGTTCCCCTCTACTCGACACTCATTAGACCCATTATAGAGTACAATGCCCCTTTTGGAATGTACCTCACTAGATATCTACATCAACTGGAAAGGCCACAGAAATACCTCACAAAGAGGACTACTGGCCTCAAACAAATGCCCTACACTGACCACCTCAAAAAACTCCAGCTTTAGTCCATAACATATCGCCTACTCAGAGGTGATCTCTGCCAAACATATAAAGCTATGTCATACCCAGAACTGTTGGACATGCTACACCTAAAGAAATCCCAATCCCTCAGAGCTACACGATTTAGGGACCTAAGTCTTGTCACCACAATAAACAGGACATGCTGGAGGGATAAATTCCTGTCCCAGAGACTTCCCATACTCTGGAACAGGCTACCCATCTATGTCAAGCAAAGTTCTTCATTAGCACTCTTCAAGAAAAATCTTGATGAGTGGATGGGAAATAGGAAATACACCCCGGGTATCACTTCTGTGTTTCTGCTCGACAGTGACACAGGAAAATAACTTTCTTGGGTGGCATAAGCCAGGGAACCTTGTTTGGCTAGGCTTACGTAGGCCCTTGGGCCAATAGCCTAGTACCTACCTATGAACCTATAAATACTTTGTTCTCGGTTTCTTTTTTAAATGGACATCTGCCTTATGAAATGTAGAAGGCCTATTGGCCTGCACTCCACAATCGTAGCTGACACCTTCTCCCTCACTAAGATCTGTTGAATATCCCTAGATCTTTCTGTAATCACAAGCCGTGGTTCCCCCTGGATGTCTGTGAAAGACACCTGCAAAGTCTTCGACCACATGCAAGTAGCCAAATCCATACTGGTCTCTGAACCGGACACAATAGAGGGATCCAACTTTGGAACTGGGCGAACCTCTGGGCCTTCATCAGCCTTGACAGAGATGTCCGATAAGGGAGGTGCAGACAAAGAATCCAACCTAGCAGTCTTGGTCTTCCTGTTCACTGGCGACTGTACTTGGGGCTAGAAGCACCTTCCATCAAGCCCTGAGCTAAGCATTAAAGACACTGATTCTCTAGATTAGTAATGGCGAACCTTTTGGGTTTGGTGTATCAGAAATTGCCCAACTGGACTCTGCTGGTGTGTCACCCCCCCCCCCCCCAAACAAAAATAAATAAAACAGCTCTCACATCAGGAATAAATTTCAAAAGAATCATGGACAAATCTAGAAATAAGAGACATGGACAGTTTTAAACTAATAGTACTGTTAATTTGAGAAGCTGATAGAAAAAATGAATGTAAATTAATATACATTTTCTGAAATAAAGTAAGTGTATAAATCTAATTATTGTCATTATGTGTAAAAAGTCACCAGTTTCAGGAGGGATTAAGAGGGACAGTTGAGAGGAATTTAAAGCAGCACACGCTTAGAAATGAAGGCTACTTGCCCTTTGCAGAAGTGTAACCATGAAGAGAAAATGCTAGCACTGTCCTTTGCAGATTCTATCGAGACAGTATACAAAAATAGTCTGATGTTAATAACTTCATTACTTCTGCAGCAGTATTGTTGAACTGTCTCCTGGTATAAAATAATTCAATGCACTTCAAACAAGCATTGAATGCAATAGAAGTTTATTTGGTAACTCAGGTGTTGGTGAATACTGGCATGTCACCCAAAACGTTGTGGCATGTCACCTTTGACATGGGTGCCATATATTCACCATCACTGTTCTAGATAAATTCCAAGGGACAAAAGTCAACTTCTGAGCATTTTAGGGACAAAGGCCTGACAAATACTGTAAGATGTATGGTCGTGAGTGGCCCCCAAGCAAAACAAGCAGTGTTCATAACGATCCTTATAGGGAATTTGTTTCCCACAATTGCATTTTCCCCTACTGGATGACATTGACAAATTTAAATAAACCAACCAAAAGCAAGGAAAAACACCCCAATGGGGCACTTATCTGCAATGAATAGGGTGATCAGACTGACAAAGGATGGTGTTTGGACTGGCGACAAAGAAGCTCTGAAGAGGGTATATTTGGGTGTCCCTTTTATGCCCTACAGGGAGTGTACTTGTGACATACGGTGTACCCTACAGCAAATTAAAGGCTTTGGTATACTGGCTGGATGTCAATTTGCCTTGCAGGGTATATCCCATGTGTTAAGAATACTGCAGCAGTGAATGGAACGACCACATACATATGCACAAACATATACAGATATACACCGCACACATATATAACTTTCAGAATGATTTTATATATACAGTAATAAACGTTGAAACTTATTGTGCATTATGTTCATGGAGTTCTGTAAAAAATGTGTTTTTTTATCATATGTTTTTATCAAGGCTATGGGTGTCAATAATGATGTATGTTATTGATAAAATATATCTAAGTCGTAATGTAATAACTGCTGGTGTCAAGGTGCTGGTACTGACTAAATATGCATAACCACTACAGTGTAATTATCGAGATAAACAAATATATACATGTATATATATGTATGTATGTATGTATGCGCGTGTTTGTCTATACACATACACACATGGTTATTAGGTCAGCATTTCTTTACCTTAAACAAAAATAAACTGCCTAAAAAATTTTAACTATTGTAGTATCTTTTCAACAGTGACATGGAATGCAAGAACATGCACTACATGGCAATTTGTTGTTTCAATGCTTTGGGTTTGCGTGTGTATGACTTGGAGCAAATGCATCCGAGTACATTAGGGCTCTGCAAACTCCACACGGAGAGTAGTAAGAAATCACAAGTGAACCATGGAACTGTGAAGTAGAAATGTTAATAACAGACACATCATATTGCATATAAATTTAGTAACATACATAATCCTACCAGTTACTGCTGTCTACTTAATTAAATAAACCCAAACAAGATAAGGAACAGTGGGATGCTGAAGTAACCTGTCACAATTACAAAAACAGTGAAAATGGAGGCAAACTGCACTTTACAGGATGTAATTCATTCACACTTCATTACCTTGATCACACAGCCAGCGCTCAGCTGCATGAAATGATCGTAACTGTTCTGTCCCTGATCTATATACTAGAAATTATTTATCCCCAAGGCGGTAGCACTTTTAACTGCCCACACACTGCTGTTTCTACACCTACACGCAAACCATCCCATACCTCCAGGCAGTTTTCGAATGATGATGATATGATTAAGGCTGAGGCTCTCCATCAAAAGATAAAAGCTCTCCTCATATTCGGGACATTCCTTTGGCATGCATTGAAGGGAATGGGGGACAAAAAGAAAACACTAAACATTACAGTTGTCACCAGCATGCAAGGCTTAAATCCTGCACTGATGACATAACTGTGTTGTTATTAAGCTCCATAAAATGTTATGTTACCCTGTGTGTGTGTGTGTGTTGGGGGGGGGGGGAGCAAAATGCAATTGGTAGTAGTCACAGGGGGGAAAAAGGTTCCTGGTTCATTATGTAGGTAAATGAAGGTGCACTATTATTGTTCAAAATTATGCACAAATGTATGAAAACTTTTGCTTGAAGCTATTTTCTCGACTACAGATAACATCTAAACACATGTACTTAAACCTAAAATAGTTTCATGCAAATATTACGAACACAAAATTCCTAAAATGTTTTTGTAGGATGGCTAGTCCCTCTGTTCCTTTGTGGGGATGGGGGTGTGCTTGCCAGATTTATTTTTCTCTCTCCAGTATCATTTTACCTCAGAGAAAGAGCAATCCCTGAAAATGTAAAACTATAACGTACTGCTTTCTCTTCAAGATGCTCTGATCTATGAGTACCATATGTAAAGCATAAGTTGAGCTCACATGCACTGCTACAAAGTGTAGTGAACAAAGATAGTTAAAACAATGCATCAAACAAACGTACTCAAGCAACTGCAAAATTAGCACTTTTTTGTTTGCTTTTTTTTGTTTAAATGAGCACTTACCTTTTAAGCATCTGAAGGTAATCTGGCAAATGTATTACAAGTCTGAAAATGCTGGACAGAGAAGTGACCTAATACTTTCTACAGGCTAAACAAGGTTACAAGGGAGTCTTCTTTTGCATTTTGTATTAAACAATTCCTTCCTCTAGAGTTTATAAATTGATAAGGCAGAACATTAAGCCTTATTCGCGCATGTTACATAAAAAGGACATTTAAAATATTTATAAAACATTTGTGACTAGATATAGAACAAGACTGCAACAGTGGAAGTGACATGGATATGTACAACAGTGAAAGACATAGCAGTAAAGGACATGGTAGCAGTGGCCTGAGCTCAAAACAAATGACTGAGGAGCAGAAGAGATACAGATGCCAGGTTAAAATAATTATATTTAGAGTAGGTACAAGGAACTATTATTTCACACAAAAGGTAGTAGGGACACCTGGATGATTTTTCTTTGTATTCTGAAACAGCAGCCGCCACTTAACTCAGAGTTCAGTACTTACCAACTGTAGTGAGAGGGAACATCACTAGTAGTGGGCAAACCTTAATATTTAGGTCAGATTGCACAATTAAATGAGGTTTGTCAGAAAGTTTATATTAAGTGTATCTCAGCACTTACTTAAAATCTTAAATGGTTTTTGAAAGCAGTTCAAATTATTTGGATCTTTTATTAGACGTTTCAAAATAAAGTCACAAACGACTGCTGGTTCTGTCAAGCAAGTTCTAATATCTACAGATTTTGAATGCACTATGTAGGTTCATAGGTTCATAGAAGGTAACTAGGTTAACGTCCCTTACAAGCCTAGCCATATTTATCCCGAGTTACCCAAATTGTCGGCGGTTAGGTGAATGCAGTTCATAGCGGTAAGGGTCTATGGTAGTTAATACCAACTTCCTCTGTCCAGGAGGGACATGAACACTGCCACAGGAGTGAATCAGTGGTCACCCATCCATTGATCTAGGTTGCAGATGAAGAGGGTCAGGGAAGGGTTCTGTTTCACATGCACTGGAAGCATGTTCCAGAGATGTGTCAGTCTCTGGGAGATGCATCTATCTCTCTAGCATGACCTGTTCATGTCAGAGGCTACGTTAAGATCCCTGGAGCAAGTGACCCTCATGCAGTTTGACTTATGAATGTGCTGCATTTCCATCAGGGCTGCATCAGAGACTGCCCTGTAGGCCAGCCAAAGGTCACCCTATAATTATAGGAGGAAGAATACAGTGGCAGGGCTTTCAGTCTTTCCACACAAGTCTTGTTTTGTGTACCTTGTAAATTGTTGGAGAGAAACCTCTGTGGTCTCTCCAATTGTCTGTGGCAAGGTATACAATCGATATCAGACTACAGGCCCCTACCTTCTCAATGTGATGATATCATGGAGTTTCTCAGTGAGCTCAACACCTACTTTAGCAAGTTTGAAAAGGGAAACAATACAATGGCAATGAAAATGCCCATCAACCAAGATGATGAAGTGCTCTGCCTTCACCTAGTGGATGTTCAAAAGGGTGCTGTGACAAGTAAACCTAAGAAAGGCAGCGGGTCCTGACAATATTCTGGGGTGGGTGCTCAGGGACTGTGCTGACCAATTAACTACTGTTCTCACTGACATATTCAACATCTCTCTGCATCAAGCCACAGTACACAAATGCTTCAAGAATATAATTATTATACCATGGCCCAAGACGTCTCCACCCTGAAGCCTGAATGACTACCGCCCAGTAGCTCTCACCTCCACTGTAATGAAGTGCTTTGACAGATTGGTCAAAGGCTAATTAAAATCAAGGCTTCCTGCAACACTGGACCCATTCCAATTTACTTACAAATCCAATCACTCTATGGCAGATGCCATCTCCCTGACACTTCACTTATCCTTGGCACACCCGGAGAACAAAGACCATTATGTCTGCATGTTATTTATTGACTGCAGCTTGGCCTTCAACGGGGTCATCCCCATCATCTGACTGAGAAACTGGTCCATCTGTGTGTGAGCACTCCTTTATGCAACTGGATTCTGGACTTTCTTACTGACAGACCACAGAAGGGTATGCGTAGGCAACAACACCTCAATGAGCATCACACTGAATAATGGAGTACCTCTAGGATGTGTTCTGAGTCCCCTCCTGTTCACCATGCTGACACATAACTGCATCGCTAGGTACAACACAAACCACATTATTAAGTTTGCAGATGATACTACAGTGTTGGGTCTCATCAGAAATGGTGACAAAAAAGCCTAGAGAGAGTAGGTGAGCCAAACGATTGCCCGGTATGACAACAACCTGGTTCTTAATGTGAATAAAACAAAGGAAATAACAGTAGACTTCAGGAAGGCTCATTTTCCACTCTCAAAGGAGAAACAGTGGAAAGGGTGAAGAGCACCAAGTTCCTGGGGGTGCATATTGCTGAAGACTTGTCTTGGTCGATAAATACTAATCATATTGTCAAGAAGGCATAACAGCATCTACACTTTCTAAGAAGGCTAAGGAGAGCAAAACTACCACCTTCAGTTCTCACAACCTTCTACAGGGGTACCATCGAAAGCATCCTGACTAGTAATCACTTGGTGTGGTATGGAAACCTCACGGTTTCAGATTGCAAATCTCTCCAGAGGGTGGTGAAAAGTGGTGGAGAGAATTGTCAGGTCCCACGCTCCTATCTATCTAGGAATTGCACACTGCTCGGTGCCTCAGCAAAGCCATATAAATAGTCAAAGACAAGACTGCATTCACCCTGCACAAGGTCTGTTCTCATGTTTGTCTTCAGGCAGGAGATACAGTAGCTTATATTGCAAAGCACCAGATTTAATAGAAGCTTTTTGCCACAAGCCATCAGACTTCTGAACTCCAGTAATAACATACACCATTCATGGAGGTCTGTTGTTACAATGCTGAGGTAATTCACAGACATATGCAATAACTCTATGAAAGTACAATCTTATACTTTATGTGCAATATTAATGATGCCAAGTTAACATTCTGTGCAATATGACAAATTAGCATTCCATGCAATGTGTCCGATTGTGATTTGTGCAATATATTATTTGTGTAATATTTTGGGTACTGACAAAGACATGTAAGTGGAATAGTCTTGGGGCATGTCATTGTACGTGTTACTGCACTGCATAAATGTCTTACTGTTATTATTGTTGGACTAGCATTAGTGTATGTTATTGTTGTATAAATATCAGCATATGTTGTATGCACACTGCGTTTGAAATAATGCAATTTCATTCAGTTGCACTGTTGTGCTGTCTAAATGACAATACAGTTCACTTTGACTTTTGAATTGTTGCAGGTGTCTGGTGAGGTACATGAAAAAGAGAGCACTGCACTCAATTATTGGTCTGATGAGGGCCGAGTATAATGGAATAATAACATCCTTAGATCTAAATGTGATGCCTTTATTTATAACATGTGCCTTACTACTGTGGATACATGGTGGTCAAAGTTCAGATTGCTGCCAACCTGAGTAACCAGATCACGTACCACTGGGTCTACACCTGGGAGGGGGTGCTGTCTACAATGTAATTAGCAGCAATGTCAGCTTTTCCAAAGGGAATAATACTGCATTTTTTGCATTTAGCTTTAATTCTTGGCTTTGGCACCAATCATTTGCCTGCTTTAATCATGTCTGCAGTATATTAACATCTTTGGGGATTCAATGATTTCTCCCAATTTGCAATCGTCAGCGAACTTGGTCAGCCACAGGCCATCCAGGTTTGTCTGGTAAAGGATGGGTAACTGAGTCTATTTCCATATATTTGCAAAGGAAATTGAGTCAATTTCTACCTAGTTGTAGAAATATACTAAAAGACACTATAGATTTCATTTTGAAATTGTGTACCTGGTATGATACCTTAGAAGGAAAAAAGATACATCAGGGTAAATATTTGTTGGTGACATTGGATATAATGTCACTATTTACAGTGATCCCTAATGAGGATGGAATACAAGTCATAAGTCATACCTCATTCAACACACACTTCACACAAACCATACTATCACTAGCTAAACAACACCCCCCCCCCAACCCACACCTTCAACTAGTAATCTCCCCACTGCCTTCTCTTTTTCTCCTGTACCTACCTCCAACATTAAAAAACTCTTAACTAAACTTAAGCCCACCAAATTAGCAGTAGACAACCTCACAAGTGAATACCTACAAATCGCAGCTGATGCTCTGGCCTACCCAGTATCCATCTTGATTAACCGATCTCTGTCAGAAAGTTACGTTCCCACACTGTAGAAAGTATCACATATAATTCCCCTCCACAAAGGCGGACCCTCCACAGAACTAACCAATTACCACCCCATAGCTATTCTCTCTCCACTCTCCAAAATACTAGAGAGATGCATACACTCTCAGGTCTCAGACTACCTCCTTACTAACAACCTCCTTTCCAATACTCAGCATGGTTTCCGACCAAACCATAGCACCACCACTGCCTTACTCTCCTTTACTAACTCTATCCTTCAGCATAAAAACAATGGCTATCTCTCCTCTGCTACTTTCCTAGACCTATCTAAAGCATTTGACATGGTCCCACACAAACAACTTATCTCTGTCCTCAATAACCTATCCTTCTCACAATCAGTCACCAACTGGTTTCAGAGTTACCTGTCTGACCACCAACAATCCATTGTATGGCAGAATGACACATCTCCCCAACTACCTGTCTCCATAGGGGTTCCCCAAGGATCCATCCTTGGACCCCTACTCTTCTCTGTTTTCACCAATAATCTAGCCTCTGCCACCAAACATGGCACACTCATACAATACGCAGATGTCTCAACCATCATCTGCTCAGTCCAGTCCCTACCCAAACTGCAAAAAGTCACACAGGAAGCCTTTTCCTCTGTTGAAACTTGGTTATCCGATGCCCAATTAATACTCAACCCAAACAAAACTAAACTACTCATCTTCCAACCAACCAAACTTACTCAAAACAACTCTCACTTTAACATCACAGCAAAAGACAACACCGCTATATACCCAACTGAACACACCAAATTGCTAGGAGTGGAAATAGACAATAAACTAAAATTTGACATCCACATATCCATGACCATAAAAAAAAGTCCACAAAAAACTAGGAGCGTTATACAGAAATAAGCAACTTCTCACCAAAGCAGCAAAGATTTCAATAGCAAATTCCCACCTTATCTCCAACCTACTTTATGCCTCTCCAATATATACCAACCTAAGGCTATGCGATCTAAACAAGCTAGAGACCTGCTACAACAAAATCACCAAATTTGCCACAGGGGCATCCTACCGTAGTCACCACTGTCTCTCACTTGCTGAACTGGGCTGGCTTGAACTCCCTCACCTCCTTCAATGGTGTCAACTCTTACTCACCCACAAACTAGTAAACCATCCACTAAATGTCCCATCCCTCCCGAATCTAATCCAACCCTATCGCACCACCAAACCACTAAGATCCAGCAACAAAAATCACTTGCAGATCACTAAAGCCAATAACCCTGCTGGTGAAGCACTATTCTCTTGCACCATAGCCAAATTATGGAACTCCCTCCCACCCACAATTACCTCAATACCATCATGCACCCACTTCAAAACTTTACTAAAAGCACACCTAAAAGCATGCTGGCTATGCCCTTGCAACTCACACTCTAATATCACCCACCCTTTCCACTCCACTAACTACCTTGATTACAGCAAGCTCAGATGCTCATAAGCCTAGTACTTATTATACAGCAGGAACTTCTTATTGTAACATTTGTTAATGTCTGTTATGTACTTCACAGATAAAGATTCTAGTTGTCTACTGATGTACTATGCTCTTCATCTGTAAATATGTTGTAAGTAATGGCTATGTAAATTGTTAATCGTTATGTAATCCAATGTAACTACTGTCTGTTTATTTTAACTGTGGAGCTTTTCTCCCTGGGCCTCCACTGAAAATGGACCTATGTCCAGTCGGACACTCCCAGTCAACAAATATAAATAAATAAATAAATGAATTCCTAGTTAGTAAAGGTGTGATGTCAGCAAGAGAGATAGAAAACATCTGTGCGCTTTTGGATATAGTTTTATCCAAAATATTTTTTTATTTGAGAATTAGTTTTATTTGCAGTTAACTGGGGTAGCAATGGGGACATCTGTGGCTAACACGTATGCTAATCTGGTTCTCCATCATAATCATCTGAATCATAAGGTTTGCCTGTACCAACATTTTGTTGATGATTGCTTTATTATTTGGAAAGGAACAATGTTGGGGGTGTAATGTTCTCCCATGTTAGTCAGCACTATGTCCAGAAGATTTGAGCCTTTGTGGGTATGCTGACTAGCTGTTCCAGAGCATTTGCACTGACACAGTCCAAGCTAACTGTAACCAACTCCTTATCCAGCCTGGTGAGGAGAACATCCATGTGATCACAATGGAGTCACCAATGCCAGTACATTAGGCTTTGTGGTGTTACGCCTTATAGTCTTATATGTTGAGATGTGTGTGTGTGTGTGTGTGTGTGTGTGTGTGTGTGTGTGTGTGTGTGTGTGTGTGTGTGTGTGTTATGGTTGTTTTTTTTCATGGTCATATATGTAATTGGTCTCCATTTGGGAGGCTTCTGATATTTTGGTAAATTACTAGTTAGTACTTCCGCATATGTGGGAGTATATGTAGTGTCCTTATTTAGTGTGGTGTGTGTGTGTGTGTGTTCTGACAACTTGTCTGGCATTCAATTTGTCCTTATGTGAGTCTTGCCTCCAATTTCATAGTGTAACTCACATAATTCTTTTGTTTGTTTCAGGAATAAGTGGTTGTCAGTATACATGAGACAATTGCTACATTGCCTCATGATGCCCATATGTCTATCAGGCTGCCCAGAGGGATGATGGGAAACTGCCCATCCATGACAGCAGGCTTTTACTCTATGTTTTACTAAGTAAGAGAATGTGTTAGTCTGACAGGACTGTGCCCTTAGGGCCAAGACTACAAGAGGGACTTATACTTTGTGTAGGCTAAGGTTGATCAATAAGGCAATGCTGCTCAGTGTGGAAATGAGTTGCTCCTAGAGCAGCAGAAAAGCTTAAAAGGGTTTCACTGACAACTGTTTATGGAAAAATTGAGCTTCTAGGCTTTTGCATCTATACAGAGCACTGCTAACTGCTACTGAGTGAAGATCAGCACCATGAAAATGCAAGGCTTAAACACAAGCAAAGAGAAACAAGTAACTACCAATCAGGAAAGCACACATAAACCTTCCATTAGCAATCACCAACTCAGACAGGTTAGCTCAGCACACCTCAGCACACAAGGGTGCAGAAAAACACCTTCTTAATATAGAATAGCTAGTTTGGAGCCCAACTGTAACAAGACCACACAAACTACCTACAGCTAACAGATACAATGTAATACAGTGCGGTTAACTGTTTAAAGCAGCAGCAGACAGTACAGCTTTTTTTATTTTTGAAACTGCTAAAAAATAGTCACAGTATACAGGAAAAGTACAAAAAATGCCTAGAGCCCTTTTGTGTGCTTCCCAGTTCAGACAGACCAGGTAAACACCTATTAGCAACTAGATGAATAATCCCAGTCCTCCTAATATAAAAGCACGGTAAAGATGTGTCTGGAGTGAAATGCTACCACAATCAAATTTAAAGATACAAATAGAGAAGTACACTTAAAACAACTTCTAAAAATGTGATCATTTAATAAAGGTACTTTGTGTTGTATGAATGAGCCAAGAGCCACTCAATTGTATAGAATTATAAAAATAAGATAAGATGATTAATAAGCCTTCCAGCCAACAAAACTACATGCAGAAATCTCAAGTGTTTCCCCAAACTAAACAGACCAGGCTACCTCCAAGTGCACTAGATGGAAAATCCACTGACCTCTTGATGTAAAAACAAGTGTTTGATAGCGTGTATAAAAATACACTACTTTATCCAACAGCTAGCTAGATGATGAATTCAGAGCAAGTAGAGCAGACAATAAGAGGCAAAAGGTACTTTTTCAATATAAACACAAGGGAAGTCAAATGCAAGATAGCAGCAGTGGTATAGAAAGGGTGGAGCTTATTAAGCTCAATTTACAGTAGGGGTTGGCAGCTTAAAATCACCAGCTTTAAAAAGCAGATCAACGAAGGAGAGGGTGAGCTGGAAAAACTAACAGGGAGGAAATCACCAGCACTACTTTAGTTTATGCAGGCTTGAAATCTTTTCAGAAAAAGACAAAGCCCCTACCCAAATGGCACAGAGCCCACATACTCAGTGTGCCATTCAACTACAGCCCATAAGGCATAACATACCCAACACTCTAGTTATAGGTGACTCTATAGTCAGCCACACTGATGTTCCACTCACCAGGCTAAACAAGGAAAAAGTTACTGTCAGGTACCAGGATCTATCACATAACGCATGCACTCAGGTCACTCCACAACAAGTACAAATATGACTCTGTCATTGTCCATGTTGGTGTGAATGACCCGAGACATACCTCCCTGGACTACATGAAAAAAGACATGGAGGAGCTCTCCGATCTTGTAGTCCAGGCAGGTATGACCCTAGCCCTGAGTAGTATCCTGCTATCACCCAGAATGATACCACAGTACAAGGACAAAATTATTGACTTTAACAATTGGCTAAGCTTCTGGTGTCAGTCTAATGGAATCCAGTATCTGTCTGCCGGGGGTGACATGATCGCAGACCACGCTGCTTTGCCAGAGATGGCCTGCACCTGTCACCCTTGGAATTCCAGATACTGGCAAAGGCTCTTGCCACCCCTATAGTACCTTTTTTAGGCAAGGTTCAAATAACAAATTCACCACCGTAACAGGTACAAGCAAGCAAAATCTGAGGGTAATGCTACTCAATGCTAGAAGTCCAATGCTAGAAGTCCAAACCTCAAAATGCGCTCACTCGAGGCACTCCTTAAAATGGAGAACATCGACATCTGTGCAGTGACAGAGACCTGGTTCAAAGCTCCAGAGAGCACCCCTGCATTACCAGGCTATACTTCATACCACACCTTTCGGCTATCAAACCCGGACCGAAACACTAAAGGTGGAGGTGTGTCCATATTCATTAAGGATATCCACACCTCCAAGCTAGTTGCTCAGCATATGCATCCGAGATTATCCAAGCTCAACTAACTCTGGGCAAAACCGCAATCCAGATTGTAGCTTGCTACAGACCCCCCAACATGCCCCAGGATTCCCACTCCTCTTTTCTTGATACACTGGAAAATATTAAGGTACAACCCAACACTCTAATAATGGGTGATTTCAACTACCCTACCATTAACAGGGAAAACTACTCATGTACCAACTCTTTTGCTCAACGTTTTCTGGAAATCATCAATTCCAACACCTTGGATCAACTTATCTACACCCCCACCAGGGGCAGCAACATCCTAGACCTGGTCATCACCAACATGGGTGACCGGTGTTCCACACCAGAGGTCGGCTCCAAGTTGGTCAGAACCAACCACAACCTAATAACCCTAGATATCCACATCCCGCTCCCACCCCCCATTAGGAAAACAACCGTAAAAAGTTTCTCCAAAGCCAACTTCACGCTTCGTAAGACAGAAGTAGCAAGCTTCACGACACCCATGCAGATGGACAATAGAGGTATGACTGCTGAATCCTACACAAATGCACTTTATAAGCACTTACACGAGTGTATGGATCGTGCTATCCCTAACAGAACCAAGATGCTATCCTCCAAAAAAGGAAGCCAATCTGGTGGTCTTCTGCCATAAACAAACTCTACAACAGAAGAAAGAAACTGTTGCAAAAAAGAGTAAAATCCCATGACTGGAGGAACTCCCTGGTCAGCCTCAGTAAGAAGCTGAGATCCTTCATAAAATCCTCCAAAGCTAGTTATGAAAACAAAATTGCCACTGATTCTAAAGACAACCACAAAGCATTCTATAGCTATGTCAAGAATCTCAATGGCAACACTCAGATCTGCTCTGAGTTACAGCACAATGACACTAAATATACAGAACCAACTAATATTACCAATAGGTTCAGTGCTAACTTTACCCCCCTCTCACCCCCTAAAGGGCCCATCTTTATACCAGAAGAATGCAAAGTTCCTGTAATCAAGGCTGCACAGGTAAAAACCTCACTCTCCAAAGCCAAGAACACAGCATCCATGGGACCTGACAACATCCCAGGCTGCCTTCTACATGAACTACAGAATGAACTGGCACCCCACCTAAGTACCATGTTCAATCATAGCCTCACCTCAGGCTTTGTGCGCATTGAATTGCGCACCACGACAGTTATCCCACTCCACAAAGGAGGGGCCACAACAGACCCCGGGAACTACTGCCCCATTAGCCTGATGAGCCTGGTCTGCAAGGCCATGGAGTGTATCATCATGGAACTCAAACAAAGACATTGGTAACCTCCCAAACTCTGGACCCCACCCAGTTTGGGTTTGTGAAAGGCAGATCAGGCCTCCTGAACCTGATCGACTTCTTTGAGGCAGTCACCAAAGCTGTAGACGAGGGTAAGGTGGTTCACACAGCCTATCTTGACCTCGCCAAGGCTTTCAATACCATCCCTCATTCTGGAATTATAGATAAACTCTCTAAGTTTACAAGAGCAATTTTTAAAATCTGTCCTTATTTTTGGCCCTTTGCCCCCCCCCCCTATTATTTCTGGCTTTGTCCATAATTCATTCACTGAGAGGTTGAGAGGTATGGAATGGATGCATTCATAAGTATCACATTATAATCTAGATCTTGGTTGTTCTGATTAAATGCTTTGGAAAATGAATAAAAAAAAAGTATTAAGGCAGACCAACAAAACATACAGTACTCTGTCTGTTATGTTTTAACCTACCATAACGGATAATAGACTGTGATCCCCCAGTCATAAGACATATTCAGTATGCTCTGAGATCATTTCTGATGTGTGTGTGTGTGTGTGTGTGTGTGTGTGTGTGTGTGTGTGTGTGTGTGTGTGTGTGTGTGTGTGTGTGTGTGTTTGATTGTTTCAGTTGTCACCTCCAGTTACTGAATCTGTGAAGTCTGCATTTTCTTGCTAGGTCTACATGGGTTTTACCTGTGGTCTTTGGTTTCCTACCACCTTGAAAAATATTCTGTGTTTATTGGCTATAGTAACCATCTATGCATGTTACATAACAGAGATGCAAGTAGGACAGGCTGAAGGTAGGCTCTTGCCTCATGTGCAAGGTGCTAGGAGTACTGCTACAAGGATATCACTGCTTCATAAATGAATGCAGATATTGCATTTGTGAAAATGTCTAAAACCCTCAGTGCTTTAGTGTGGGGTAGTAACTGTAGCAAGTTTCCTGTTACAGTTGCAGCTTATTACGGTCAGTAGTTTTTTTTTTTTTTTGCTCAATTTTCAGTTTGAGGAATTGTATAGCTTCCCAGATGGCCTAGATATAGTTTACTTTTGTCCAGGCTATAGCTGAAAAGGGTCCACAATGAATGACTTCACATACTCAGTTAAATTTTAAACAATAAAATTATTGTGGCTGAGATGCTTTTCTCAATATGCTTCACACAGTATAGTGTAGATGACATGAGGAAAGGCAAATGTAAACCACATGTAAAGGTTATTGAGTCTAGTATAAATACTATTCAGTAACTCAGACTTGGCTTTAACCAGTTTTGAAACAGTTCTAGGTTGATGAAGAGGACATATAGCCAAGTTTACTGAAAATATCATATGATGTTATCTGCAGTGTCATAACTCCTATGAAAAGTCAGGCAAAAAAGCAAGAAAATTGCCTAAATCTGTGTTTACTGATAACTAGTTTCTCAAATGCTCTGTTTTATCAAAACTCATCACACAAGGAACACAGTCTTTATTTCTATAAGTTATTACATTTATATTGATTGATACAATTACTTTATCACAAGTGTGATGCTATTGCAGTACATCAGTTATGCTTTAGGTATGTATGTCACCATTCACTACCATGCCTTTTGCAACAATAAAATCATCCACCTCATACATATACCAAACCATGAAGAGTGTCTCTGAGCAAACACACTCCAAATTAACCACTTTGAGGTGCAGCGGCAACAGAAATGTTTTACTAATAGGTGATCCCTATTGTCAGGCACACTGATTCATCACTCAGTTGTATAAGGAGAAGGATTCAGCAAGCTGTCTTTCAGACAGTGGGATTTCTAATGTTACAAGGGCACTAATGAACCTAACTCCAGAGGAATATGACTACAACTTGGTAGCAGTACTTGCAGGAGTGAATGACTTGAGATGTTAAACTCTGAGGTACATGCAGAGAGAGATGTCAGAACTTTACAAAAGCAGGTTAAGATGTCCCCCAGTGGAATCCTTTCATCACCTCAAATGATGCCTAGAGAGAGAAGGGACAATTGGCTTCAACAATTGGTTATATTGACTGGTTTCATTTCAGGGGAGAATACAGCAAGTGTCAGCATGGGATGAGATACCTGACTGTCCAACTTGCTTAACAAACAATGACTTGTACCTTTCATTCCAAGGCTTCCGCATACTACATAAAGCCTTTGTTGCCCCCAATACCTTTTCAGGCAAAATCCTGCTGATGACTATTCCAGTTTAACATATGTCAAAATTAATGACATTACGGTGGCTCTCCTCAACACCATTTGTCTAAACAATAAATTGCCTGATTTTGAGGCATTCCTGCATTTTGAAAGAATCCATGTCTTTTTTTGTTACTGACACTTTGTTTAAATGTAAAGAGAGCACTCCCACTATACTTGGGTTTTGTGATTTTCATGTTTTCAGACCTGATGGCAATTGCTGTGTAATCTCAATATTTGTCAAAGAACAAACATATTCCTTCCAGGCAGGTCCCAATGGACTCAAAAAAATGAACTTACTGAACAAAGATAACTATAAACAGGATTAATGAATAATTAATAACTTGTTAAAAACACATTCTTTGTCCCCTGATGACGACATAAAATACCTCAGCGTTTTATTTTCCTATTAGCAAACACTACCCCACATTGCTCTAAACGTATTCATAATGACACCTTATATTCTGATCCAACAAACACTGCCAACATCCTTGCATATGAATTTAATACCAACCTCAACATAACAAATTCTGTTGAAAGTCCTGAAATACCCAAATGCTTCACTCTCACAATTATCTCTGAAGATCATTTACGGAAAGTTCTAACTAGTGCCAGAAACACTTCCTCTGTTGAACCTGACAACATACCAGCCAACTTGATTAACAGTATTAAATTTGCCCTTGTAGACCCACTCCCTAAACTGCTTAACCTATGTTTGCTACTGGATTCATCACTGATGACTGGCACATTACAGGAGTGAAGCTTTTTTGCTGATGCAGGTAATTATAGATCTATCAGCCTTGCAAGCCTCACCCGTACAGCCATGGAAAATATGATAACTTGTCCTCATAAACTACGATATCAAAAATCTTATTAGACTGATCCCCAGTGGTTTGGCTTTGCAAATGGGAGATTCTGTCTACTGAATATAGTAAATTTCTTCAAAATGATTACAAAGACTGTAGATCTTGGCCATGACGTACTCATTGTGTATCTTGACCTGGCCAAGGCCAACACCACCATTCCCCATACTAGCATCATACAGAAGGCATATAAATCAACTCATCAGCGGTGATATAAATAGCAAACTGGTTAAAATTTAACCCACACAATAAGAGTTGCAAGCACATCATCAGAAAGCATGGAAGTCACTTGTGGTGTCCCTCCTAGCTTGTACTGAGACCTCTCCTTTTTGTTTTTTACTTCTCAGGACTCCAAGCAGACATGGGTGGTTAAATCACCCTCCTGACACCCAAATCCACCAGAATGACTTATTCCTAGTAAGCTTTACTGCTGTTGCACTATATAGAACTACACCACTACAAAATGAAAATGTAGTCAGGGAACTAGGGACATGCGTTGAGAATTCCCTTTCCTTTGACAATCATGTGACAGTGGCCATCAGAAAATACTTTTACTTAGCACAGCTAATTGCCAAATAATATCTTCAAGGTCTAAAGAAGTAATCACTCCTATATACTCAGCATTGTTCAGACCAAGTATTATATACAGTGCCCCCTTCTGAAGTATCTCAATAAACATATTAAACAGGTATAAAGACCCTACAGGATCCTAACTGAAAAGATCACAGACTTAAAATCCCTGACCTCTTATCCCTGAACTCAGGAACCTCACATGGCCTTCCTGAAAACATTGGAGGGGATAAATGTATCTCCAAACACCATCATACTAGGTGACTTCAACTACCCTAATATAGACTGGGAACACTACTCAAGCCCGAACACTCTAACCCAAAGATTCCTGGGGTTCATAAACTCAAATGCCATGGAACAACTAGTCACCATCCCCACAAGAGGTGAAAACATACTTGATCTCATCATCACGAACATGGGATCAAAATGTTCAACACCGGAAGTATACCCCTCACTGGTGAGATCAGATCATAAACTAATCTCGCTGGAGGTCCTCATCCCGCCCACCTGAAACAAAAAGACCACAGTGAAAAACTTCTCAAAAGCCGATTTCACACTTCTAAAAACTAGTGTGGTCTCCTTTAAGGCCCCTGAGCCAGTGGTAAACATTACTCAAACCGCTGAATCACTTACAAATGCCTTCTACCAGCACCTACAGGACTGCATGGATCAGGCAATCCCAAACAAAACTAAGACTCTCTGTACCAAAGGCAAGCGTCCAGTCTGGTGGACCCCAGCCATAAACAAGCTCTACAACAAAAGGAGGAAGCTACTACAAGATAGAGCAAAATCCTTGAAAGGTAAGACACCTTTGATCATTATAAGTAAAAAACTAAGAGCTCTCATAAAATCATCCAAGGCAAATTTTGAGAGAAAAATCGCCAAGGACTCTAAAGACAATCATAAGGCCTTATTTAGCTATGTTAGAAACCAAGGAGGAAACTCCCAGATATGCTCAGAATTAGTTCAAAATGATGTGAAAATTACTGAACCTACACACATTGCTAACATACTGGCTGACAGGTTCAGTGCAAACTTCTCCCCTCCCCAAAAGGAGAGATATCTATTCCAGAGGATTGTAGCCCCCCAAACATCTCCAACGCCCAGGTGAGAACTGCCCTCACTAAGGCAAAAAACACAGCATCCATGGGACCGGATGGTGTCCCCGGCTGTGTGCTTCATGAACTCAACGAGGAATTAAACCCACAGTTAGGACAGCTGTTTAATCTTAGCCTCACCTCAGGATACGTACCCAAGGAGTGGCGCGGCGACTGTGGTCCCACTTCATAAGGGCGGTGCCTCCACAGACCCTGGAAATTACCGCCCCATTAGCTTGACAAGCCTTATCTGCAAAGCCATGGAGAGGATCATAATGGAACTCATAAATAAAGACATAGGGAACTTGCAGACTTTGGATCCAACCCAGTTTGGCTTTGTCAAAGGCAGATCCTGCCTCTTAAACTTGGTTGACTTTTCGAGACAGTCACCAAGGCCATTGATGAGGGAAAGGCAGTCCATACAGCCTACCTCGACCTGGCAAAGGCAATACCCCACTCAGGTATCATTGAAAAACTCATCAGCTTGAATGTAAACCCATACATCACAAGATGGGTTGCAAACTGGCTAAGCGACAGAACCCACAGGGTCAGAGTTGCTGGAGCCATGTCAGACTCAAAGCCTGTCACAAGTGGTGTCCCACAGGGCTCAGTCCTGGGTCCACTCTTGTTCGGCATCTACTTTTCTGAAGTACAAGCAAACACAGGAGGGTTATGGCTGACAAAGTTTGCAGATGACTGCAAACTGGGCCATAGTCGAAAACACATCTGACACAGATATCCTCCAGAAGGGCCTCACAGAAACGGATAACTGGTGCCAGAGCCATGGCCTGAAGTTAAACGCCAAAAAATGCATAGTCATACCCTTCGGGAAAAACAAGGTTACCCCTAGCTACCATATAGGTGACAATCCACTGAGCACAGAAAAAGTCATCAGGGATCTGGGGACCCAAGTTGACAGTAGTCTTTCGTTTGACACTCATGTTGCTAAAGTAGTTAGGAAATCCTTCTATATCGCCCACCTGATCATGAAGGGATTCACATCTAGATCAAGGGAGGTCATCGTCTCCCTGTACTCATCACTCATTAGACCTATGATTGAGTACAATGCCCGTCGAATGTATCTGACCAGACACCTGATGCAGCTTGAAAGGCCCCAAAGTTCCTCACCAAAAGGATAAAGGGTCTCAAAATATGTCTTATGCTGCCCGACTGAAAGAACTCCAGCTTTATTCAGTCTCATACCGCTTGCTCAGAGGTGACCTGTGCCTGACATATAAGGCCATGTCAAACCCAGATTTGATGAATATGCTTCACCTCAAAAATCTAGATCCCTCAGAACCACAAGGGCGGGAGACTTAAACCTTGACACGGTTATAAATAGAACATGCTGGAGGGACAGATTCATCACCCAGAGACTCCCTATGCTGTGGAACAAAATCCCGGTACATGTGAGGCAGAGCACCTCGCTGGCCTTGTTCAAGAGGAATCTTGACCAATGGATGGGAGATCGCAGATATACCCCAGGGATTACTTCAGTGTCACTGCTTGACAAAGGCACAGAAAAATGATAGGCATAGTTTTTATTCAAACTAAAGGGGTGGCGAAAGCCACATAACTATGGGCTAGGCTTATAAATGCCCTTGGGCAGATAGCCTAGTATGAACCTATGAACCTATGAACCTATAACCTACCAAGAGAATGGAAACGCTATCCCTTTATTCAGTGTCTTATAGAGGGGAGATCTCTGTCACACTTAGGTTCATAGGTAGGTACTAGGCTATTGGCCCTAGGGCCTATATAAGCCTAGCCAAAGGTACCCTGGCTTTCACCACCCAAGAAAATTATTTTCTTGTGCCACTGTCGAGCAGAGCCACAGAAGTGATCCCCGGGGTGAATTTCCTATCTCCCATCCAATCATCAAGATTTTTCTTGAAGAGTGCTAATGAGGAGCTTTGTTTGATATAGATAGGTAGTTTGTTCCAGAGTATGGGAAGTCTCTGGGACAGGAATCTATCCCTCCAGCATGTTCTGTTTATTGTGGTGATGAGGTTTAGGTCCCTAGAGCGTGTAGCTCATAGGGATTGGGATTTCTTTAAGTGGAGCATGTCTAAAAGCTCTGGGTTTGACATAGCTTTGTGTGTTAGGCAGAGATCGCCTCTGAGTAGGCGATATGCAATGGAGTACAGCTGCAGTTTTTTGAGACGGTCTGCATAGGGCATCTGTTTGAGGCCAGTAATCCTCTTTGTGAGGTATTTCTGTGGCCTTTCCAGTTGTTGTAGATGTCTTGTGAGGTACATACCAAAAGGGGCATTGTACTCTATAATGGGTCTAATGAGTGACGAGTAGAGGGGAACAATGACTTCTTTTTTCCTGGATGAGAAACCTTTTGTGATGAGGTGTGCCACATAGAAGGATTTCCTGACTACTGTGGTGATGTGATTATCAAAGAAGAGACTACAGTCCACTTGTGTCCCAAGGTCTCTTATCACACTTTCGGTGTTAAGTAGACTACCACCTATGTGGCAGTTCATGGGTACTGAGTTTTTACCAAAAGGAATGACAATGCACTTTTTGACATTGAGCTTGAGGCCATGGCTTTGACACCAGGCATCTGTCTCAGCAAGGACTTTTTGTAGGATGTCCACATCTTTTGGAGTTTTGATTGTGGCTCCTAGTTTGCAGTCATCTGCGAACTTCATTAGCCAAAGACCTTCTGTGTTGGCCTGTACTTCAGAGAAGGAGATACCAAACAGGAGAGGACCCAGGACTGAACTCTGTGGTACTCCACTTTTCACTGGTCTGAAGCTGGATTTGGAGTCTGCTACTTTCACAGTGTGGGTTCCGTCAGTGAGCCAGTTGGCAACCCATCTTGTGACATAGGGGTTTATACCTAGTTTAGTGAGTATATCTATAATTCCAGAGTGGGGGATGGTGTCAAAAGCCTTGGCGAGATCTAGATAGGCTGTGTGAACCACCTTACCCTCATCTACGGCTTTGGTGACTGCTTCAAAGAAGTCTATCAGGTTTAGGAGACATGATCTGCCTTTTACAAACCCGAACTGGGTGGGGTCCTGAGTTTGGAGATTACCAATGTCATTGTTTATAAGTTCCATGATGATACGCTCCATAGCCTTGCAGACCAGGCTCGTTAGGCTAATGGGGCGGTAGTTTCCGGGGTCTGTGGTGGCTCCCCCTTTGTGGAGTGGGATAACTGTTGATGTGTGCCATTCAGTGGGCACATAGCCTGAGGTGAGGCTATGATTGAACATGGTACTTAGGTGGGGTGCCAGTTCGTTCTGTAGTTCATGTAGACCACAGCCTGGGATGTCGTCAGGTCCCATGGATGCTGTGCTCTTGGCTTTGGATGGTGTGTTTTTTTTACCTGTGCAGCCGTGATTACAGGAACTTTGCATTCTTCTAGTATAGAGATGGACCCTTTAGGGGATGACAGAGGGGTAAAGTTAGCACTGAACCTATCTGCCAGGATGTTGGCAATATCCATTGGTTCTGTATATTTAGTGCCATTGTGCTGTAACTCAGAGCAGATCTGAGTGTTGCCATTGAAATTCTTGACATAGCTATAGAATGCTTTGTGGTTGTCTTTAGAGTCAGTGGTGATTTTGTTTTCATAACTAGCTTTGGAGGATATTATGAGGGATCTCAGCTTCTTATTGAAGCTGACCAGGGAATTTCTCCAATCATGGGATTTTACTCTTTTGTGCAACAGTTTCTTTCTTCTGTTGTAGAGTTTGTTTATGGCAGGGGACCACCAGATTGGCTTCCTTTTTTTGGAGGACAGCATCTTGGTTCTGTTAGGGATTGCACGATTCATGCACTCATGTAAGTGCTTATAAAGTGCATTTGTGTAGGATTCAGCAGTCATACCTCTATTGTCCGTCAGCATGGGTGTCGTGAAGTTTGCCACTTCTGTCTTAAGAAGCGTGAAGTTGGCTTTGGAGAAATTTTTTACTGTGGTTTCCCTAATGGGGGATGGGGGAGGGATGTGGATGTCTAGGGTGATGAGCTTATGGTCGGATCTGACCAACGAGGAATTGACCTCTGGTGTGGAGCACCGGTTGCCCATGTTGGTAATAACAAGGTCTAGGATATTGCTGCCCCTGGTGGGGGTGTGGATAAGTTGATCCATGGCATTGGAATTTATGAATTCCAGAAAACGTTGAGCACAAGAGTTCGTACATAAGTAGTTTTCCCAGGTAATGGTAGGGTAGTTGAAATCGCCATTATTAGGGTGTTAGGTTGTACCCTAATATTTTCCAGTGTATTAAGAAATGAGGAGTGGAAATCCTGGGGCATATTGGGGGATCTGTAGCAAGCTACAATTTGGATTGCGGTCTTGCCCAGAGTTAGTTGCACGTGGATAATCTCGGATGCATTACGCTGAGCAACTAGCCTGGATGTGTGGATATCCTTAATGAATATGGACACGCCTCCGCCTTTAGTGTTTCGGTCCAGGTTAGGTGGCCGAAAGGTGTGGTATGAATTATAGCCTGGTAATGCAGGGGTGCTCTCTGGAGCCTTGAACCAGGTCTCTGTCACTGCACAGATGTCGATGTTCTCCATTTTAAGGAGTGCCTCGAGAGAGTACATTTTGAGGTTTAGACTTCTAGCATTGAGTAGCAATACCCCCAGATTCTTCTTGCCTGTACCTGTTAGGGTGGTGAATTTGTCATTTGAACCTTGCCTAAAAAAGGCACTATAGGGGTGGCTAGAGCCTTAGCCAGTATCCAGAATCCCAGGGGCAACAGGTGCAGGCCATCTCTGGCAAAGCATCGTGGCTTGTCGATCATGTCATCCCAGGCAGACAGATACTGGATCCCCTTAGAATGACACCAGAAGCTTAGCCAATTGTTGAAGTCAATCATTTTGTCCTTGCTCTGTGGTATCATTCTGGGTGATGGCAGGATGCTACTCAGGGCTAGGGTCATACCTGCCTGGGCTACAAGATCGGACAGCTTCTCCATGTCTGTTTTCATGTAGTCCAAGGAGGTACGTCTCAGGTCATTCACTCCAACATGGACAATGACAGAGTCATATTTGTACTTGTTGTGGAGTGACCTGAGTGCATGCGTTATGTGGTGGATCCTGGCACCTGACAGGCAGCTGACAGTAACTTTCTCCTTGTTTAGCCTGGTGAGTGGAACATCAGTGTGGCTGACTATAGAGTCACCTATGACTAGAGTGTGTTGGGTACGTTGTTATGCCTTATGGGCTGTGGTTGAGTGGCACACTGAGTTTGTGGGCTATGTGTCATTTGGGTTGTATTGGGGGGGGTGGAGGTTGCTTGTGTTTCTGCTTTGGAGGTCCCTGTTGCTTGGGAAGGTTTTTACTGAGAGCCTCCGCGAATGTAGGTGTGTGTTTTGTGTTTCCCCAATTTACTCTGGGATTGACTTTTACCAACTCCTGGAGAAAGATGATGGATCTCAGCAAGAGTACTGGCAAGGTATAAAGGATCAGAAGACTCATTAGCCATAGAATATCTATAAATCTGTAAAAATCTATGAAATATCGCTACAGGAAATGCAACTGTCTCACACAACAAAGTAATACTGTACATTTTTCAGTGCTTGCAATTGGCCAGACATAGGCCTACAGAAAGAAAAGTTCAGATGCACAGTGTCACTGCTGAACAAAGAGGTAGTGAGGCACACATCATGGAAGACATGCTTTATGTTTTATATATATATATATATATATATATATATATATATATATATACACACATATATATATATATATATATATATATATAGGTTCATAGGTTCATAGAGTAGTACTAGGCTAACTGCCCTTGCGAGCCATTTTAAGCCTAGCTAATTATCCCTTGTGAGACTCAAACCCTGCACCTTGTGTTTGTAAGGCAAACACCTTAACCATTAGGTCACCCTCCCAACCCTATATATATTTTATAGATATATATATATATATATATATATATATATATATATATATATATATATATATATATACATTTATTATATATATATATATATATATATATATATATATATATATATATATATATATATATATATATATATATAAAATACTTTAAAGAAACTTTCATGGCTACCAAGGGCACAGTGCAAAGCTACTTTTTTGTCAGTCACAATCATAAGTACTATGCACATTAGCAGTAACTTTATATATGGTTGCACAGGCATGTTTTTAAGCATTTGCAAGTGTTGCTTAATGTACCATATTATAACTGTTACATCCCCATGCTTGGACTGTAATCAAGAAGCCTGAAGCCTCACTACTGACACTAAAGAGGGATGTGCACCTGGAATACAAATGGGTACGCTCAGTATTTCCAGATACAGACCTCTCTGCATCAAGTAGTTTCCCTTAAGAGCAGGCAGGGAACACAGTCAGGCCAGGGTCTGGATTCCTTTATATCTGTCTCCCTCCAGGGCCATAATAAGGCTCCCCACTAGCACAGCTGTAGGGTTAGTTCCTCAGCCGAGTCTCCAAGCCAAGTCCTCCAGCACCATCTCTGTGAAACCAGTGCTTTGTGTCCCTGCCCCAAGTAGCTGACACACACACTCACACTCTGAGATTTAATTTTCTCACACACACACACACACACACCTGGGAAAGGCTGGCACAGACTATCCATTCTACCTACTTTGCCCAGAATATAAGGTAGTTATCATTGACACCAGTCACTCAACAATCAGCTACTCTAAAGTCCTTAACAAAGGGTGTCCAATTATATTCTGTAATATTAATGTTAATACAAAAGGTAGTGGTTGACCAAGACTGCTAGGCCTTCAGGAGTAGCCCACACAGTGTCACCAAATAAATATAAGCACTCTCAAACATTACATACTTTCTACAATGACCAGCCACAATAAATTTTTTAAATATATTTAATAATGGATAAGAAAAGAGCATGTAAATATTGAATATATATTTACAGTAAAACACAGAGTTCAAATCACAGGAAATACTGAAAATAACATTGATGGACACTCAGACTCAGTCAGGAATACAGTGAAGTTTAGTTTACAGAGTGTTTTTCTTTATCTGTATAAGAGAATTACTATTCCCTAATAACTTACTTTATAGAACAAGGCACAATGAAATATGTGAGCAGTCTTTCTAGTCAGGTTCTCCAAAACAGAATACTCCATCCTCAGAGATTACTCCCTGTAAAATATAATATCAAATATGGCTTGCGGAATGACCTCATCTTGTCACCTGACTCTAGGTTCTCGCAGTATCCCCCCTTTGAAGCTGATCTAGGAATTTAGCATAGATGGCTACAATACACATCTAAATGTTTATGGCAGTGCCTGGGGTTTCCCCTCTTTTCACTGAGCTAATTAACACGGGCTTCTTCCAGACCCACCATATCCAGTCCTATTCAGCACTATGGGGTTGCATTTTAATAGTTTAACAGCTCATTTACATTTCCCTTATTTTTCTTAAAGTAACCTAGCTAGTTAATGTCTGCTGTCCCAGTATTCTCTATTTAAACATGTACATTTAATTCAGTTACAGTAATACATGCACATTTCTTTTCATTCTAGCAGGGTGCACTGTTGATGTATTTTAACACAGGGAATCCTCACAAATACATTTTCAACATAAGCATCTGTACAAATCAATTTGATATATACATGACATATAAGTATTTACAAAATTCCAGCTAACTGTGCTGGCACAAATCATACATTAACTGTCCTACTTCTGGCTGGCAGTACCTCCTATTGTCACAATCCCCAACAACCTTTACTTAGATCCATACACTAATTCACTGGGATAAAATGACATTTGAAAGTACATTGGCACAGTGGTAGTTTTCAGTACTGATACAAAGCCAGCTGAATTAATGAACTTTCGTTAGTGCTAGTGGTTCAGAACTTTTGTCATTGTTTACTAATCAGCAGTTCAGGTGCTGAGGTGATTTTCTCAGTTTTAATACTGATTCTTGTCTTGTCCTTGTTGACATGTCCTGACATTTAGAGAAGTTGCACAATACTGTCTCTTGTGTAGACACAAGGCAATGGGTGTTGGCTTAATGGTTAAGATGTCTATCTTGTAAGTACAAGGTATGATTCTCACATGGGAATAACATCAGGAATGGAAACTTACTCTATATTGGGAATATCAGCACAGTTTGATATTCTGCTATCTGATATACAGTTGTAAATCCACATTGCAAATGGTCAAAATGTCTGAATTATTTCCTTGAAGTCATATTAAACAGGACTATTTTTTCCCATAATTCCTGGAATCAGCTGTGGAATGTACCCGTTACACTCATGAGGGACACTAAACCTTAGTTGAATGAGTTTTCCCTTGCATGCTTGTTACTCAATTTTTTTCAACTACATTTTCTTTCAAACGGTCCTACTCAGGTTAATTTTCATTAGGTTCAGTCAAGTTCTGATATGTTTGCTCAAGAGCAGTTCTGCAGGTGATTACACTGTACTATTGTTCAGAGTTTTTTCCGACAGTGCAACCAGAGAAGCTACATGTCACCTTAACTTTCCAGAAAGGGTTTTGATAATTTCTTCGTACTAGTCTTGAAGATTTTCACAAACGTCTCAGCTAACACACTGGTTGCAGTACAGAGCCTGAGGTGTGATTTCAGGCATTTACAATGCTTCTCTTCTTTTCAAATATGTGTTCATCACAAACATAAATATACCGTGTACAAGTTGTTTGTCAAAATCGACATCTAAATGTTTCCAGGATTAAGGTGGAAATTTGAAAGGGTATAGCACTAGCTGACTCCACACACATCTTCATTGGTTAGTGCTAGTGCATTACATTAGCTGACAACACACATTTTCACCAGCTAGTGCTAGTGCATAGCAATTACTAATGAAAATGTGTAGAGGCAGATGTGTTTCCCACAGGGACAGCAGATACTGTAGCTTGAGAAAGTAGTCACTGACTGTGATCCGAGGAGGGAGGATTTGAGAGGGGGGTCCACAATGCTCCCTACCACCTGATAGCATGCCTCCTAAGCACTGCTACTGTTTCACTCCACATACACACACATAAACATACATCCTCTGGTGCTCATCTCTGTTTGCCCCCTTCCAGGGATCATCCCACAACTTGCACATTACTTTTTTCTTTCTTTTCTCACCCTTTGACTTATTCAACTTTTTCAAGGGATTGTATCCTTATTTTTTTTTCTTTTTTTTACACATCCTTTTCATCCATTGATGGCTTGAACAGAAATAAAGATTAAGAAAAGAAAGTCAGTGTTGCTGCTCAACTTTAGTTTTCTCTTTGCATCATTTGAACATGCCTTATCTGGCCAAGACAGCAAACCACTAACCATGTAGGAAATAACTCAATTAAGCCAGGGCCAACAGAAGCCATAAGGCTGAAGATACTCTGAGAAGCTTTTTAGAGCATTGTACCTTCCTTCTAATCCAACGCTGGTCTGAATAAAAATCATGAGTACATAAAGAATTCAGTCTTATTTTTTTTCTTTCAAGGGAGTTGTAAGTTGTGCCCAAGACATAATGTTCTAAGATGGCAAAATAGTAGCTCGCAATCACCTAACACGACAACTGCTTGTGAAAATACACAACGCCTATCTAGGAATACTGCCTGCCTCCCACGTTTGATTTGCTGGTAGATTATTCAGGATTACACACAATCAATAAGGCCAGACAATGGAGTTTCATACTTCTTATTGCCTCAGAAATACATGTTGATGCAAAATCTGTTATTCTATTACCTTTTTTAAGTGAATTACAGAAATATTTTAAAAGTGGTTGCAGTTGTTAGCCTTTATTCTGATATAACTTTTTGACTTAGACCAGAATTCTTGAGCAAAGAAATTGAGTTATAGTATCTGGTGTCCTGCCTGTATTAAAACTCCCTGAAAGAAAAAAAACATCACAGAAAATCAAAAGCATCTGCTCTTCTTAAAATGCAAGGTAAGCACAGAGATTGGTCACTCTAGGCTGCCGATCTCTAGAGTTAGTCTGGTTCATTCAATGATTACTAACTTTATCCTAACAGGGTCATATCATAATCCTGTTTTGGCAGAGTGTGTAACTGGAAAATCAATAACCTTTTTTTTCTCCTCATTTTCCCCAACCAGCACCATCTTTTATGGGGTCCCCACACAGCCAATGATGATTAGGGAACTCCCTGCAGCCAGGGGTATTGCAAGTGCCTAAAGCGGACTATGAATTTACTTTAAATGGAGAAAATGCCCACCAGCAGTATTTATCCAAGTCAATGGTGCTATGTTAGTAGTAAAATATTCAGTGAATTTTTAAAGCTTGTTACTTGATAAAACAGTGTTACTATAACCATATTTGAATTTTAAAGGAGAAATAACTGACAGTTATTGCTATCCACCTGGTTTATTAAGTACACAAGACTGATGTACTAGCTTTTGTTGGTTTGACAAACAAGTAACAAAATATCAAAATAAGATAAATACAGTTGTGTACACTTACCATAAATTGTAGATGTTCGAGTGTATTCACTGTTGCAGTCATTACATTTGGGTAATCTGCTGGCAGGTTGCCCTCAGTCGGCCTGAATAACAAAGTCTTGGGTCCTGCATCGGTTGCTGTCTCCTCTTCCATGACGTCAGGTCATCAGGGGTATAAAACATGCAGCCGAGGCCATTTTATTCAGTTTTTCTTGCCCCAGATGTCAGGTGCCCCCCAAATAGGGAGCATATATATATATACACACACACACACACACACACACATATATATATATATATATATATATATATATATATATAGTTGTAATAATAATATTTCCTATAACAGCCTTTATTCTGTATTTCTCACTTATGTTTTATCTGCTTGGGGTAACGTACGTGCAAAAGGTTAAAAATGTTAAGTTACAAAAGAAAAAACCAGGCTGGAAAATATGAAGGTTGACCTAGGTTGAAAAGTAGAAAGTACCAGAAAGCACAGGAAATGTAAAAAGTACCGACAGCTTAGACAAAAACACCTGTGGAAAGTTCCAGCAGATGTCTAAGCTTTAATGTAGATCATGCTTGTCCAGAAAGTTTCCGTCTGTGTACTATTTCTGTTAGCAATGTGGGTAGAGTGTCTGATAATAAACTATGTTAGGTAAAGCCATATTTTGCTGACAGGATGTTAGATGAAGCTTTAAACTGCTGACAGTTTGGAAATTATTTTTTCTTTTGTTCCAGTATAGAATTCACTATAAAAGCATGAGTTAAACAGTGTTAGACAGACATTTTCTTTGCTATTACAGCTAGATATTTGATGTCTCCTTGTACAAGTAAAATAAAGGAAAAGTTCTTACATTCAACAGATGTGATGTCCTCATAATTTTTATCTTAACATTTTGGCGCCCAAGAGCGTGGGGCTACCTCTTCGAAGATACGAATCAGGAGACAAAGAGGCTGTAATCCCGTGCGGGAAGGGTTTCGAATCTACGGCTCCCTTATAATGAAAGACCTCCGACTATCTTGTCGTTAAAAGAGGCCAGTCACTTTCTGATTCCTATCCAAGAGACAGTATCCGAATTAGGACAGAGGACACACGCCTGAGAAAGGTAAGATTTTCTCTCTCTCTTTCTCTTTTTTAGAAAAAATATTTAAAGGAAGGCCTAGAAAACCGGTTATTATGCATCAGGTAATTTTTAAATAAGACCTTAATAAAAAAAATAATTAATTAAAACAGATCTGATTATAAGGAAGGACTGAAAGTAATTTTGAAATATATATATATATATATATATACAAAAATGGGATCAGAATGTTGTAAATGTCATGGAGATTTAAATCCATATGAAGAATACATGAGGCAACTAGGTCATAAGAATGTGCAATTTCTTAGAAGATGGAAAGTCAAATATGGATTTAATGGAACATTAGACAAAACATCTTGTTTAGCATTACTAAGAAATATTAAAATAGATGCAGGTACTAGTACAAAAAAACAAAGGCAATTGGGGTTTCCCCAAGCACAAAAATGGCTGGAAGAGGCCAATAAAATATTTAACAAAAATAAGGCAATAAAGGATGAGGAGGACAAAATAAACAGGCAAAAGGAATGTAGGAAAAACACAGATGATAAAAAGGTGACTCTTTTTGTGGATAAGGAAGATGAACATACGGTATGTGCAGTGACACAAGAACCCACAGCTCCACCACTTGGAGCAGAAGGAAATGAATTAAGGGACAGACCTCCTCAATATGAGGTCAGTAGACCGGACCCAATTATCCAGCAGGAGTCAAGCCAGGGACAACAGGCAGGACAATTGTATCCGCCTATTCCACCGTCTTGGCAGACACATGAGACTCCGTTGGTCCCAAGATTAGTATTACAAAAGGTTGATTCTCCTAAGCAATTACGGTCAGGTCCAGTAGGACTAGGACAATGGGCATTAAAAAAGGAAGGAGACCCTACAGAAAGTTTTCCTCTTATACAAGTTGCAAATCCTCAGGCAGGGGGTGACGGACAACAGCCCACTATGTTGGTATTCCGTCCATGGGCAAAAGAAGACAAAGCGAGCTACAGAAGGAATACCTCATCCCAAGGTCAATTACCGGAAATTTTCCGAAGACCTGGTTGGGATGAGGTTAAGTTATCACCTAAATGGCTTAGAAATTGAGCAAGTTATATGACAGATTTTAGGACCAGATTGGCATTTAATATGTGGAGATTGGTCACCCAAGTCGGACACTGGAGCCATCCTGGAATATAATTCAGGTACCTTAGACACAAGGGTCACCGATATTCTAAACAGAATATCGGATAAGTGGCGTCCATGAGCAGATTGGACGCGTATAAATCAATGTATTCAAGCCGATGATGAAAAAATTGACCATTACGTTGTCAGATTAACTGAAACATTTAACAATCACTGTGGCATGGCCATACCAGAGAACCAAAAAAACGATACTCCTTATGAGCAACAACTCAAAAATTCCTTTTTAAAAGGATGTCGGGGCCCTATAAGTAGTTTTATAACCAAACATATGATAGATCATCGTACATGTCGGTTGCAGCCCTTATTGGAATATGCTAGACATGCTGAACGTCACCTAGAACAAAAAAAGAAAAAGAAGGGACAGGTATTTGCTGTTGGGGATGACGGAGGAATATTTTTAGTACAGAACCAGAGGGGAAGAGGGAGAGGCAAACAGAGGGGACGTGGAGGAAGTAGAGACTCTGAAAATAGACAAGGGGGCCACTCAGAAGATTATGAAGGCAGGGCAAAGAGGGGCGAATGTTTCAGATGCGGGAAGAAAGGACATTTTTCTGCAGATTGTAAGTATCGACAACAATCTCAGGAGGAAGGTAAGCACAATTCTGCATGACTATATGACAGTGAAAACTGTTGTGATCATTGCGGGTTTGAGGTTGGAGGACAAGAAAATGAGGAAAGTAATGAAGAGGAAGACAGTTATTGTGATAATTGTCAGGAGGAACTTGACCCCTGCCAATGCATGAGGGAAAAAAACGAAGAGGGAGAAGGTGATTGTGTAGATTGGGATACTGAGTCAGAAGACTGTGAGGTCATTAATCTGGCAGCCGTAGAGACCACCATGCAATTGGATGAAAAGCCTGTGATACAGCTTATGGTGGAGGGCCGGCAAATAGAATTCTTATGTGACTCAGGGGCCTCACGGACCCTGTTAAGACCAACGGACCTGCCTCCTAACTGTGAGACAAAGGAGTTCATTTTTGTCAAGGCAGCAAATGGACGTGTGTATAAGGAACCCCTATCCTGTCCACTTTTGTTCACTGATCCTTTAACGGATCAGGCAGTTCGGTACAGGGTAATTATTTCGAAGGTATGCCCGGTTAATTTGTTGGGTAGGGACTTAATGCATACCTTTGGGATAGCGGCTGTGCCCACTACATGGGGAATTAAAGCCAAAAGAATGGTGGTCACCCAAGAACTAATGGTCCAGGGGACACGGGAATTACACTACTGGTACAGCCAAGACCTAATAGCCACCGGACCGGGAACTATTACCCAGGATCTGATTAACTTGGCCCTAAGTAAGTATAGGGACCAACATCCTACGGTGGCGGAACAATTACATTGCACCATGTATTATCGGAAAATGGCAGGACCTGATAGGGAATTTGAAAAACAGTTTCTGAGACATAGGGTAAGTAAGATAGTGCTGAACAATCTTTTCTGGGATACGCAGGGTAATGCTGTGGCAACTTGCACCTTGACCAAGGAGATGGAGAAGTTGTTCTGATCCCACTATGAGCCACATGTCTCAATTACTAAGGCGGAGGGCACTAAATGGGTAGACTTAGGGAAAAAGGTCACTGATTGGAATAAAATGTCAGAAAGACAACTGAAAGAGCACCAGGTTCAAGTTCAAAGACTAAACTGGGTAACACAGGCTAAACCGACAGTACACATGAGAGAATGCAATTCTCCGCCTAGCTGAACTTTCCTCCTCACCCAGGAGGAAGAACAAGTTTTAAGGAATATTCCACAATGTCTATGGTCACTCAATAAGGGGGATGTGGGCTTAATGAGAACGGCAGCTGAAGTATGGTATCCTCTCCTCAGGTTATTGTAACGAGACCACTTTCGGAAATGACAATGAACTTCTGATAGGTCAGACGCATAGTCTGGCAGACGTCTGGTGGTTCTGCGGAGATAATAGACTGAGATCTCGGCTGATAGAACCCTGGAAAGGAACATGCACTCTAGTAAAATTGATTTTGCCTTTCTACATCTTACCCATGGTGGCTGATGAACTCCCCATGACGGCCCTCAAAGCGACTCAGCAGAACAAAAGGCTTAAAAAGAGACAGGCTCCAAAACAAGCCTTTGACGATGGAGTATACATCGATAGTATTGGGGTCCCGAGAGGAGTTCCTGATGAATATAAGGCCATAAACCAAATAGCCGCAGGATTTGCTTCCATTTTCATATGGGTACAACCTAACAAAAATGTGGACTGGATCAACTACATATATTACAACCAACAACGCTTTGTGAATTACACAAAAGATGCTCTGAAGGGTGTGGCTGAACAACTGGAGGCAACCTCTCTAGTAGCCTGGCAAAACCGCCTCGCTCTGGACATGCTGCTGGCAAAAGGAGGAGGGGTGTGCAAGATGTTCGGAACTTTCTGTTGCACCTATATTCCGAACAATACTGCGCCAGATGGCAGTATCACACAAGCTCTACAGGGACTTGAAATGCTGTCCAAGGAACTTGCGGAAAAGCAATCCCTTTACTGATTTCCTGCAAGCATGGTTCGGGAAGTGGAGCCACCTTATCGGAAACCTGTTGATATCCATAGGGGTTGCTGCAGCCATTCTTGTGACATGCAGATGCTGTTGTATTCCCTGCATTCGAGGACTGCTGCAAAAACTAGTTGAAACTGCCATCACAAAAACCATGTATCAACAATTGCAGCCAATGGACAATGATGCGTATGCTGAATTGTATGATGATGCATATACTAGTATATAAAGTTGTAAAGTAACCTTTGTGCAAGATCATCTGTAACTCACCTGAAATAAAAATGAATGGGGGGGGGGCGACAGGGTAGAAAAACCAGTGCAATGAAGAGACGCGCAACAAACCAGAATAAACAAAAGAAAGAAGTCAGAAGGAAAAAGGAAGAGTGACCCAGGATCCGAAAGGAAAAGAGTTAAAAAGGGGTCGTAGAAGTACATTAAAGAACACACCAGGAGAAGAAGCGGGTCCGGCAACTTGAAGGTACACACCTCCTACATAGAGACTGGCATTTCACCTCTTGCATGAAATTGGCATGCCTTGGTTATGGCAAAAACAGGATGAGTTATGGAAGGTAATGCACAAAGGCTCTAGTCTTACAAATCTTACCATCTGATCAAGGGTAAATGTTTTTATGAATCTCCTGAACGAAAATCCGTTGGAAAAGTCAGGTGAGGATGTTAATAATCATTTACCAAATAAGAATAAAAGTGTTAATAGGGGGGAAATGTAATAATAATATTTTCTATAACAGCCTTTATTCTGTACTTCTCACTTATGTTTTATCTGCTTGGGGTAACGTACGTGCAAAAGGTTAAAAATGTTAAGTTACAAAAGAACAAACCAGGCTGGAAAATATGAAGGTTGACCTAGGTTGAAAAGTGGAAAGTACCAGAAAGCACAGGAAATGTAAAAAGTACCGACAGCTTAGACAAAAACACCTGTGGAAAGTTCCAGCAGATGTCTAAGCTTTAATGTAGATTATGCTTGTCCAGAAAGTTTCCGTCTGTGTACTATTTCTGTTAGCAATGTGGGTAGAGTGTCTGATAATAAACTATGTTAGGTAAAGCCATATTTTGCTGACAGGATGTTAGATGAAGCTTTAAACTGCTGACAGTTTGGAAATTATTTTTTCTTTTGTTCCAGTATAGAATTCACTATAAAAGCATGAGTTAAACAGTGTTAGACAGACATTTTCTTTGCTATTACAGCTAGATATTTGATGTCTCCTTGTACAAGTAAAATAAAGGAAAAGTTCTTACCTTCAACAGATGTGATGTCCTCATAATTTTTATCTTAACAATGGTTTACTATCAAAATTTCGAACCGTACTCCGACTGTACTATCGTCGAACACTGACGTTCGAAAACGGTAATATCGATGTCAAACAAACAATCTAGGAATGGGTTTTAACATGGGTCGAGGTAGGGGAAATGTTTTTAGTTCAGAATAATACTGAACACCTACCTCGACACATGTTAAAACCCGTTCCTAGATTGTTTCTTTGACATTGATATTACCGTTTTCAAACTTCCGTGTTCGACGATAGTTCAGTCGACGGAGTAAGGTTCGAAATTTTGATAGTAAACCTATATATATATATATATATATATATATATATATATATATATATATAAAACTAAACAGCAATATATAAAGATGCACTTTTAGCAACATAAACTCAGCCTTCATCTAAAAGCAAATACACCACAAAGGCTTTGAGTATAGTGAAGGAAAGAGAAGTTATAGAAAAGGGGGAAGGTGGGTGGTTAACTCAGACTGCACCAGTGAATACAATCGAACATCTATATTTATGTTAAGTGTACACAACTGTACTATGTTCTTCTTGTTTCACTGCTGCAGTCATTACATTTGGGTAGAATCCTAAAGCTATGCATGGGAGGATGGAACTAAATAGTATTAGGAGTGGCTGTGAGGCCCTGCAGAACTGCAGTGGCAAAGCCTGCCCTAGATTTAGAAAAGAGAGGCAAATGATAATGCTTTGAAAAGGTATGAACAGAGCTCCAAGTAGCAGCTTCTAGAATGTCTTTGGTTGGAACTCCTCTGAGAAAGGCTGCTGAAGTAGAGGCAGCTCTGGTGGAATGTGACCTGATTCCCTTGGGTACAGGTTTATCATGATGCAAGTAGCAGAAACAAATGCAGTGGCTTATCCACTTACAAATAGTCTGCTTTGATACAGCCTTCCCCTCTGATCCTGATTCAAATGCCACCAGTAGTTGCTCAGACTTTCTTAGAGATTTGGTTCTGTTTAAGTAGAATCTTGTTTGTGTACATCCAATGAATGCAGAATCGGCTCCCCCTTGTTCTGCGGATTTGGGTAAAATGTTGGCAGATTTGGTTAAGAGCCACACTGGATACCACCTTAGGCATAAAGGAAGGATTGGTCCTGAGGGACATCCTGTCCGGGTGAAATGTAATAAAAGGCTCCACAGCCATGAGAGCCTATAGTTCTGAAACCCTTCTTGCTGAAGTGATTGCCAAAAGGAAAGCTGTTTTCCAAGATAAAAACGTTATATCCACAGTAGCTGCTGGTTCAAAAGAAGGCAGGGTGAGTTTTTCCAGCAAAAACTCGAGGTCTCATGCAGGAGTTGGTGATCTTCTGGGAAGCCTTAAATGTTTGGCCCCTCTAAGATACTGCTTTAGCAGAGGATGAGGGAAGATAGGAGGCTCCATGTTGTAGTGAGCCAAAATGGCAGAGGCATGGATTTTTATTGAAGAAAAGGATAGGCCCTTGTCAAGCATCTCAGTCAAGTATTGTAAAATCTGAGGGATATTTGGCTTTGTTGAGTCCGTTCCTTGTGCTTGGTTTCAAGCACAGAATCTCTTCCATTTATCAGCATAAGATTTTCTAGTACTAGGCCTTCTGGCTTCCAAAATGACATCCATATCAGATTTACTGAGAGGTGTTGTTTGAATAATTACATGATCAGCCATGCTGCCAGGTTCAGAGTTTGGAGTTTGGAGCGGAGTGTGCAGAATTTGACTGTTCTGCTGAGATAGTAGATGAGGTATTTGAGGCAAGTACCAAGGAGGGAGATGAGACACATTCCATTGAGTGGAATCATTGTTTCCAGATTGTGACAATGTTGACTCCATAAGCTTTTTAGGTACCACTGAAGTTTCCACATATGCAGTCTTGCATATGGAATCAGTAGGATGCAGGATGCCATGAAGCCCAAAGCCTGCAGAATTTGTCTTGCAGATAACTGGGTTTTTGTTGCCATCTGTTTGAAGTATATAGTCAGTTGCCTTTGTTTGTCTGGTGTAAGGTAAGCCATCTGGGCAGTTGTATTCAAGCTTGCACCCAGGAATGTAATTATTTGAGAGAGTACCAGTTGTGATTTCTTTTCATTTATGGTGTACCCTAGGCATGCTAGAAGCCTTTTTACAAACACCAGATGTTAAAGAGTGTCCTTGTCCTCTGCTTGTATGAGACAGTCGTCCAGATAAAGATAAATTTGTATGCTTCTTTGTCTGCAGAATGCAATTACTGGTGCCAGGCACTTTGTAAAGACCCTGGGCGCAGTAGATAAGCCAAAGGGCAGTGCAGAGAATTGGTAATGCAAAAAACCTGCCTTGAAGCGGGGGTATCTTCTGTACGATTCCTTTATTGGGATATGCAGGTATGCGTCTTTTAAGTCCAGAGTCACTAACTAAGTGCTCTTGCCCAGCATGAGCAGTAGCTGTTGTAAAGTCAGCATTTTGAATTTTGGAATGTCCAGGAACATGTTCAAAATCGATAAGTCCAGTACTGGATGCCAGGCATCATCTTTTCTGGGTACCAGGAACAGTCTTGAATAAAAACCTTGTCCTTTTTCTTGTTCTGGTACTGGTTGAATAGCCCCAATATCCATGAGGGACGTAACTTGTTTCTGAGCCTCTGCCCATTGATTTTGTGGCAGATCTGGCCAACTATTTGGAATTGGCAAAGTATGGAAATGAAATCTGTACCCCTAGGATACTATGTTTAATACCCACTTGTCCTGGTAATTAACTGCCAATTTTGAGCATGAAGTGCTAATTTTCCCCCCAAGGGGGCTACCAGAAGATAAGTGCTCGGTGATGGTAGAGGGAAGTCATTGAGACTGCTTACTTTAGGGTTATGATTTGTTTCCTCCAGATTTGGAGGTAGAGGCACCCCATTGCTTTGACCTGTAAGAACCCTGTGATTGGTATCTAGAGCCTTTTGACTGCCTAGATTTGCATTGACAGGCTCTGTTGGACACAAGAAAGGACCAATTTTTAGTAGGCCAGTGGTTGGTAGCTGCACTTGTAATAAGTCTTTTACAGTTTGCATAGGATTTTCATTTGTACTGTATTCCTTGCCTAGGCCCAGATCATAATGTGCCTTGCTGTCGGTTTTGTGTCAGGGTAATTAAATCTGGATCCAAAACATTTTGAAGCAAAAATATACCGACGCTTAATAGTGCATTGGTTAAATCTAGCACAAAACCGACAGCAAGGCACGTTATGATCTGGGCCTAGGCAAGGAATACAGTACAAATGAAAATCCTTATGAGGTATTTGCTTCCCACAAGTAATGCAATTATTAACTTTTACTGACATCGGTAAGGAATAAGAAAAAGTTTCCCCAATGGGGTACTTAGCTTTAATTGAAGACTTTGGTTGTGAAACTCGAATACAAAAATTTCAAGAGTCGGCCTACCGGCACTTGCAAACTGCTTCTGCTTCGGGCACTGCGCGGCAAGAAAGACTGAATAAAATGGCGTCGGCTGCATGTTTTATACCCCTGATAACCTGACGTCATGGAAGAGGAGACAGCAACCGATGCAGGACCCAAGACTTTGTTATTCAGGCCGACTGAGGGCAACCTGCCAGCAGATTACCCAAATGTAATGACTGCAACAGTGAAACACGAAGAACATCTTGCTGTTGTTGGGGGGCCCAGAGAACCAGGGCCCCAAGCAAATGCAGGATTTGATGACGCCTAAAGCCAGCTGTAACAATGTCAGTTTATTCACAGCAAGTTGCTCATGAAAGTTTAATCCTTGACTTATAGCTGAAATGTAAACATGTCCACGTTCATTTTCAGGAGGAAAGGGTGGCAGTATAAAACTAAACTATACAGATAAAAATTTAAACAGGAAAATGGAAAAAAAATACACATGGATGTAGTGCAGTTGATTTTAGGAGCACAGAAACACAAATAAACTCTTGAGTTAATAAAACAATTTCCCTCAGATATCAGGAAAAAGCAAGCATGCCAAAGGATTTTGCTATTTTTTATGGTAATGGAAAAGTAAGTTTCCAATGTGTCATGAAGAGAACATCCTTTACCCATTCCCCAGGAAGATAACTCTTGATAAATCTGAAAATGCAGTTTTAATGGAATATATCTTCCCAAAAATAGTCTTATAAATGGTTTGAAAAATATAGACTGAAAAACAAAAAAAAAAAACTGCCTAGAAGAAAATGTAAGAAAATGTTTATGAATAATAAATTGATGGATGCCGTTAACTGCCTGCTAAATTTATTACTGCATCAAGCAGCATTACGAATGTGTACCCAGAGTACCCCCCCAAGGGCACAGTGCTCATCAGCCTGTAAGGCACTGAATAAATGGAGAGGTCAGCAGCTGCATTTAAAACCTTCATTATGATACAGCTCTAGTTCCGTTTGCATTAATGCAATGCACTTGAATTTAACACAAAGGTAGATGGTGTCTCTCAAAAGCATTAATAAATAGGCATGAAGGTGGTATAGAAATATAATATGAAAACATCAACATTTCTGCCACAGTAGTAACAAACCTTTGTGAGAAACACACAACTCACACCGAATGAAAACCCACTGGTATTTTCAAATAAGGTGGCACTAAAGTTTAGAAGAAAATACACAGCCTTTTGTAAACAGACGCACTGAAAAGACCATAAACAATAATTAAAGCAAGAGGAGGAAGGAAAAGCATACAGGAACCAAAAGCGCAGACTGAGGAAGCAACAGCTAATTTAGTGATGACGGGAGATGGAAATTTACAAAAAACTTAAGGAAGCTAAAAAAAGACAATATATGGGATAAACAAACTCAGTAAATACAATGTATGAGGGGGAGACAGATAAGGTAGTGAAAACATGGTTGTTGAATGAATCCTGCTGCTCAGTAATCATTAACAGATAGAAGGCTGAGTTATCAAATTCAGTCAATGCAAGAGCCAAGGTAAGGGGGATGATCCCACGGTGTCTTATGTTTAGGTTATTTCTCCTGTAAACATTTAATACCCTAATGTAAATAGAAAACGCTTAATCTTTTTAGCTTTATCATTTGTCCTCGGCCTTCTCTTTTGTTTGTATATCCTGTACTGAGCTTTCAAATTGTCTACTGAAAGTGAAACTCTCTCCCAAAGATAAAGAGGGATAAAGCTCTGAGTTAAATTAGTGACTCAGGTGCATGACGGCACAGGCAGGGAGGATGGACATGCCTAAGTAAGGGGAGGATGGGGGGGTTAATGTGTGCTTAGATGTACATCTTGCATGTAGGCCCTATCTCCATGGCAGAGATAATTTCAACTGCATGCAAAAATCCTGGTAGAGGGAGAGACAGTCAAGCTAGCAGTCCAGAGTAAGGCATACATTTTGCATTCCCATCCCACAAATCGTGACAACTGCATTGGCAGACAAATATGGCTTACCATACCCAAATGGCTGTGCTGATGACAGCTCATATGATTCGTTCTCATCCATGAGTTAAGCAGGACTGGTTCATGACAAGGAACTTGATGAACAACAGATGATAGGTTTAAAAGAAGCCTAATGATCCATGGGAAAAAAGACATGGCAGATTCATCCCAAAGTTTTCTAAGGAATTACAAAAGAATTGTTGACTTCAGTAATCTTGTTAGTAAATTACGAATGAAGGTTCACAAAGAAGATAGGTGTGATTTCACATCGCAAGAGTAGATGTAGGACTGAGTCAGGACACAGCTGGCTCACCTAAGTTTTAATACAACTATGGAATTATTGCTGAAATAAGAAATTTTAACTATTTGGAACTCAGACAAGCACAGTTACTAAGTCATTAGAGCTCCAAGCCAGGCAGTGCTCTTTGAGAGTGCAACCAGAGGATAAGGTCAGAAGAAAAATCTTCCCATTTGTTGCAGGCACAAAATTAAGCATTAGCACTAATGTACAAGAAAGTATATCAGTACTTATTAATTAGAGCAAATTTGTCAAGATTGCAAGAGTGGTCAAAGGCATAACAGCTAAAATTCAATATGAAAAGATACACATGGGGAAAAAAAACAGGAAGGGAGTATATTAGTAGGTGGCAAAAAGCATAAAAAATAAATGACAAATTTAGTCATATCTAAGTGCACAGAAGTAACCAAATAATGAGATAAAAGTAAGGAATATTAGGCTAACACAGAGATGCACAGAAAAAGCCAAAAACAACATTGTATTTCTATATAAATGGATAATAAGACCCAGTCTGGAAAACTGCATGCCACTCTGGAGACCTCACAATTATAAGGGCATGCCAGGTAGCAATTTCAGGCGACAGTACCAAAAATGGTACCTGCTCTAAACCAGAAGCCACAGACAGACTAGAAGATTTTACCATGCATTACCCCAGGAAGAGGAGCTGTGGAAACATAAGGAAGACAGGTTTATAGAAATCCAGAAAGTTTAGGTTTGAGCAGGTTTCACTTTCTCAAACAAGAACTTATGATTAGATATCATATTTGTATTTAAGTTGGAGTCACATGCTGCATCATACAGGGGAGCACTCTTCCTGATGAGGTGGTAAGTATACCATATGCTAGTGCTACAGCTGAAGTATGACTGTATTTGAGGGCATGCCTTTCTGTGCAACTTGAGTACAAGTACACAGCATAAAAACGTGCTGCGGTTCAAAGGTTAAGGATTCTGCTACACTTCTAGGGGTACAGACCCTAACACTATTTTGTGCAGTTTATACATTCCCAGTATCTGTACTGGTTTCCTTCAGGTGCGCTAGTATTCTGTCAACACAAGCTGGTCGACAGGTCTCCTTATCTAGTGCATTTACTCTTAACCTTGTAGCCAAGGTAATTTCTAAAACGTGTTGAAGAATGATTAGATCACTTATCTATTTAACAAATAAATATCTGGCCTGGCTTCCTTTTGTTCAGTTGTAATACTGTATAAATCCAGTTGATGTGAAACATAACATATTAGCTATGATTATTCCCATCCAGTTATCCAGGTTGTGCTTAAAAAGGGGTAAAGAGGTACTCTGCTTGACGTGGAGAGGGAGTCTCTTCCATAGATAGGGGAGTCTCTGGGACACAAATCTGTCCTGCCAACAAGTCTTGTTGATGTCACAGACCAGGTTGAGGCAGAGCGTGCAGGTTACTCGTGTGGAGCTTGACTTGTGGATATGCAGCAGTCCTATCAAGATGAGACCCTCTTGGAGAATGTCCACATCACTAGGGGAACTGATGACAACACCCACCTTGGAGTCATCTGCAAACTTGGTCAGATATAAGCCCACTGGTTTTGGCCTGCTCCTCAGAAAAGTATATCCCAAATAACACAGGCCCCAAGACTGAACCCTGGGGTATGCCGCTTGTTACGGGTCTACTGCTTGAGGTGGCATCCCCTATTTTGACTACATGGGTTCTATCAGTGAGCCAGTTTTCTACCCATCTAGTAACATATGGATTGATGCCTAGTTGAGAGAGTTTATCTATTATGCCCGAGTGGGAAATAGTGTCAAAGGCTTTGGCCAGGTCAGTATAGGTGGTGTGGACCATCTTCCGCTCGTCCATGACTTTGGTGACTGTCTCAAAGAAGTTGACCAAATTTAGCAGACATGACCTCCCCTTCTTTTTTTCTTCTTCTTTCAGTTGCTCCCATCAGGGGTCACCACAGCAAATCAACTGTTTCCATTTCTTCCTGTCCTCTGCATCTTGCTCTGTCACACCAACCACCTGCATGTCCTCTCTCACCACATCCATAAACCTTATCTTAGGCCTTCCTCTTTTCCTGTTACCTGGCAGCTTCATCCTTAGCATCTTTTTCCCAATATACTCTGCATCCCTGCATCAGCACATGTCCAAACCAACGTAATCTTGCCTCTCTGGCTTTGTCTCCAAACCTTTAAACCTGGGCTGACCCTCTAATATACTTATTCCTAATCCTGTCCATCCTTGTCACACCAAGTGCAAATCTTAACATCTTCAACTCTGTCACGTCAAGCTCTTTATTCTGCCTTTTTGTCAATGCCACTGTCTCCAACCCATATAACATAGCTGGTCTAACTACCCTCTTGTAGACCTTCCCTTTTACTCTTTCTGGTATTAGTCTGTCACAAATCACTCCTGACACTCTTCTCCACCCACTCTATCCTGCCTGTACTCTCTTCTTCACCTCTCTTCCACACTCAACATTACTCTGAACTGTTGATCCCAAGTACTTAAACTCATCCACCTTTACCAACTCTACTCCCTGAATCCTCACCATTCCTCTACCCTCCCTCTCATTTACACACATATATTCTGTTTTAGCCCTGCTGACCTTCATTCCTCTCCTCTTTAAAGCATATCTCCACCTCTCCAGGGTCTCCTCAACCTGGTCCCTACTCTCACGACATATCACAATGTCATCTCCTTATAAATCAAATAACACAGGTAAAAACTTATCTGTTATACCCAACATCTGGAGCCCCCTTTATTAGGTCATACAATTAGGATGACTTCCAAGCAGTAAATCCAACATGGCAGAAAGAAACAGAACAGCTAAAAGGGAAACAATCAGATGCTTGGTTCCTGAAGTATCAATGTACCAAAGGAAGACAGACTCAGAGTTGTGGTCAAAAATAATGCTTTGTGAAATTGTGAGCCAAGCATCGGGGTAGACACATCACAAATTGTATGAAACAGGGCACTGTTGAAGCAAGCAATGCAGTCAGTCACACCTATAGTGAAGGAGCTTTCGGCCACTTTTCTGATGAAGAGTGAGATACCTCATAGCAAAAGATAATGCATTTGGCAAGCTATTTGGGAAGAATTACCAAAGCAAAAGGGATAAACAACAAATTATCTCACTAAACTAATTTCAGATGGAATCAGATTAGATGCTCTAAATCCAGAGTATAAATCCATTTTAGTCTCTTGGTTTCTGCCCCTATGAAGAAAACAGGGAGCTAAATACACAGGTGAAGGAACAATTTAGAAACCATTTTTGTGGAGGAAATTAAGGTTAAATCTGAAGGGATACCAGTTCCTTTTGAAGAGCCAGATACAGGCATCTGTAGATAAGGTCTTACAGGTCTGAGATCTATAAGCACAGGTAATGGCCAAAAGAAAAAAGTTATCAAACTTAACAGTTCAGTATTATTAAACAAGCAGGTTTCAACAAACATGAGACAGACAAGATCATCAATCATGAGTTTGTATCATGTGGGTGGTTCATAAGAAGGTGTAAAACTGTTTAAAAAAATATATATGCTATCAATGACTTTCCTATAGCTTGAAAGAGGCTCACTATTAGAATCTGAGAACCAATGACCAAAACCAAGAGCATCAGTGTGATATGAACCATGTGCCAACATCCATGCTTGTTGTTCCCAAGGAAGGATGGTTAGAAATTTCTGATTTTTGCACTAAACACTTTGCTTCTATTTCACACAACTTCTCTTTTGCAATGGTTTAAACCCTAAATGAAGTTATATACAGAACTCATACTTAACCCTTCCCCTGGTAGCCTCATGTATGGGTATAAAATTACAAATCTATGTCTAGAATACAAATACATAGCTGGCCTTAGTCACAAGCCAACTAGGCATCCGTCTAGGGTGCCGCTCTAGTAGGGTCACTTTTCCAGTATTTATTTTGTGTAGGTAGACCAGGATGGGGGGCACCAGATGGTGTGGTAGTGCGGCGTTGTGGAGCCCTTTTGCCTAGGGAACCACTTGACCTAAGGCCTCTCATGATACAATACATATCATATCTAGTAATGTTTACGTGGTTTTTCATTGTTGGGTCAGCTTTTTGTGGTCTCCAAGAGCACAAGTGTACATTTGTCTCCAATCTTCTTCAGAATTCCCAGGTTGCCTCACCCTTACTGGTGAACAGTGCTGCAGTTTCTAATTATACAACTGCTGAGACACAGATTTTGTACCTTCCTGATTTCTCTCAAGCTTTGCTTTAGTTTTGGTTATTTTCTAAGTAACATAACAATCTGGAATGAAACATGTAATCTTGTCACTACCTGAATAACTCAATGTGATTATCTACACCCCTTTGTTCTGTCTCATACACTATCACAAAATATTTTGCCCTCCATAGCTTAATTTTTTATGTTTTTGGCAGAATAATGATTAACAATGCACTAAGTGCTTCTGCTTTATTTTAGTGTTTAAAAGATCTATGTGTAATACAATTAAAACATATATATATATATATATATATATATATATATATATATATATATATATATATATATATATATACACACACACACACACACAAACACACACATATATATAAATATATATACACACACACACAAACATATATATATATATATATATATATATATATATATATATATACACACATACATATACATACATACACACACAATCACACCATACTTTGGACAACACACCATACTTTGGACAACAAAATAAAGACTTCTTTTATAGAATGTGATACTAGCATAATGATCTGCATATATTTTTAATTAATGCCAGTGATAACTATGGATTATTTATTATTCATCAGTTGCCTACTATGAAACAGGTAGTAAGTCAATTAATCATGAATCACTCAGGAATGTAAAGCAGGCAGGCATGTTCCCATATTTAAATATATATAATTTACCAAGGTACCTAGTGATATGCTCAGAGCTGCACTGAGCTTGTTCCTTAATTACATGCTACATATGTAACATTAACCTCAAACGACAGTATTGTAGAGCAGCAGAAATCCACAAAACACAGAGTTCTATAGCAAGCCCTTTTCATTCTTGCATAGTGTATGCATTATTGCTCTATGACAGGACTAAATCTGATTGCTGTCTAGTTAGCTGTACTTAGGAAACCACGCTGTACAGAGCCACGATTAACAGGTGAAACTATATCTGCTTATGTTTAGTAAGTTTTCTCCTTTGCCATTCTTATATATATATATATATATATATATATATATATATATATATATAAACATTCAAAGATAAAATTTATTTAGAATTAAAAGAATTTGCTGCCATTTTTATCATCACCACTCATGTTTACACACAGGACTCACTAATTTACCATGAGCTAATGTTGCTATAAACCTGTAGCTAAGTCAGCATTTTAGAAACATTCATTCATATGCAAGTCTGTAGATAACATAGTGTACTCATGCTGACATTGTTCAGGAAAGGCCTAAAATAAAGGGTTGAGAGCATACCTTTCAACTGTCTCTGATTTTGACTAAAATTTTAGCTCTGACCCTCTTAATCCCTTCCAGAACTGACATTTGGAGAAAATCTGGTGAATGGCAAGCATTTAATAAGTAGTGAGAATAATTAATAGTTAAAGACTTCTTTTACATCAATATATTCACATTCTGTTATTTTGTCAAGGTCTTACGTTAATAGTGCTAATATTTTAAAAGTGCTAATATTTTAAAATGTCCTGTTTGTCACCGATTTTTTTTTGTGAATCTGTTCTTGATTCTGGTGAGATTTGCCCCTGCCCTGACTAGTTACGAGGCATGATGTACAGTCAAGTCCAATAACTTTACTGAAAGTCTTGGACCACTAGCAGTCATGTGACATGCATCCACTTATGGTAACATCCAGTCTTAAAACTATATGACAAAGTATCCTACAGAATTTTAGTTGGTACATTTAACTGGGCAAGTGAACTGTTTGAAGGAAACTTTTCAGCCACAACTCATGACATTTAGACAAAGACATTGTTACAAGAGTAAAAAAAAAACATTCAGGGATACACAATCAGGTGTTAATAATGTTTCATAATACAAGTACATTTCTACAGGAAATTTCTCATTCAAAGTCACAATCATAATACTACAGTTGCTGAAAGCTTTAGCATCAATTCAGGAATAGAGAACAGCAGCATTTTGTAACATAGCTGTGGAACTTGTGCAAGATTAACATGTCAAGCAAATACTGAGTTTGCAACTTGGGTAAGTGAGAGGATATTTTGCCAGTAGGTGTTCTAGTTGAAAAAGCTGGTACTGAAAAAATGAAATGCAAGTTAATAGTCCGTGAAACATTCCTGAAGGGTGATACTGTACAGTATGTAACATTAACCACTTTAGTAATAGATGTCCATCTGGCATGATGACAACTTAGTACTGGAAAACCAACACACAGTTTAGCACTTTTTTAAAGGTAAGTGATCTAGCTGGCATATTTGATGCAGCAGCAACATTTATTCCTTTTAGTTAGATGTGATTTAAGTTGTTTTTGAATAGTCTCCTGTCCTTTTTCTTTTCTAATATCCAGTGGGATATCACTCCAGTAGGTAGGGGCAAGTTTTGAGAATCCCCTTTCAATAGCATTGAGTTTCAATAGTCTTGCCAGCTATGTTTAGTTATTGTTCCTTTATGAATATGATTGTCCTTTCAAATAGTCAGGTTATTAGAGGTGGAAAATATATTTCATTGTGCAATTTGTAGGTTAAAGTGTTTAGTAGTGATGACATTATAACTTGGAAAGGGAACTGGTTACATTTAGATATGCTTACACAGTTATGTTCTCTCTGGCTGGCCAAGTTAATAGATGCATGCATGCTATTTTCTGTGTTTTTATTTAATGTTGAGTTATGTCTGGAGAGTAATGAAATTATTGGAAGCCCATATTCTAACCTGGGTAACAGCACACACATGGTCACTCACCAGCTACAGTAGCAGTATATGGACTAGAACACAGGAGTAAAGGTATGACAATGGCAGAAATTAAGTGATTCATAATGTATCATTTGTCTTTAGATTTGAGTCAGAAGAAAAAAATATTCATAAAGTTGCATTTTTGCAATCTGACTATCCCCTTACTAGTACTAATAATTTCAGATTTCTGTCAGGATGTGATGGAATGTTTTAAAGCTAATCAGCATGACATTCAGTCCTGTGAGTTACTCCCAGCAAGTTCTGTAAAAATACCCTTGTGTAATATTCACCTGCATGGGGGATGGGGCTATGCTTTATATGCCATGTACTGTACTGTACACATAAACTTGCATTGACTCACATTTAGAATAGTTCTCATTGGGTTGCTCAACACTTTGCTGAAATGCATATTCAGATGTATCACATTATAAATCTAACCCTGTGCCTTGCAAGCCACCATAACACAAAGCAACAGTTACATGGTTTAGTTACATTTTGCTGCCTCCTGATAAATTGCACTATATGACATCCATCAGCCTCCACTGCTATTCCTGCAATATTTCTTAGCATAAATAACACAGGTCAGAATATCTAATGTGTATTCCAGGCTCCTCTAAAGGTTAGCATGTCAGTACATACTTTGATAAGATGCTCACTTTTCAAAAGAAAAGCATTTCATATACTGAGGGATGACGTGCACAATCCTGGAAATATTCCATAAATGAAAACAATGATTTCACTAAAGCTGATACTTGGTCCTTAAATGTGAGCCATGTGTCCAGGATCACCTGGAATCACACAACTTATTCACAAACTTAAGCCTGCTGTTACCATAGAAAATACTCAGATGACGTGACATCGCTGAAGAATCCTTCAAGGTAGCAAGAACTGCCAAGTGCCATGGCCTTGGTTTTAGAAAAAGTTTGTGTAAACTGATTATACATAAACCACTGAAGTATGCCCTCCATATCTTCAAAAAGAGAACACGCATTTCTCTATCTTGACCCGAGGAAGGAGAGAGGTAGAGATTGGTACTACCATCACAGTAATGGTATGGTGGGGTCACTTTTGCAAATGAGATTCCCCTGTGAAAGGATGAACACAAACAATCAAAAGTAGAGAACCCATGATGAGGTCCTGCAGTATTTCACAATTCAGATGAAATGGGTTAGATGTGTTCAGTCTTAAAGTCACCACCTAAGTATGGCTAGCGAAGTAAATCACAAGCCACTCCGGGACAATACAAGAGAGATGATAGTAGTATCACAGATGCATGGCTGGTGCAGAGACACCAAGGAAGACAAGAGCAGAGAACTAAGACCAATAACTACACCAAGGAGGACAAGAGCAGAGAACTAAGACCAATAACTACACCAAGGAGGACAAGAGCAGAGAACTAAGACCAATAACTACACCAAGGAGGACAAGAGCAGAGAACTAAGACCAATAACTACACCAAGAAGGACAAGAGCAGAGAACTAAGATCAATAATTACACCAAGGAGGACAAGAGCAGAGAACTAAGATCAATAATTACACCAAGGAGGACAAGAGCAGAGAACCAAGACCAATAACTACACCAAGGAGGACAACAGCAGAGAACTAAGACCAATAATTACACCAAGGAGGACAAGAGCAGAGAACTAAGACCAATAACTACACCAAGGAGGACAAGAGCAGAGAACTAAGACGAATAACTACACCAAGGAGGACAAGAGCAGAGAACTAAGACCAATAACTACACCAAGGAGGACAAGAGCAGAGAACTAAGACCAATAACTACACCAAGGAGGACAAGAGCAGAGAACTAAGGCCAATAACTACACCAAGGAGGACAACAGCAGAGAACGAAGACCAATAACTACACCAAGGAGGACAACAGCAGAGAACGAAGACCAATAACTACACCAAGGAGGACAAGAGCAGAGAACCAAGACCAATAACTACACCAAGGAGGACAAGAGCAGAGAACCACGACCAATAACTACACCAAGGAGGACAAGAGCAGAGAACCAAGACCAATAACTACACCAAGGAGGACAAGAGCAGAGAACCAAGACCGATAACTACACCAAGGAGGACAAGAGCAGAGAACCAAGACCGATAACTACACCAAGGAGGACAAGAGCAGAGAACTAAGACCAATAACTACACCAAGGAGGACAAGAGCAGAGAACCAAGACCGATAACTACACCAAGGAGGACAAGAGCAGAGAACCACGACCGATAACTACACCAAGGAGGACAAGAGCAGAGAACTAAGACCGATAACTACACCAAGGAGGACAACAGCAGAGAACTAAGACCGATAACTACACCAAGGAGGACAACAGCAGAGAACTAAGACCGATAACTACAAAGTAGAATCCACACTGTTCATAAACAATTTTATTCAATAACCTTGCTTAAAAAATGAAGGTTCGAGATTGGGTGGAAATTATCAGAAACACCATGATCAACAAATGTTTCCTCAGAGCAGTATGTGGGCCCAAGATGTCCACATTAGCTTTAATCAGCCAGGAGTGACAAGAGTTCAACCTGCAAGTTGTAAAATATATACCTAAATTCACACTTAAGAGCAAATTGCAATTAGGAAAAGCAAACCATGCCCACAGAGGGACAATCCTTAACAATTACTTGAAAACTGCCCACTATACCTGAAGGAGGACAAGCAGATCTGAAAATGATAGTCTTATCAGTGACGAAATTAAGAAGCTGGCTCACAATGGTATAATGATAAAACCATCAGGCTGTGTTGTCAGCAAGAGCTGTACAGCCTGTCCTTCACCCAGAAAAGTGTTTTTAAGTTAACTCTGCAGACAGCGCTCAACAGGTAAATTGCCTTGTTAAGAAATATATCAATCGGGTGTATCACATAGTCCTTATCCATATTAAGTATGTCACTCCTCAAACCAGTATCTCCAGTGACACTCCAATTTTCACCCTTCTCATCTCAGAGAAGGGCTCTCTGCCAAACAAAGCCTTCCACTCCTTTAGTTAGACAGAGCATACATGACTTAGGGTTGGCATATCAATAGCCAGTATCATGGATTTAATGCAGCCACCTACCAGGCAATAGGAAAGGAAATGAAACTTTAATAGAGAGTTTATAGTAGTATGGTTAGTAGAGCTGCACTCCCTCGGTTCAAAGCTTGAGGAAGTTAGCATGCCGAAAGAAACTAGGAAGCAGCTTGGTCAAGAGTCCAGCTCTACTACCAAGTCCAGACTGTGTCCAAATATATATACTGCAGAGGTAATATGAGCAAATCTAAAACCTTTTATGACACAACCAGTCTCGTTAGTGAGCATCATCAATTCACCACTGGCTGAGCTACTAAAGTCACCAAGAACAATATTTTGTGTAAAAAAACAAAAAGCAAAAAACAAAACAGTAACTTTTTGTATAACTACCTTCACATAACAAGGTACATCATAGATAAGAAGAAACCCAAGTCTACTCCTGCAGTAAAGGACATGTTCAAAAGAGATGGTCATTCTAATGACAACTTGAGTTAGCTAGAGCCTGGATATTAATAAGGCAAACAGTGACCATACCCCAAGTACTACCTTGTCTAAGACAATGAATAAAGAGACTCCAAGTGGAATGGAGGGTGCCAGATGTGGACCAAAGTCATCACCCAGGTCTCCAGAAAAACACAATGCTTGTTTCCAGCAGCTTGCATTAATGCCTAGTGCCCTAAAGGGGCCACAGAATAGATCCGATGTACTTGCCACTCCAGAGGAGTCAGAACCTTAGGGTAGTACTCAAAGGCATAAGGGTTGGGGAATACTTATGATATTTCATCCTGGGATGGGAGCTATACGGATGAAAGCCCACCACAGATATTTGGTCAGGTGTACCCACAGTGGCCTGTTGCTGATGACCACACCTATGTCTGCATAATATACCTCAATGCCAACAAAGGTGGAAGATGGGAACTGGCAGAGTAAAAGAAGAATGACAATAGCAACAAAAGGAATACAACACAAAACCATATTGTTGTTTGCCATTTCCTGCCACTAAACAGTACACCAGATGGCAGTGCACTGAAGTGCAATAGTTCTCTTGCTTTTATTTTGGCATTTTGCATCAAGTTATCAGGAATTACAGCACACTGCTTGTCAGATGATTGATTACTGCACTACTATGCATGTCATTCTCATTGCACAGTTCTTGAAATCGTATCTGCAAACATGTACACTAAAGTGAAATTATATCTGACTATAGCTTTACATTACCATGCTTTACAGAATACTACTAGTCAGTGAGGACTGTCACTGTTTGCTAATTCTACTTTACATAGTGAAACACCATTTGAAGTAAAATAAAGTATTTTTCGTGTCTATATTTTGAAGTTCACTTCTCAGTACATGTTATCACAGAATAGTTTTTAGAAAATTAGCAAAATCGTGTTAATTCACTTTTAAAGAGAACAAATACTTGTACGCATCTAAATCGTGAAATACTTCTCATTCTTATTTTTGAAAGTGTCCCAAGGGATGGCTAAAGACTCTTAGATAAATTCAACCAACCTTAGTTAACTCCTTAATAGTGAATCCTCGCCACTTCACCAAAGCACTTGTAAATATCTTTAATATTTATTAAAACTTTTTAATGTTTGAAGAGCTGTATAAGCACTACCCCTTTGGGGCATTTTCAGTTAGTCCTAAACCATCACTATCCAGGCAGGCAAACTAGATGGTCCTTCAAGACTCATTCAAAGGTTCATTATTGGATAGCTCAGAAGAGCATTTATTCAACTCAGCAGAATTAATACAGACTACAGTTTCGAAGCAAATCTTTACATGGTTGAATTAATACAGCTTCCACTGGCTAAACTATTGTACACATGGGATTTTGCAGCACCGATTAGCATCTGAGTAGTTTATGAACATAGCAACTTGTCCAAGCACTACCATTCTATCACTCCACTGTACACTAATGGAACACCACCAGTACTTTGAAATCAAATATTTGATACTGAGAAATGCTTGTTTTGAACTGATTGTCATGCATACACAATAGACAGATACAAAATGTACATTTCTCTAAGCCAATGATCAGCCTTTGTGACCATCTTCTTATACAAAAGATTTCAGTCCTGAATAACAACATTCTGCTTTTTTTGTGCATCATTTTTTTTAACCCACTGGTAAACTGTACAGTTTAAATATACCTACTACAAGCAGTAATTTTAGCAGAATTACAAGAAAATATAGTGACACTTATTAGCCTCCCCACATAGAAACATCATATTACTAATGGTAAAACAATAAACAGAGCTAGCAAACAGGTAACATAATAACATAGAGGCAGAAACGAGAACAATATGGAATACTGACCACCAGAGATTTGAAGATGACTTTTCAAACTCTAGAAATGTACTGTGATCCTTATTATACCAGGATCCCCCCAAAACGTGCACGCTGATTGGCCAGCGTGCCCGTTGTAAATCGAGTTATACTAATGGAAAAAGGTCCGGTCGCCCAGACTTTTTTCCATTAGTATAACTCGGTTTTTTAAAACACTGTCTCGCTATGTTAAATGGGTTTAACATAGCGAGACAGCTGTAAAATAAGCAACGGAGATCTCTATTGCTTATTTTAAAGCTGTCTCGCTATGTTAAACCCATTTAACATAGCGAGACAGTGTTTTAAAAAAAAGCAATGGAGAAAGCAAGATCTCCGTTGCTTTTTTATAGCTATGTTAAATGAGTTTAACATAGCGAGACAGTTTAAAATAAGCAACGGAGATGTCCGTTGCTTATTTTAAACTGTCTCGCCATGTTAAACTCATTTAACATAGCAAAATACTAAAAAGCAACGGAGATCTTGCTTTCTCCGTTTTTGCCCACAGCTCTGATGTACTGCGCAGGCGCGCAGTATATCAGAACTGCCGCGGATGCCAGACATCTGCGGAAGGGCAGTAAACAGGCATTATACTATGCCATTATTTAAGAAAAGTAATAGTTTCTTTTCTTAAATAATGTCATGGTATAATAGCAATAACCCACTTCTGGGTGTGGGTAATGCTAAATTTACCCACGGTTGGCTTTGTTTGGTCCCTTGGGCTTCGCCCTCGGGACCAAACCACACCAACCGTGGGTAAATTTAGCATTACCCACACCTAGGCGTGGGTTATTGCTATAATATTCCACTACCTTGACTACTGCGCAAAAACAGTTTGCAGGTGAGAAAGTGACTTCAGATGTCACAAAGCAGAACATTTAGACAACATAAACACACCATTTATTTTACAGTCCCTGTAGCTTTGCGCATCTTCAGTTTGCTGTGAGACTGTATAATATTATCCTATAAACTACTGGACTACTCACAGTTAGAGAAACACGATAACAGGAAAGATCTGCCTTCTTTCCCAGCTGACTTTTCATTTTTCAGACTATCAGACACATTCTTGACTTGCAATGAAGTTGTCTCTTCTTAAAAACACCTGATGTCTATCTCATGTTCTTAGTGATAACTGGACATACTATTCTGCTATTCCACTTATGTAATCTGCTCTGGAGGTACAGTTCTTAGCACCATAGAGAGCATCTGTTCACAACATGCACAGCAGCTGGTCCAATAAAGAGAAAATATCAGAGCAGAAGTACGAGTGGAAGAAATGCAGAGGAATATATCAGAATTTTATTTTATTTTACATTTGTTTACCAGGAAAGTCGAACTGGACTAGGTCCATTTACAGCGGAGGCCACAATTAACACAATAATACGCGTTTTATACAGAATTATAACAATAATACATGTTTTAAACAGAATTATAAGAACAAGCTAGCAGTGAAGAACACCAATAGAAGGTATTAGAGGAAAACAGTGGAGGACCATAAATAATAATGTTCAGTATGCATAATAATTCCACATAGCAATATGTGACGGTGACAAAGGACTAGTAATCCAAAACACTATTATTTGCCAGACATAAAAAATGCAAATTAATTTCAGCATCATTATATGATAATACATCACTTTTCCTCTTTCTTCTACATAGTGCAAACATAAGACAATGGTGAAATGTGAGACAGAGGACCAAAGGCTGAATATTCACATTACTAAACTCTCTACATTATAGTACCACGTAATGAGGAAAAGATGGCGTACGAATGTTTTAATTTGCCCAGTCACTGGACAGCATCAAGATATTCTGATTTGTGGCCCAGTTTCACAAAGCCTGCCTGGTCCTTCTCAAACAAATGTAGAAGTATCCTTTAGGATTAATGTGCCTTAAAGTCCCTATGGGGAAGGTCACTGAAATGTCATCATTTGTGATCTGAAACAAATGACTACAATTAACTAGGAGGTGAATGAAATATCTAAACAAGTAATTTCTACATATAATTTACTATTAATGTTGATCCAGTAAACTACAAACAGACTTTATACTTGCTGGAAAAAGGGCATTATCATAACCTTTCCTACCAAGTCATGAAACCCATGGCTGTGAACTGAAATGCACATAAATACGCAGTTAACTGACATGTCTAACACTGCAATACATATCACCACCAAAATAATATCAATACAGGAAAACATTGATTTTTACAGCTACATACATGCAAGCACCCATCTCCATTTACAAAGTAATACCAGGACTACTGAAACCTAAGGGTGAAGAAAAAACTTCATAACAACCAAATTTCTATGACTTTGAAACTCTAAGGCCACGGTATCTGGGTAACATGTATATGAACCAAGTCTCAGACACTGCGGATTCGATGGAAGCCATGTATCCCATGTACATTATCAGTTCAGGATATCACCTCCTATCTGCATGCTCTTGGTTAATAAGAAGTATTCAATGAAAAGGAAAAACATACACTTTAAGTGCAAGTTAAACACAACACTGTATGATATGTTGCAGTTATTTAGCAAACAGAATAATGGCATGTCATGTAGCACATGATATAAACCACTCTAGACAACTACTTCCACTATTGGTTTGTGGAAACAAGTTAGCTGCTCCTGGGGATTACCCACATGCAGTAAATAGGGCAACTGTTAGTCTAATTAAATGATGGCAGTCTACTAAATTAGGCTTTCCTAATAATAATATTAATTCATAATAATAATAATAATAATTAATAATATTAAGCATGTTAATTTTAAAATAAATTATACATACCACCAAGAAGTGAAGATGGGAAGTCAGTTTAATAATCCAGTCAAGAATATTCAGTGTTGGGTTTATATACATCCAAGGCCAGCCAGGCACGCCAGGGGATATCAACACTTCTGCCCTTACATCACTGTGCTCACCTGTCAAAAAAGCAGTTAGATATTAACAGCAACTCAGAGCTAGTGCTGTCAAATGACTGAGCAGTATTTTAGGCCTGATTAAAATGACTGCTGTACAATGAGACTGCTGCCTCACACTTGGAATGGGTTAGCAATCATGTTGCCCTAAACATTTCCATCCAGCCATCCTTCACCCCTTTTTCCCATTTTGCACAAGAGCACTTCAGCAATGACAATCATCTTGAGCCAAGATGTTTACACTATGGGGTGGCTAGCCCTAAACATTTATCTTGCAAAAAATAAAGACATCTCTGGACACTTTACCTAAAACTATCTGGCATTCAGCAGTGCATTGCTAGGATTACTTCATCATGTTTACAGCTAAGAAATGTAACACTTAAGTTAGTAACAAGAATATTTATTTAAGGTTAAAATGCAACACTGTTAACACTCCTCCATCATTGCAATGACATTCCAATTAGTCCACACTACCTCAGCATTCGAAGTGTTATCTGTTTACCTTACTGTTTTCCCCTCTAAATCATATTCTCTGCCATGCCTTACAACCCTTGCCTTGACAGAGCTGTTTCTTAAAATTATACTTACTGACCAGCTAACCTCTTTTCCATACTTCTGGTCTGAGGTGCATACAACTTTTTGTCTAATACATATACATAATATTTTATACATATAAATTTATATACACACGCACATATATATATATATATATATATATATATATATATATATATATATATACATACATATATGCATACACAAACACTCAGTGTGTGTGTGCACGTGTGTGTATATGGACCCCCACAATTTATTGAATGCGCATTTGTTTGATAAATTTCAGGCAGGTTTCTTATGCTGAATGTAATCGGCAAGAGACTGACTTAGCAGTAGTAGTTGTAGTGCGTGTGTGTGTGTGTGTGTGTGTGTGTGTGTGTGTGTGTGTGTTTATATGTAGTCAGGGCCGGTGTTTACATTTTAGGGGGCTTCTAGCAAGTGTCAAGTTGGGGGCCCGCCGGCACTTTCAGTCTAAGTATTACCCTGTCACTGGTCTCCTCCTAAGCAACATTTTTTACATTATGCTGCAAACGTTTAGTGGTAGTACACACAGAATGACATATAGCTTCAATGCTTTTGTATTATGACAGGCCTGTGTACCACATATGTTGGTCAATCTAACAGAATGACATTCACAGTTACTGGCATTTAGTTGCAACAATGATACATTACAATACCTCTTTGTACAGGGCTGGACATTGGTGAAATTGTACCCTAGGTACTGTCTATTGTTTGAGCACCTTCCCTCCACATATCCTCCAGTGCTTTCCTCTGTTTCTCCACCATCTTGGGCTCCCCATACCATGCACCTTACTTTTTTCCTCCCTTTTCTCATTTTGCCTTACTCGTCAGCTTCTTCAAGAAGACAACTTTCTATGTGCTCTGATGTACACTTTAAAGTTTTTCTTTTTTAAACACAACCTTTTCATCCAATGATGGCTTGAGCAGAAATTCTGATTAAGGAAAGCAATTCAGTGTCATTCAGCTTTAGTTTTCCTTGCATCCTTAACTAATTGGGAAATAACTCAATTAAGCTGGCGCCCCCAGAAGCTCTAGGGGTTGCAGATTCTCTGGGATGCATTTTAAAGCATTTTCCCAACCTTTTAATCCAACAGTGGTCTAAACAAAAATAATGAGTAGGAAAATAACTTCAATCTTTTTTTTTTTCTTTGAAGAAAGACCTATGATGTGCCTAAGGCTTTATGGTCAATGCTGACAAAATAAGAGCTCTCAATAAACTAACAAGACAATTGCTTTAAGGATACACAGGTCATACCTGGGAATACAGCTTGCCTCCCTAACCTCCAAAAAGGACCGTCAATGCCCATGTATCCCTCTGGTGTAAGATTGAGACTCCAAGAAGATCAAAGTGTCCAAATGTTCTGCAATATATATTATGCCTTTCTTTTGAAATGAAATTACTTGTTGGCTGCATTTTTTACTGATACTCAGAAGAATATTACATGCGTCCTGACATTATTGGATGTGTGCACAGGTAAAAAAAATCTATGATAATTTTTACAGACACACACACACACACACACACACACACACACACGTGTGCATAAGCCATAGTAATACTAGTTTTCTACTTATTTCAGCAAATAGCAATACATTCTGCAACACTGGTACTGCCACACCAGATCAGCAACTGCTGTTTAGCAGTTACCAAACAGTAGCAGGGATAAGTCACTTACTTCATTGATAAGTAATGTATACCAGTCACTGTCCCTGATTTCAGAGACCTTCCCTGATTTTGCCTCATAATTTTGCTCTGTCCTTCATAAAATGGATTTGCTGGTAAATCATTCAGGATTACAGTCAATAAATTAAGATATCAGAGCTGTATTATTCTTATTGTCCAAAATGCATGTTGATGTAAAAGGTGTTATTCTATTAACTTTTAGGTGAATCCAAGTAATACATAAAACATGTTGCTGATTTTGAGTCTTTATTCTATCAGTTTTGGCATTGCGCAGAATTCTTCAGCAAAACAGAAAAACTTCCTTTAAGATGAGAAGCATCAGCCCTTCTTAAAATCCAAGGTTTGCACTGAGATCAGTCACTCTGGGCTGCTGATCTCTCTAGAGCTTACCTTGCTCGTGTTTGTCATCAGCTTTATCCTAAAAGCGTCATATCACAGCCTGTTAAAGTAAAAGAAGATAACCAGGAAATAGATTTTTCTCATCATTTTTCCACAACCAGCAGCAGGTTTTGTGGGGCCCCCACACAGTCAAGAAAGGTTAAGGGGCCCCCTGCAGCCATGGATATTGCAGGTACCTAAAAGCCGGCTTTGTTGTTAATTTTAGTGGAGAGACTGTCCACCAGCAGGATTTAACTAAGCTAATAGGGCAGTATGTAGTGGTAAAATATTTAATGGAATTGTGAAGCCTGTTACTTGATAAAACACTTTTACTATAACCAGAATATCTTTGAATTTTAAAGGAGATATAAATAAGAGTTATTATTACCCACCAGGATTAGCAAGTATAAAGTACTGCTGTACTAGCCTTTTGTTGGTTTGACAGACATGTTATAAAATATAAATTTAAAGTAAATTGCTGTGGTTGGGGAGCCCCCAAGCAACAGGGGGCCCCTAGCGACCTCGGGGTTTGCTGGTGCCTAAAGTCAGCTATGTATGTAATGTGTGTCTAAGGTATCTTGTGTAGTGGTAGTGACTGCTGCAGAAAGTGTTTTTCTAAAGTATGTTATAACGTTAGGGTTAAGGGATGGATTAGGGTTATCATTGAGTACTAAGAAAGTCCCACTTGCACCCCCTTCGTAATGCTTGCTAACCTTAACCTTACACTTTACTGTAGAAATAATTCTTACCATAACATTACCACTACTTGGACAAATAAAGGGTTACTGTTATGGTACGGTTTTAGTATGAAGCTTGCAAAATAAATTTGTTTTCCTTTTGTTAAGTTTTTTACTTTCGATGTTAGATATTTTTGGTATTATGAATGCTCAAAATATTTTTGCCAATGTATTTGTTTTTGGCATTTGGACTTTTCAGTCATTCATAACAGAATCATATGGTAATAATGCAGAATGTTGAGAATGCTTTATATCAGAAAGATTTCTGGTAGTGTTTTTTGCTAGGTACACAGTATTTCAAATATACAAATTGTTGACTGTATAGACAGTCAACAAATTAAATAACTGTGCAGGTGGAATACTATGGCTAGGCTAGTATGTGGCAGGTGAGAGCATTTTGTGGCATTGGAGTTGGTTTCAGATTACTTGAGTTTACTGTGGGAAATCATTCAGTACAGTTTTCAGATATCCGCTGGTAGTGATTTCTCTTTGTTGGGAGAAACCTCTTTTCTTAAAGTTGGTGTGGCAGTGAAACTGATACATTTAAAACTGGGAGATGTGGAGGGGATTAACCCCAATGGGGATGTAGGTAGAGTTTGACCTCCCCTAACTTACGTTTTTATTTTGTTGCTGTGATTCTGTAGGTTGGCAATGTTTTTCATATTTATTTTTGTGGTGTTCATTATTTAGTTTCCTATGTGTTTTTTGTTGATTTTGTGAGGTTAAATATTTTTGTATTTCAATATTAGCTGATAAAATCACAAATTTTAAAATTTCTTATTGGTTTGCCAAGAAACTCCTTACACTCAAACTAACCACAATATGTTGTGTAGGTTTCCCCTTTTTATATCTACTATTTAACTTTACACCTCTGTTGATAATATTCACAGCTTTTCTCCTTGTCCATTCCAGCTTCCCAACTCTTGTAGTTGTAAATTTCACCATGTCATATATCACAGATGTATCCTTGCTCCAACCCTATAAACATTTTGAAATAATAACCTATAAAACTCTCGGAAATAAAACTGCAAATATTTTACATAGAATTTGAGGACCACAGGGAGGCCATTCAAAAATAACAATTTGAAATGACTAAGAGTTTCTGTCTTAAAAAGTAAAGAATTTCTTAGAACATACCATCTAGTACACCTCTAGCTTATGGCAACCTCACAATATGCATATGGCAAAGTACATGTGGATGACAAGAACTGCCCCAAAATCCTACTTTTAACATTAAAATAATCCCTAATCTGGAGTTGAGGGGGTCACACAGCATCAGTTTCCATGTTTACTCTATCCAGATGCAAAAATGCATACTTTTGTAATGCAGCTGTATAAGCCTTCATACTAGAGCTGATTAACTTATTTGGGCTCTTGGTCAGTTATATAAAAACCTACAAGAGAAGGATTTCTATGTATGCGTTACATCAAAAGCCCACCTACTGACAAATTTCCAAAATCATAACAAAAATGTGGCTTCCCAACAGTTGCTTGATGTGAAACTGCTCAAGTGATAGTAGCACTTGGAAAAAACAGATGAAAGGCACAACTCCGAAAGCTGTTTCTGATAGGGAGTCATTGTCAGTGTACCTTAGAAACCACAAGGGCAATGATTCTCTTCTTTTGGGAGATTTCTCCCTTCTTCAAGTAGGTGCAACTATGGAGCGGATTATATAATTTGGGGGGATTTGCCATACCACAAGTGGGGTGGGGGTTGCTGGGTTGTCTTGCCGACTGCAAAAAACAACATTTAAAATTGATTTTTTTAGTCCATCTGTATTTTGGGTATTTTTTCATCATTTCAGATTGTTGACTTCAAGGAAATAGTCATTTCAAAGTTGAACACAAAAATGTAGCCACGATACAGTAGCAGTTACAACACTATCTTTGGATAAAAAAATCGTAATTGAGGTGTGATATGTAGCTATAATAACTCTGGAATACCTCTGTAAGAATGCTTAGTACAATGTGGCTTTGTGCCATCCAGCACAGATACAAACTACAGCCTGCAGTAAACCGTTAAGGTGTCAATGACTCTGTGTGAAAGCCTTTTCCTTTTCACTTCCCTGTGCATCTGTAATAAACATTTCTAAGTTACATACAATGGCATAGAGTCAGACGACAATGGAAACTTTAAATTAGTGTCAGAATAAAAATGTTAATACCAGATTTTTTTTTTTTGGAATTGACTCTTGTTGTATCTTTCGGCTTTTGCCGGTTAGGGGTCACCACAGCGGAACTCCAGCCCGCTAATGATTGGCAGTAGATTTTTACGTACCGGCTTGCCAGGCCTGACGCACAACCTTCAACGAATGGATGCCCATTCATGCATGTCTCCACACAGAAGACACGTTAGCTGAGAATCGAACAGGACAACGTCTTACTGTGAGGCGACAACGCTACTGCAGAATTGACTCTAGCCCCTGTATTTTATTCTGCCCAGAACAAGACTGCCTGTGTGCTCTCTCTAGGATGACTATTCAATCGAAACACGGAACTGCATAAATCTTTTTGTAACCCAGCATAAAAACTTTGCTAGTGCAGTCTTTGGAAATTTAATGAAAACAATTATTTTCATTGTTTACAGTCAAAATCTCATTTATACCAGTATTTTATTTTTTTTTTTTTCATGTTGATTGTCAAAGTAGAATAAATCATACCTCTCAACTGTCCAGATTTTCACGCCATCTATATTTTTGGTCTATTACTCATAAAACTGGTGTTTTTTGGCAAATCATTGAGAAGTGAAGTCAAATAATGACAGGCATTTGAGTTTAACACTTCAGAAAACGTATGCTAATGCAAAACCTGTCATTTTAACAACTTTACAAATTTTAAAAGAGCAATATGTAAAATTTGTCCCTGTTTGGGGGCCTTTGTTACCCCCTTTATTGTTTTGCCTCTGTCCAGATTTCTAGTGCTTAGACAGAGGTATGTTTATTCTACATGCCATTTTCTCTGTTTTTTGAGCTTGAGATGACTTTTTTATGACTGACTGCTTTACATATGCATGGAAATCTCTCAAAAACTGGAAGCTATGAATTCAACATTTTCAGCTTTATCTCACTCTGAGCAGATTTGCAGACAAACCTGAACACATTCAGCTTGCAATGTTTTCCCATGTCACTTTCTGCATGAAAACAGAGGACAAGTTTCTGTGCTTAAATGTAAATCCAAAGCAAATTAGAGGCAAATGAGAATTTACTGTTTACCAGACAAAGCATTTATCTTTAACTGGAAGTCGATGGGTTCATGAATCAGTAGATGAATATATCATTGATAGTACACCTACGACTCAAGGCTGTGGGTTGGTGACAAGAATGATTCTCTAATCAGAAACAGAATAGTGTGTGAAATCAGAAATCATCATGTCAAAGGCAAAAGAAGCAGATTTGGCACAGGAAAAGCCATACATCTCCTCTTCTCTTTTGACAGTTACCATATATTCCCCTGGCATACAGCCAATTATTCCAATTAATATAAAATGATATACATTTTCTTTCTGTAAAATATTTTGAATGCCTTTGACATATATATCTAATCTTTGATTTTCTGTAATACATTGTGCCATTTTCGTTTTACACTCTTTTTCCAAAAAGATTGAAACATCTCGTTCTGAAATTAAGCTCCTGCTATTTTCCCAAGTCTCCTATGCCTTTATTTTTTCTTTCTTTAAACTCAACCACCTAATTTTAATGCTGCTGTTCTCCATTTATCACTTCCTGCATCCATATCCTATAACACAAATTAGAACAAGATCATGCATGTAAATCAAAGCCCAAGGTAGTTTGACATTATCCGGTAACTATCTAATTTACTATTGCAGTTCTAAAAAAAGTACATGTGTACCTACCCTAAATGTAGATGTTCGAGTGTATTCACTGTTGCAATCATTACACTTGAGTTATCCTGCTGGCAGGCTACCTGCAGTCGGCCTGAATTCCAAAGTCCTGGTCCGGCGTCGGTTGCTGTTGCCTCTTCCCTGACGTCAGTGCGCCAGGGGTATAAAAGATGCAGCAGACACCATTTTCTTCAGGTTTTCTTGCCCCAGATGTCAGCTGCCCCCAAAAGGGTAGGCTAAAAAATTCTTCTCATAAAAAAGCATGCACTAACATAAACATTACCTTCATCTACAAGCAAATACACCACATAGGTTGTATAGAATAGAGAAGTACAGATAATTCCCAGCAATGAAAGGGGGATGGTGGGAGGGTAACCTGGACTGCAACAGTGAATACACTCGAACATCTGCATTTATGGTAGGTACACAACTGTACTATGTTCATCATGTTTTACTGTTGCAGACATTACACTTAAGTTGAATCCCAAAGCTGAGGTTGGGTGGCTGGGTCTAAATAGAATTAGGAGTGGCTATGAGGCCCTGCAGAACTGCAGTGGCAAAGCCTGCTCTGGATTTAGAGAAAAGAGGTAAGTGGTAGTGCTTTATAAAAGAGTGTACTGAAGTCCAAGTTGCAGCCTCCAAAATGTCCTTGGTTGGTACTCCTCTGAGGAAGGCTGCTGGAGTGGCTGCTGCTCTGGTTGAATGTGGCCTAATGCCCTTAGGCACTGATTTGCCATGTTGTGAATAGCAGAAACGAATGCAGTGACCTATCCATTTTGAAATAGTCTGCTTTGAAATAGCTTTTCCTTGTGATCCTGCAGCATATGCCACTAAGAGTTGCTCAGTCTTTCTGAAAGCTTTAGTTTTGTCCAAGTAGAAGCATAGTTGTCTGTGTATGTCCAAAGAATGCACAAGTCTCTCCCCCTTATTTTGTGGGTTTGGATAAAAGGTAGGCAAATGAATGGTTTGTTTAAGGGCCACACTGGATACTACCTTAGGCATAAATGTTGGGTTTGTCCTTAGAGAAACCCTGTCCGGATGGAAAATAATAAAAGGTTCCACAGTCATTAGTGCCTGTAACTCTGAGACTCTTCTTGCTGAGGTTATTTGTAGGAGCAGAGCTGTTTTCCATGATAAGTATTTTATCTCAGCTGTATTGGCTGGATCAAAAGGAGGCAGTGAGAGCTTTTCCAAGACAAAACTGAAGTCCCATGCAGGTGTTGGAGCTCTCCTTGGAGGTCTTATGTTTTTGGCCCCTCTGAGGTACTGCTTTAGCAGTGGATGTGAAAAAATAGGTGGATCCATATTGTAATGAGCTGAAATGGCAGAGGCATGGCTTTTAATTGATGAGAAGGACAGGCCTTTGTCCAGCATCTCAGTTAGGTATTGTAAAATCTGAGGAATATTTGGTACAAGCGTGTCCATTCCTTGTGCCTGATTCCAAGCACAGAATATCTTCCATTTTTCTGTATAAGATTTTCTGGTGCTGGACCTCCTGGCCTCCAAAATAACATCCATAACTGCTTTAGATAGAGGTGTGTTCTGAATGGTTACATTATCAGCCATGCAGCCAGATTTAGGGTTCTGAGTTGGCTGTGCAGGATCTGATTGTTTTGTTGAGTCAGCAAATGAGGAATTTGAGGTAATGTTCAGGCTGGGCCTTGAGACAAGCTCTTTAGGACTGGGTACCAGTGCTGACGTGGCCAGTCTGGGGCAATCAGGATCATTTTTGGCTTCTCTTGTCTGACCTTTAGTAGTACCTTGGAGAGGAGAGGCAGTGGAGGAAAGGCATATACTGTAAGGGTTTTCCAGCTGAATAATAGGGCGTCCACTTTCCATGCTTGTTTGTGATAAGTCCTTGTGCAGAATCTCTGTAGTTGGCAGTTGTGTGGGGAGGCAAATAGATCTATGTCTGGGCATCCCCATTTCCTTGTTATCATGCTGAGTGATTTGGATTGCTTTGGAAGTAAAGGGACCTAATTTGACATATGCTATATTATTTTCATAGATTTTCTTTTATCATTGTTATAAAAAAGCGTAGGAAATTAAATAACTGTAAGACTTTAAATAAATAGCCCCAATTTAAGGAGTGAAAGGCCTTTTGAATATCTAGACCTATTATCAATGTTTCATGGTTTCCTCTATTGAGATAATCTATCAGAGTAAATACTCTTTTAATATTACCCTGTGTATGCCTGTTATGTATGAAACCAGTTTGGTCTTCATTAATTGTTTAGATATGGGTATTTTCAATCTATTGACCTTAATTGACATAAATAGTTTATAATCATTCAACAAAGAAATTGGTCTGTATGAGTTGCAATGATTAGGGTCCCTTATTCTCTTTTAAACTAGGGGAAATTAAAGAATATCTCCAAGAAGGAGGAATATTTGCTAATGTTTGAACTTCAAGAAAGGTTTTATGTAGCAGAGAGATTAGAGAAGAAGGGAAAAAATTTATAAATTTAGATAATTAATCCATCTATTCCAGGTGCATTATTAGACTAGCTTCCTAAAATCCCATCTATAATTTCCTTTTGAGAAATAGTTTTTTGTAGATCTAAAGTTCCTCAGGAATTTTTGTTATGTTGGGAACTATATTCTCTAACTTCTCACATTCATTTGTACTCATTTTATCTTTATGATGCTCTGCATAATGATAATTAAAAGCCTCCAGAATGTCGCCTGTGTCTGAGACTTTTTTCCTTTTCCCTTCATGAAAGATATCATCAGTGTTATTAATTTTTGATTGTATCTTAACTTTCATAGATAGGTTATGAAGATGCTTAGGAGAGGTAGCATAAGAATTTAATTTCAGTTTTTCCATAGGTAAATTAGTTTTATGGGATAATATTTCATTGTATTTCTTATTTGCTTCTTCTATTTTCTTCTACTTATCTGTAGCAATTACATTTTTATTAGATTTAAAAGATATTTGATTTTGGAGTTGCTGTAACTCTGAGTCCCATTCTTTAATTTTATTATTGTACCAGCTAATGGTTTTACCATATAGATAGGCCTTAAGAGAATCCCAAACCATAATTGTGTTTGCTTCAGGTTTATAATTAATCTCTAAGAAAAGCTGAAGTTCAGAAGTTATCCAAGATTTAAAGTCTTTAATTTTTGTGATATATGAAGGAATCCTTAAAGTAATAACTAATTGATTGAATTCCAAGTGCACCTCACTGGCCCTATTCAAAAGAAATCTTGATGAGTGGATGGGAAATAGAAAATTCACCCCGGGGATCACTCCAGTGGCTCTACTCGACAGAGGCACTGGAAACTAAGTTTGGGTGGCATGATGCCAGGTTAACCTTATGGGCTAGGCTTGTAAAGGCTCCAGAGCCATTAGCCTAGTACACAACTATGAACCTATAAGATTTGTGGATCTAGTTTCCACTCGTGAGGATCCATAAGATTTTTGCTTAGTTCGTCTGCCAGTATTTGTCTTTCCTGGCAGGAATTGTGCTTGCAGGTGTACTTGATAAGTCAATGCTGTGTTCCACAAAGTCATGGCTTGTCTGCAGAGGGGGTAGGAATGTGTGCCTCCTTGCTTGTTTATGTACTACAAGACTGTAGTATTGTCTGTCTTTATCAGCAGTTGTCCTGGATGAAGTAGATCCTTGAAGGTTGTCAGGGCATTCTGTACACCTAGCATCTCTTTTTGATTGATATGAAGATGCCTTTGGCTTGCGGGCCATGTGCCCTGAATACATTTTCCTGCCATGTGGGCCCCCCAGGCATAATCTAACGCATCTGTTGTTAGTGTCTGCCTGGCTGTGGGTAAAGTGAACGGCTGGCCCTTGTTGTGGTGACAGGCCTGTGCCCACCATCGAAACTCCTGTTGCAGGCAGGGAATGAGGGTAATTAATGTTTCCAGGCTGTGACAATGTTGAGTCCAAACACTTTTTAGATACCATTGTAGTTTCCTCATATGCAGTCTTGCATATGAAATTAGAAGAATGCAGGATGCCATGAAGCCCAAAGCCTGCAGAATCTTTCTTGCAGATAACTGGGTCTTTGTTGCCATCATTTCAAAGTAAGAAGTCAGTTGCCTTTGTTTGTCTGGCGTGAGATAAGCCATCTGGGCAGTTGTATTTAAGCTTGCACTCAGGAATATTATCTCTTGAGAGGGTATCAGTTTTGATTTCTTTTTGTTCACTGTGTACCCTAGGCAAATTAGTAATCTTTTTACAAACACCAGTTGCTTCAGTAGAATGTCCTTGTTCTCTGCTTGAATAAGGCAGTCGTCCAAGTAAGGATATATTTGTATTCCTCTTTGTCTGCAAAATGCAATTACTGGTGCCAGGCATTTTGTGAAGACTCTAGGCGCAGTAGATAAGCCAAAGGGCAGTGCAAAGAATTGGTAGTGCATTGGGCCAGCTATGAATCTGAGGTATCTTCTGCAATATTGTCTGATTGGGACATGCAGGTATGCCTCTTTGAGGTCCAAAGTTACAAGCCAAGCCTTCCTGCCCAGCATGGGCAGAAGCTGCTGCAGAGTCAACATTTTGAATTTTGGAACAACCAGAAAAGTGTTTAGAATAGACAGGTCCAGTATTGGTCTCCAGGCTTTGTCCTTTCTGGGTACCAAGAAAAGTCTTGAGTAAAATCCTTGTCCCTGCTCTTGCTGTGGTACTCGCTGAATAGCCCTCATGTCCATGAGGGATGAAACTTGCTTTTGTGCCTCTGCCCACTGATTGTGTGGCAGGTCTGGCATACCTTTTGTCTTTGGAAGGGTGTGAAAGTGGAACCTGTAGCCCTGAGACACTATATTCAAGACCCATTTGTCCTGGATGATCATGTGCCAGTTTTGTGAAAAAAAGTGCTAGCTTTCCCCCTAAAGGTGCTTCCAAAAGATAAGTGCTTGGCCTTGGCAGAGGGAAGTCATTGGGACTGTTTCCTGTATGGCTGTGATTTGTCTTCTCCGCTTTTGGAGGTAGAAGCTCCCCATTGTTTAGGCCTGTATGAGCCTTGGGGCTGGGATCTGCCTCTAGGGCATCTGTATCTGCTTCTCTGTGGTCTGTCTGACACTGGAAAGGACCAATTCTTAGAAGGCCAGTTCCTGCTAAATCTGAGTGGCTGTACCTGTAGGAAATCCTTAACTGTCTGCATAGATTTCGCTTTATCCTCCATTTTCTTCAACACCTCTTCTGCCTTAACACCAAACAAAGTATCATGCTGTAATGGAGCATCCAATAATTTTGCTTTAACAGGATCAGGCAGATTATGTTCCTTTAACCAAGCATGCCTTCTAATGACAGAACCCGTAACAGTGGCCCTGCAAGAGGCCTCCAGTGAATCAAAACTACATTGCAAAGTATGCTTTCCCACTTGTTCAGCTGCATGCAATAAATCCTGCATTTCCTTGTTATCAGAACATTCAGAATTTGTCAGGATTTTCTGTTTTAGCAGAGACATTAAGTATTGCTGGTATTTAAGCATATGAATCTGACAATTTAAAGCCCTTACAGCCAAGGTAGCAGAAGTGTAAACTTTTTTCCCCATCTGTCCAGAGCCCTAGAATCCCTATCAGAGGGGACAGGGTTTTTTTGCAGTGGAAGCCTTGACCCCTTTGGGACCCTGCAAAATGGTTTCTGGGTCAGCAGCAGGGTTTTTATATAGAAATTGATGAGAGTCTGGAACCCTGTAGTATCTGTCTGGCTTAACAGGTGCAGGGTGGTAAAGAGTCAGGAGACAGGCCAGACTCTGAAAATACACCATCTACAATGTCTAGAACAGATGGAATAGCAAGAGGTCTGTGCTGAGGTAGTAGAAGAAAGTCTCTGAGCTTTTTCTTCGATTCTGAGTAATCCTGGCTCTCCCAGTGAAAATACTCCCTCATGGTATGCAGGGTTTCCCCAAAAGAATAATCCTCAGGAGGAGAGGTTGAAGGAACAGATTCTTCAGCATCAGAATCCTCATAGGGAGGAAGAGAGTATATCCCTGATCAGAACAGGAGTCAGAGGAAATGGAAACCTGATCAGAAGAGGAGTCAGAGGAAATGGAAACCTGATCAGAAGAGTCATATTCTGTGTCTTGCCTAGGCCTCTAATCAGGAGGGGGATGGGAACCCCTGATCAAAGTAATTAGGTCTTCGGCCATTTTAAGCATCTGTTTCTTAGGAATGGAAGTCTGTCCAGGAGAATGTTGTACTTGTTTCTTTGTCTTTAGAGCTGTTTTAGTCTTTGCCTTAGAAGCTGAGACTGGCTTGACATATAACTGTGTAGGTCTGAAAACACCCTCAGAAGCCGATGCCTGCTCAGTGGCTCCGGACCCATCTGAGGGAATGGTTTCCGAGTGTCCAGTACCTTGAGTATCCAGAGACCTAGTCGGCTCCATGTGGGAGTCGGAAGCGGCCTGTGGCTCTGAGGTAGCAGGCATCAGGGGCTGCGAAAGCACCTCACTGAGAACTGGCGACTGGCCTAGTGGAGGCCTCGTCGTCGGTTTTAGACCTCGGATGTCTGTCTTTTTCCTTGCGTTTTTTATAAACTCCGGTCGTCGGCTGTTCCGATGGCATTATATAATTAAATCTTCGGCAAAAGTAATGAAAGGCAAAATCGTACCGATGCTTAATAGTGCGTTAGTTAAATCTAGCCCAAAACCAACAGCTAGCAACGACGTGGTCAGGGCCTAGGCAAGGAATACAGTAAGAATGAAAATCCTTATGAGATATTTGCTTCCCACAAGAAATACAATTGTTAACTTTTTCTGACATCGGTCTGGAGCAAGAAAAAAGTTTCCCCAACGGGGTACTTAGCTTTAATGAAGACTTCAGATCTGAAATTCGGTTTTGAAAATCTCAGGAGTCGGCCGACCAGCACTTGCGAACTGCTTTTGCTCCGGGCACTGCGCGGCAAGAAAGACTGAAGAAAATGGTGTTGGCTGCATCTTTTATACCCCCTGGCATACTGACGTTAAGGAAGAGGCGACAGCAACCGACGCCGGACCAGGACTTTGGAATTCAGGCTGACTGCGGGTAGCCTGCCAGCAGGATAACCCAAGTGTAATGACTGCAACAGTGAAACACGATGAACATCTGCAATCATTACAGGAATTGAGCAACAGATGGTAAATAAAGTACATTTTGCTACATATGGAATTGAGTAATATTTGGTAAATAAGGTACCTTTTGCGGTTTTGTTGATGTCTATTAACCCCTTAGATGCGCAGTAGCAAACCCCACATAACACCAAGGATCACGGTGGTGTCACTAAACAGTCATGAATAAATATTTTTCCAGTTTGTGGTGCACATAACTATTCATGTAGTTAAGTAATGAGAAAATCAAATAATCACATAATAATGACATGACATAAACAGTCCTTAAAAACTGTGACATCACCTTAACGGATTTAAACTCCTACAGCACTCTAGTAAAACTGTTCAATAGTGTGATATTGTTGGTCCGCTTGTAAATCACGGGCATTCGAGGAATTAATGATAGAATCAAGTAATATTTCCAACACAGGAATTAAAATCAAAGGCAGTTATTAATAATTGTAACAAATTAATTAAAAACAAGAGAATCAGTTATTTCAAAGAAACGGATTACTGTGGGCATGTGGAGCTAAAACAAACGAACAAAGTCATAGTTGAAAGGCATGAAACACTGACATCACAGAACTGTGTTCTTGCATTAAAACTGGGTACACTTCGCTGCTATTAACTGCTTTCCCACCAAGAAGTAATTCCTGCCTTGTGCCCACTGCTGCTTGAGATTGACTGCAGAAGTTGAGAAGCACAGAATGCAGACATTGGTTGATTCTCTTCCCAGTACTGCACATCTGGGGTTAACAGACATCAACAGAACCCTAAAAACAGCTGCTATTCATTTTGATTATGTTGTAAACCAAAGTGGATATGTGCATACTGATTTTGTTTTTTAACTGAGCTTTACTTGTTGACAACACAGTCCGTGCGCCCAGAATGTGAAAACATAATGCCATATTTCTCATTCAGGATTTTTTTCAGTGGCAGTTTGTGTTCTTCATGTTTTAAACACCCTGCAATGAAACATTTTCTGCATCTATACAATGGTGATTAAATTAGTTTTTTTGAAAGTTAGGCATCGATCGGTAAACTTGGAAGGGCCAAGGACTTAGTCTTGGCCACTGTTTCGTTCTGTCAGTGATATCCGGGGTTTTGGCACTTTCAGCATTCTAGCTGCTTCAGCTCCCTCAGGCAGTTTGCAGTAAAAGTTATGAATCCTCAGAAACTTAGTAGGTTATGATTCAATTGGAAGGAATGAAGGCAGCTGTGAATGACAAAGTACATTTTAAGAGGAAACAAGGAAGGGTTATGAATCTTTGCTCTATGGGCTTTTTCCTTGGCCAGAAAACTTTAAATATGATGCATTATATGATACAAACACCTAGGAAAAAAACAATCTAAAAAAGTGCAATAAGCATCAAGACGCAAATGTTATACATTATATTTACCTCTGAAACACGCTAATCATGAAGCAATGTATGCATGATGTCACTATCAAATCTGCATTCCATGTCAATCATGCTACATTTGCATATTGCATTCCCACCTTCTGGCTTGTCAATCACACAGACCACGCCCATCCCTGCATTAAACTGTTAGGGGGGTAATAGACATCAACAAAACCCCATTTGCTGCTTATGGAATCGAGTAACATTTGGTAAATAAGGTACCTTTTGCTCCATACCTTTGTTTATTCTTATATCCTGTGCTTACCTTCCATTTATATAAAGTTTGACTCCTGTAGTCCCCGTATATTTCATTCTCAAGATTTTCTACTTCAGTCATTTCAGTCCCATACATACTGGCTCTATTTAGGAATCCTGCAATAAAATAACACTTGTGTTCTATCTAACATTGTGATGTTCTCTAGTATTATGTTATTGCCTGTTCTGTTATACCATATATTTTTTCTTACTATACCATCCCAGACTGTTTAGGAAAATGTACCACTGAGATTGCCAATCCCACTTTGGGGACATTATTTTTGTTAGCTTTATCCAGTAATTTTTATAACTCTTGCTTATTTCTTTTTGCACTTTTTTGCTATAGTTTATCCATTTTTTAAACTTCTAGTGATTTACAGAGCCCATGTCCTCCCTAGTACATAACTTTGAAATCTATTTTTCTGCTTTTCTAATACATATATTCTTACTTACATTTGATAACTCCATTTTTGTCATTCAAAGGTTTTATTAGAAATTCCTCCATCTTTACTTGCTGGGACAGTAATGGCGTACTTGGTCTTTTCCTGTCTTTCAAGAAATTTCTGTCTCAATCATCTCTTGGATTTTTCTCTCTATTCTTTTCACAAAGTTCTCTTTCACCTTTACAGCCTTATAAATCATACTGTTCTATCAGCCTCTCCTATTTTCTACTGTAATGTATTATTTCTTTTTATTCCTTGTAATGAATCTCTCTCCTTATGTAATTTTTGTTCTACTTTGTCTTGAATACCACCCACCAATCTGAGCAATCATATAATTTTCTCACTAATTTGTAAATAAAGCTCGAGTAATTGCGAAACCTATGTCGGTTCAATAAAAGGGATGTATCACATCTGCACTCTATTTTAAAACATATAAAATAAGTGTTTCATAGGTAAGTACCATCTTAGTTGCTCTTGTGGGCCATTTTAAGTCTAGCCAACTTTCCTCAAAGGTGGCAATCAAACCCTGTACATTGTGTCTGTGAGGTAAACACCGTAACCATTTTGCTAACCACCAAACCTAAAAGGGGAACCTGTATCTACACAAGATTTCCTTTATCATACCTGCCTACATGTCCTAATATGTTTTAATTTTTTCCTTATGGTAAGTGTAATATTTTTTTACTACATGCTCTAAATTTCTCCATATTTTATCAACTCTTGACATTGGTCTATATCTTACCCTTTTCTCATCTCCAGTGACAATATTCATGCTCAACCTAACAGATGTGTCTTTCTGAAGAAGTAAATACATCTCTTTTTGCAGGTTTAGTATAAGTGCAGACAACTATTCGTCAACTTTCCTCTGTTTGATATTGAGACATACTATCAGGACACCGAACCAAACCAGGAATAGAAAAATGAACCAGCAGTTGAACTCCAGGAAGCAACCAGGAAACCAGTTAAATGAAAAAAACACGAATTTTGACCTAGGTTTCGTCTTTAATCTGACTTCATCAGAACACAAGTTAATACTGATAAAAGAAACACCTTATATACACATTTAAAAATGACATCATCACCAATCAACTGAATGATGACTTAATTAACTCCATTAACAGTGGAATCAATTAAAAGGCCAGCATACATAATAAAAGGAAAACTCAAACCCAAAATTCAAACAACATTAAAACTTTTTTTAAAAATAATAATAATAATTCTGCATTGATTAACCATATCGGACTGAATTGCTGCATTCCAAACAGAAAATATTCTTGGATACACTAGCTTATACAAATGTTAAGCATATAAATATTATGATGTAATGTGTCCAATGTAAATAAGAGCTGGTTCACCCCAATATATTTTTTAATTTTAAGATGGGCATAATAGAAATGCAGTCGTTAATGCCTGGAAATTCCAGTGCATTGAATAACAACTGCCATTTCATCTCAGCTATATCTAAGTGTACGTCCAATTTCCTTCCAAATTTGTCCACCATAATCTGCTGTAGCACACAAAACTTGAAATGATGCCCACTATTGATGTCAATATGCCTATACAGGGCATTGGTCTTTTTCTTTAGCCTAATATCCGACTGATGTTCAATAATACGATCTCTTAATGCCTATGCTGGTGTCTATTGGGCCTTATTGTATGGAAAACAGGGTATTAGGTATGAGCATGTTGAGGGTAATACTATTCCCATGCGTGAAATCAGTCTCAGGAATGATGATACTGGTGCACGGGGTGGTGGTGACCAGCCATTATACTTCATTACCACCTTTTCCTTTGATGCCCCTTATGTTGTTGACATTATTGTCAACAATTGGAAAGTCTTGAAAATGGATCATATAGTTAGTGGAAAATTAGGGGGACCACCAAAATGTGTTTACAGGAAAGGAATTTCCTTTAAGCAACTATTGGAAAAGAGTGACACTACACAAACCGTAAATTATAGGAATAAGGGTAATTTTAAGTGCGGTAGATGTAGTGTTTGTCACTTGATCAATGTGACGGGTACTGTATTTAAGTTAGCTGGAAATACTGTTAGGATTGGAGCCCATTTTGATTGCTACACCATAAATGTCGTGTATGCGGCTACGTGCACACAATGTCCAGCCTTTTACATAGGGAAGACCTGCAGGGCATTAAGAGATCGTATTATTGAACATCAGTCGGATATTAGGCTAAAGAAAAAGACCAACGCCCTGTATAGGCATATTGACATCAATAGTGGGCATCATTTCAAGTTTTGTGTGCTACAGCAGATTATGGTGGACAAATTTGGAAGGAAATTGGACGTACACTTAGATATAGCTGAGATGAAATGGCAGTTGTTATTCAATGCACTGGAATTTCCAGGCATTAACGACTGCATTTCTATTATGCCCATCTTAAAATTAAAAAATATATTGGGGTGAACCAGCTCTTATTTACATTGGACACATTACATCATAATATTTACATGCTTAACATTTGAATGTTACATGCTTAACATTTGTATAAGCTAGTGTATCCAAGAATATTTTCTGTTTGGAATGCAGCAATTCAGTCCGATATGGTTAATCAATGCAGAATTATTATTATTATTTTTAAAAAAAGTTTTAATGTTGTTTGAATTTTGGGTTTGAGTTTTCCTTTTATTATGTATGCTGGCCTTTTAATTGATTCCACTGTGTTAATGGAGTTAATTAAGTCATCATTCAGTTGATTGGTGATGATGTCATTTTTAAATGTGTCTATAAGGTGTTTCTTTTATCAGTATTAACTTGTGTTCTGATGAAGTCGGATTAAAGACGAAACCTAGGTCAAAATTTGTGTTTTTTTCATTTAACTGGTTTCCTGGTTGCTTCCTGGAGTTCAACTGCTGGTTCATTTTTCTATTCCTGATATTGAGACATACCATCAATCCTCTTTCAGCTCTTATAACTCCTACATTCAAATTTTTATATAATCTTGTTTTTCAACAACCAACCAAGGGATAAGATGATCCATGCTGTCATCCAATTTAAAGTTGTAGTTTACGGCTACACATGTAAGATTATATATACCACAGGTGAATGGATATAAACCAAAATGGAAAGATATGATGATGAGACAAGGAGGGACTAATAAAACACAAAGGTAAGCAACTTGGTAAAGTGGGATGTGCTCAACAACAGTCCAAACGAAAAACAAATCCACAACTCCACACAAATGCAAACTTCTTTTACTAAACGAAATATCAGAACAAAGCTTTCGGATTAAACAATCCTTCAACAGTGTTACAAATACAAACGTTCAATACTCAATAAGTACACATCTAAAACGGTCACATGACACAGCCATCCTACCACAACAAATCAATTAAAAAATTAATATTCAATAGCAAAATTTAAATATCCTTCATTAAAAGCATATAGAGAATAAAATAAGAAACTATTATGAGAACATACTAAATTGTATATATATCACATTTACATTCATATCTATATGCAAATATGCATTTCTAAATAAAAAAATACATATACATATATACATATATATATATATATATATATATATATATATATATATATATATATACATATATACACACATACATATGTCAAACCTTTTTCATATTATATTTAAAATTAAGACCCTGTATTACATAACATCTCTCTGTTTCAATTTTAAAATTGGTTTGATTGTAACATGTTTATTTATTCCTGGAAAGGTATCTGCCTGTAACCGTACAATCCATTCATACTCTTTCACATCTAGCCTATTAATAATATCCCCATGCCTTATATTAGGTTTTAAAAACTCAATAACTATAAAAATAAAGTCATGGGTTGAACCTTGTTCTTGAATGTGTTTCGCTAATGAACTACTATCAATCCCCCTATGTATGTCTGACTTGTATTCCAGAATTCTATCCCGTAGTCTTCTGGAGCATTTTCCTACATAAAAGGCCAAACAGGCTGTTAGATATACCACTAGAGTTGTATTACAAATGGCCATACAAGTGAAAGAGTATTTTCTTTTAGTGGTTGGATGTACAAAATCTGTTAATGACAAATGTTCACACAACATGAACAATTATGGCATGGTATTGTCCCTTTCGTCTTGAGTTTAATACTCTGTGATTGATTTAAGAAGGAATCCTTATAGCATAAACATTGTTTTAGATTTTTTGAATTCTTATAACTAAACTTTCTTCTATACTCTAGTTGCATATTTTACATAATTACTCTTTCATCACTTGTCCTTCTTTATTGTATAATTACCTGCATTTCACACTGTTTTGTTATAATATTCTAGCACTAAAGCTCTTTGCTTTGTCCTCTCTGATTTCCATATTATAACCTGCTAGAAGCATAGTACATAATGTATGCATCTACATAGTTACCTTATTACTTTTTATCCTTCCATGGTTTTATTTTGTAATTTGCAATGTATATATTAATATGTTTTATTCTTCTTCTAGTCCTATGTTAAAATGATTTTTAAGTTTTTCACTTAGTTTATCTTGGAGCTTTTCTCCCCGGGCCCCTACTGAAAATGGACACATATCCAGCTAGACTAGCCCGGTCAACAAATGTAAAATAAAATAAATAAATAAAATAAACATAGGTTTATCAGTCAACCATTTTTTTATGTCCTGGGATAGACCTAAGTATGTCCCAATTCTCCCGAATACTGCTTTCTATACCCTCAGTAGCTCTACTATATGTCATGGCACATCTCAGAGGTTGAACCGTGTGTGATGTATTGTTAGTATCTACACTAGTTATAAAATCTGAGAAATAAGGTTTAGCCACGCTCTCTCTCAATGACATAATGTCCTGTTTAGTACTATTTAATTCATTAATATCATATCCTCTATTTTTGAAGTCATTTGTTACTTCTTCCATTTGTTCAATATATTTACCCATTCTCGTATTTAATATACTAACCCTCATGTATTGGCTCTTAGTCACACTTTTAAATATGTGTCTAGCAAGCATGCTATCCCTATGTAAATATTTATTAGCATGCATTTCTTTCTTATGTATACTAGTATCCAATTCAGCTCCAGCTAAAGTGACACATGCATCCAAATAACTAATCATTGATGGAGATGTTTTCATTTCAAATTTCAAAAACTCTGTTGTTTAATCAAAAATATTTTAAAGTCTTGCAGTTCTCTTTCACTGCCTCCCCAAATAAGAAACACATCGTCCACAAAATGCGAATAAAAAAGTATCTTATGTGCATAGATATTTGCATTTCCATTTACATTTGTCTCTTCCCATTTACTTAGGGTTAGGTTGGCATAGGTATTCGCTATCACTGTACCCATAGCCACACCAGAACATTGATGGTATATGTCACCATTGAAAATTAAGATATTATTTTCCAACACAAGTTCTAACATTTCACATAGTGTGGACACTTCTCTTATTGTATATTTTCCACTCTCATCCAAAATCTCCCTTACTTGATCAACACCATATGTATTGGGGATTACAGTACATAAAGATTTTATATCTAAAGCAACCAACAAGATATTAGGATCCAAATAATTACTCCACCATTCATATACTTTTTGAAAAAAGTGACCAGTGTCCTTAATATAACTTCTAATATTCATAAGATGGCAACTTAATCTATTCTGCAGGTATGCTGATAAAGGCTCCGTTATCCACCCTTTACCAGACACTATAGGTCTCATTGGTGGTCTGTCGGGTGATTTATGGACCTTAGGCAAACCATAAGTATAGGAATAGTCTAGCAGGTCACAGTAAGAAAATTAAAAGTTTCGATGTCTGTATCATTCATCAGCTGAAGGTCATAGATACACATTTATTTTACTAATAATATTATTCACGTCTCTTTCACTAATGGCTTTAAAGATTTGGGTGTCAGCTACTAAATTCATTGCTGCTATATAATGGCATGAATCCATTACAACAATACACCCACCCTTATCAGCCTCTTTAATGACAATATGTTCATTTTGTTGTAGTGCCTTCAGGGCATTGAACGCCTCATGCGTCAGGTTATATCTTTTCTTAAAGGTATCCCTCTCATATAACTGTCTAATTTGCTTCTTGCATATATTACTAAACACATTTATTATAGGATCCTCAACAGGTACAAACTTACTAGTCCTTTTACAAACATTAGATTTCACCATATTTGTATCTTGAAAAATGCATTTCAAATTCAAATTTCGCACAAATAACTTAAAATCAGTTAAAGTATTAACTAAACTATCCATTCGTGCTGGAACGAATTTCATAGCTCGCGATAATAACGAGAAATCAATATCACTCGATATATAACTAGATAAATTAAGAACATCAAGGACATTTGCATCAATAGTACTTCTTGAGTCCTTCTGTACATTTGCTTTTACATTTACTACTTCATATTCTTTCGGCTTCTCATAGCTGGGGCATTCCTCGATCTGCCTCGCGAATGTGAACGCTCTCTTACTGTCTCTAGTCTCTAAGCATAAATTTTTTCTGGCAAATTTATGTTTAGCCCTAAAGTTCTAGTTAAAAAAGGAGAAGAAGAGGAGGGATTTACAACTGATGTACCTGAAGCAGCAATTTGTTCTGAACATTCAGGAATTTCAGATGGAACAACTAATTTAGCATTTACGTGACATTTTTCCTTTTCATTTATAACAGTCAATTGTTTTCCCTTCTCTAATGACGTCATCAATTTTTCACGCTGATTGGCTACTTCTGCAGATGGAAAATCATCCGCCAGTAACGGTACATCATTTACATCAGCAGAAATCAAATTAGTGATACACTTTGAATCAGAAATCGCCTTGTTTACACTGGAAATAAGGTTTCGGTTCCTAAAATTCTTCTTAGGCCATGAGAACATCTAGCCATTCGAAAAATCATTTATGTCCCTTTGAAGTTTCTTTTTCTTGGTTGATTCCAATTGTTTATCCAAATCAGTCATGCGTGTCAGCATATCATTATATTGCGAAATATAACTATTGAATAAGATGGAACCAGATACTTCTTGTTCCAATGAAGATATTTCCTGACACAAATCATTCTCTATTTTTAAGAAAGTCATTCATTAGGGCCATATACTTGAAACTAAGCTGTATGTTAAGTTCCTGCCATTGTTTTAATAACTCAGGATATGTATTGCCATATGATGGCATGTTAAGTACTAGCAAGCCTCTTGGTACTAAGCCCAGTTCCAAGTATGCTAGGAAGCTAAATCGCTGTCATTGTAATTTTTTAAAAGATTTTACCTTTCATTCCAAAAGTTGGATACGTTGTATAAAATCCTCTTTCTGACCTTTTTCAGCTGACACACTGGCACTTCCAGTTCGATTTAAATTGCATTGCTTATTTATGATCTAGCAAAGGATTTTCACGTTGTATGATGGAATTAAGGGACTTTCCCTTCAAGGCAAATGGGTCATTAGGCTGTGTCATTTTTCCAGGGAGAGCAAACGAGCTCAAATGCTTACCAAAAATATAAAGCCAAATAAAATACAAAGGTAAGCAACTTGGTAAAGTGGGATGTGCTCAACAGTCCAAACAAAAAACAAATCCACAACTCCACACAAACGCAAATGCAAACTTCTTTTACTAAACGAAATATCAGAACAAAGCTTTTGGATTAAAAATCCATCAGTGTTACAAATACAAAAGTTCAATACTCAATAAGTACACATCTAAAACAGCCACATGACACAGCCATCCCATCACAATAAATCAATTAAAAAATGAATATTCAATGGCAAAATTTAAATATCCTTCATTAAAGGCATATAGTGAATAAAATATGAAACGATTATTATTTCACAAGGAGGGACTACCAAAGATAGTAAGAGATGGTTTTACTGGAAACTGATGCAGAAGCAGTACAAAAACAACCAAGAGGAACAATGTATATAAATTGGCAGATAGTACACTTAAAAATAAGCGAGCGAGAAGACAGAGTAAGGAAAGTTTGATAAGATTCCCAAATAAACATAGAGAGAAGGCAAGAAAAAAAATGATGAAACTGGGCAAAAAAAAAGTATTGTGAGAAAATTACTGTGGGGGGGGGGGGGGGCTAAGAAAACAACAGAATAAAAGAACTGTTTGGATTACATAACAGGGAACAGGGATGGACTTCCTTTGGGAATAATAGCAGAATACAAACAGGAAGATAGAAAGAGGAGTGATAGGCAAGTGCCCTCAGAGGAATATTTGGTGGAACTAGAAGGATAGTGTTATGAACAAGGAGACAATTTATGCAGCATATAGAATTACAGATGAAATTAGAAAAGCCAATCAGAGAAACTCAGGATGGATTGGAAGAAATCTTTAGGTGGACAAATTACAAAGAATCGATGAGATGAGTGTGTAGTGCTTCAAAGTATGTGACTAAATCAATACAACTTAGGATACTTACATGGAAATTCTTACATAGGTATTTTATACCTTGAGTGATTACAAACAATCATAGGTTATAGGTTCATAGGTGTGTACTAGGCTAATGGCCCTGGAGCCTTTATAAGCTTAACCCATAGGATTACCCTGGCATTGTGCCACCTGACCTTAGTTCCCAGTGTCGCTGTTAAGTAGAGCCACTGGAGTGATCCCCGGGGTGAATTTTCTATTTCCCATCCACTCATCAAGGTTTCTCTTTAAGAGGGCCAGTGAGGTGCTCTGTTTGACATGCATGGGAAGTCTATTCCATAGCATGGGCAGTCTCTGGGTTATAAACCTGTCCCTCCAGCATGTTCATTGTGGTAATGAGGTAGAGGTCTCCAGAGCGTGTGGTGTGGAGGTATTGGGATTTCTTTAGATGTAGCATTTCTACCAGAGCTGGGTCAGATATGGCTTTGTAAGTCAAGCAGAGATTGCCTCTAAGTAGCCAATATGAGACAGAGAATAGTTGGAGTTTTTTGAGTCTGTCCATATAGGGCAAGTGTTTAAGACCTAGGATCCTCTTTGTGCAGTGCTTTTGTGGCCTCTCCAGTTGTTGCAGGTGTCTAGTGAGGTACATGCCAAATGTGGCATTGTACTCAATGGCTGGCCTAATGAGGGAAGAGTAAAGGGAGACAATGACCTCTTTCTTCCTGGATGCAAAACCCTTAGTAATGAGATGTGCCACACAGAAGGACTTTTTGACCACAATGGCAATGTGGTGGTCAAAAGAGAGGTTGCTGTCAACCTGTGTTCCCAAATCTCTTATAACATCTTCTGTGTTCAGTGGTCTACCATTGATGTGGTAATTCAAGGGAACTGGGTTCTTCCCAAAGGGGATGACGACACATTTTTTGGCACTGAGCTAAAGGCCATGCTTCTGGCACCAGTTACTGGTCTCAGTGAGGCCTTTCTGTAGGATGTCAGCATCACTTGGGGAGTTAATAACAGCTCCCAACTTGCAATCATCTGTGAATTTTGTCAGCCAGAATCCCTTCGTGTTGGCTTGGACTTCAGAGAAGTAGATACCAAACAGGAGAGGACCCAGGACTGAACCCTGCATGTTCATGTTCAGAGTAACTGTTGCAGATGCGTGAGAGTGGGAGTGTAAACTTGGATCATGTTTTTGGGTAGTGTGCAGAGTTGATAGTTTAAAGTTGCAATGCAAAAAGGTCTAGGGCAGATGTTGGCTGAACAAGTAGAAGTTACTAAAGAGATGATGATGCCAATCTGGAGTAGGGGAACGAGAGTGTCAGGACAAAAGAAGGCATTAACTTTAATTATGTTAGTAGCCAAAAATTTCATAACCAGAAAGTGGAAACTACGAATTAGACCAACACTGAACAGCTGGAAAATGCCGTGTAAGGGGAAAGAACACAATCTTAAATTAAATATGTGGGACCATTATCTTTACACTGGAGATCAAAGTAATGGAGAAGTAAGAAATGTCGGGGAGCTAACTTTAAAATGGTGAAAAATAAAACAACAGTGAATGGTAAGTAAGATTTACTGGTTGGAAAAAATGTCAGCAATTTAAAATGTTAAAAAGTTTATGAAAAAAGAAAAACATTTGGATACATGTTGATACATTTATTTTATTATTATTTTTAATTTTTTTATTTTTACATTTGTTAACCGGGTTAGTCTGACTGGGCACAGAGAGCCCATTTTCAGCAGAGACCCAAAGAGAAAACCTCCAGCAAAGTAATTAAAAAATAAGAAAAAAAACTTACAATTCAAGTTGCAAGATACTTAGTATAAAAACAGAGAGAAATATACAATATGAATATATACAAGGCAAAAAGTACAGTATTTTTGAGAATGCAGAAACAATATGTTTGAGAAATTTGGTTAGCATTAAGTTATTTACAAGGAATGTAGCAATGCCTAAAATAAAAAAAAAAAAATTCAGAGTAACATCATGACATAGTACAACAAAGATGCATTTAATAGCATAGGTACTAACTGCAGAAAGAGCATACATATGTAAACAGTTTACGTAGATACCAGGCAGATATGTTACTTGAAAAAAGGAGAAAAATTTTAGGTAATTTCCTGACAAGTACAGTCCATGCATGTTGGAAAGAATTTTTAGTTGCTTTTTGAATTTGTCACTTTTGATAGTAGAGAGAAGGGACAAAGGAAGTTTGTTCCATGAGTATGCAAATGAATGACTGTAAAGTATTTTTCCAATATTTTTGTTTGGCTTGGTCACCTGCAGAAGGTTTTGTCGTGTGCTTCTGAGGTCACGTTTGGGTGTGTAGGGTGTAATTATGGATGTAACGGTAGGACAGGAGTTGGGGCTATTTAGGATGCTGTGTGCAACTTGTAGTTGTGATATCTGAAGCATGTGTGGGGGACGTCAGGCCATCTTAAGCTTTTCAGGGATACAGAATGATGGGATTTGTAGCTATTACTGTCTGCAAATCTGGCTATCTTGGTACAAGTGGTTTCTAGTTAGGTAAAGAGATTATATTGGAGCTTAGTAAGTATGGGAGCAGCATACAGCAGGGATGGTAGAATACATGTTTGAGCCCGTGTAGGTCTAGATTTGTTAGCTATATATTTGTTGTTGCTGTATAAAAGACCTAGTTATGACTTGACGTTTTGCTACAGTTTAAGATATGTAGGTTGAATTTTAATTGGTTGTCTACAGTAATGCCAAGCAATTTGGTGTTTGAGTTGGGGGTGATAATTTTAATTATCTAAGGATGAGATGGTGTCTTTAGCTGGAGTGAGGTTTTTTGGAAGGAAAATGAGAAAACTGGTGTTTTTGGGGTTGAGAAGCAGGCTGTTTTCAGTTAGCCATTGTTCTACTAGGTGCAGAGATTGTTGAGTGGCAGTGTGGAGATTATGTATATTGTCAGAGGTGTTAATAATTGTGGAACCATCTGCGTACTGTATTAAGGTAGAGTGGGGGCAAGAGACATGGAGATTATTTGTAAATATATTAAAAAGTAGGGGGACCAGGATAAAACCCTGGGGAACCCCAGTCTTAAGACGGAAAGGGGAGAAGGATGTTTGTCATCTGATGGACTGATATCTGTTTGAGAGGTAGCTGTTAAACCAGAAGGTATTGGAGGTAGATAGTTGTAGGTTGGCAAGTTTGTTTAGGAGGATGGGATGGGAAACCATATCAAATGCTTTGGATAGGTCAAGGAATAGAGCTGATTATCTGCTTTTACTGTATTTGTGTTTCTTCCTACTTTATTTTGCTTTTGCATCATCTTAAAAATACTCAATTGTATTTATTACTGCTTGGTGTAACTCATTCTAAGCCTTTTAGTTTAAGCACTTGGGCTTCAAACCAGTTGTTTTACATTAAGAAGGTTTGTGGTCTGCACTGTAGTGGCAGAACAGGTAGCTTACATCCTTCTAAGTTGGGAACTGCTGATTGAGGGCTCAGTGTCTGTTATTCTAAAAGTGTATTAATTCTGGTTTAAGCACTTGGGCTTCAGGCCAGTTATTTTACATTAAGAGGGTTCATGGTCTGCACTCTTGTAGTAGGAGAGGCTGGACTCTGCCCTTCTGAGCTGGGAATTTCTGGTTAAAGGCTTATAGTGCCTGCATATTTGAATTGCTTCTTACTGAAATTGGTACACCTTGTTTGCTGTAGCATAGACTAGATCCAGGCCTGCTGAATCTAGCTTTGTTTGTATAACTTGAGCACTAATCCAGGCATTCTTTAAAGTATTCAATTGTATTTATTACTGCTTGGTAGTAACTTGATTAAAGTGTAGCTATCATTCTAAGTCTTTAGGATTAAGCACTTGGGCTTCAGACCAGTTGTTTTACATTAGGAAGGTTTGTGGCCTGCACTGTGGTGTACATCCTTCTAAGTTGGGAACTGCTGATTGAGGGCTCAGTGTCTGTTATTCTAGTATTAGTTCTGGTTTAAGCACTTGGGATTCAGGCCAGTTATTTTACATTAAGAAGGTTCATGGTCTGCACTCTTGTGGGAGGAGAGGCTGGACTCTGCCCTTCTGAGCAGGGAATTTCTGGTTAAAGGCTTATAGTGCCTGCATATTTGAACGGTTTCTTACTGAAATTGGTACACCTTGTTTGCTGTAGCATAGACTAGATCCAGGCCTGCTGAATCTAGATTTGTTTGTATGCTTGTTGTTTGTTTGCTTGTTATTTCCCTGAAATGCTAATTCCACCTAAAACGCGGCTTTTCAGTGCTTCTGTGGATCCCTAGTGATATCTGCATTGCTTACTGTACTTATTTCCTTGTTTCACTTGAAAGAAAGTTACTGTTTGTCATTTTTGCATTTAAGTTACCTGGCACTTGCTCACTAAAGCAATTATATAAGTCAGCACGAAAAAATTAAAAGCACTACACCATCACAAACTCCCCTTGAGAACCTTGTTCCCCAATGGCCCTTTTTTTCAATTATAAAGGAATTCCCAATACTATTCTAGCATGTCCAAAGGTCAGCTGTCAATCATCTCTCGGGTCCAGCTGGTGAATCTTGGAATCTTGAGGCAATGTTACAACTGCCTCATGTACACAGACAACCCTCTCCTCCTCCCAACAAATTCCAACACATGTGAGAGATGCAACCATATAGCCAAACTGGAAGCTAAGCTCTCTCAACTCAGTACTCGGGTAACCAGTCAGGAGGAGAAGGAAACCACACTCACTACAATTCCAGTCTCACATAGACCTACCACGACAGCAAACCAAACACAAACACACAAAAACATACTCAGAGGCTCTAAATAAAAATCTGCCTAAGCAGCAGAGACCTCCAAAGCAGACACCCAAGCAACCGCTACCCCAAAACAAAACACGTGCAACACATAGCTCACAAAGCCAGTGTGCTGAACAGTCACAGCCCTTAAGGCTAAACAACACACCTGATACACTTGTAATAGGTGACTATCATCAGGCACATTGACGTCCCGCTCACCAGGCTGAACAAGGAGAAGGTCACGGTGAGCTGCCTGTCGGGCACTAGGATCTGCCACATAACACAAGCACTCAGGTCACTCCAAGGCAAGTACAAATATGACTCAGTCATTGTCCATGCTGGTGTGAATGACCTGAGATGTACCTCCCTGGACTACATGAAAAAAGAGACAGAGGAGCTCTCTGAGCATATAGCCCAGGCCGGTATGACCCTGACCTTGAGTAGCATCTTACCCTCACCAAGAATGATGCCACAATATGAAGACAAGATGATCAATTTCAACAATTGGCTTAAGTATTGGTGTCATTCAAAGGGGATCCAATGCCTGTCAGCCTGGGATGACATGCTCGACAAGCCACGATGCTTCACTAGGGACGGCTTGCACCTGTCACCCCTGGGCTTTCGGATATTGGCAAAGGCTCTTGCTACCCCCATAGTGCCTTTTTTAGACAAGGCTCAAAAGACAAACCCACCTCCATAGGTATCACAAGGGATAAGAAACTAAGAGTAATGCTACTCAACGCCAGAAGTCTAAACCTCAAGATGCACTTTTCGAAACTCTCCTTAGCATGGAGAACATCGATATCTGTGCAGTAACAGAAACATGGTTCAAGGCTCCCGAGAGCACCCCAGCACTACCAGGTTATACCTCATACCATGCTTTTCGGCCCCAAAACTTGGACCGAACCACAAAAGGAGGGGGAGTATCAATATTCGTCAAAGATACCCACACCTCCAGGTTGGTGGCACAGCACAAAGCATCAGAGACTATCCATGTGCAACTAACAGTGGGTAAAACTGCCTTCCAGTTTATAGCCTGCTACAGACCACCCCCCCAAACCCAGGAACCCCACTCGGCCTTCCTGAGAACACTGGAAAATATGAAGGTCTCTCCAAACACCATTATATTGGGCGACCTCAACTACCCAAACATAGACAGGGAGCATTACTCTAGCTCCAACACCCTAGCCCAAAGGTTCCTAGAATTTTTAAACTCAAATGCTATGGAACAACTTGTTACCACTCCCACAAGAGGGGAAAACATACTGGACCTGATCATCACCAACATGGGGACTCTATGCTCCAGACCAGAAGTGTATCCCTCACTGGTAATATCAGACCATAAACTAATCTCACTGGATATTCACATCCCGACCCCACCCCCTGCCCAGAAAACCACAGTGAAAAACTTCTCTAAAGCAAATTTCACACTCCTCAAAACTGAGGTGGAATCCTTCAAAGCCCCCAGGCCTGTGGAAAATACGGCCCAGACCGCAGAATCCTTTATAAACAGATTCTATGCACACCTTCAGGAATGCATGGATCATGCAATCCCAAACAAAACCAAGACCCAATCCTTCAAAGACAGACGTCCTGTCTGGTGGACCCCAGCCATAAACAAACTATACAATAGAAGGAGGAAGCTACAACATGATACAGCAAAATCCCAAAAAGGGAAGGCATCTCTGATCAATATTAGCAAAGAACTATGGGCACTCATAAAATCGTCTAAGGCCAGCTTCGAGAGAAAAATTGCACAGGACACTAAGGATAATCACAAGGCTTTCTTTAGTTATGTTAGGAACCTTGGTGGGAATTCCCAGATATGCTCAGAATTAGTCCAGAATGACAAAAAATACACTGAACCCACAGAGATTGCCAACATCCTAGCTGACAGGTTCAGCGCAAACTTCTCCCCCCCTCCCCACCAAAAGGGCAAATATCTATCTCAGCAGAGTGCTGCCCCCCTGACATCTCAGATGCTCAGGTAAGAGCCACCCTCTCCAAAGCAAAAAACACAGCATCAATGGGACCAGACGGTGTCCTGGGCTGCGTCCTACATGAACTCCAAGAAGAGCTAAACCCAAACATAAAACTACTGTTCAATCTCAGCCTTACTACAGTATATGTACCCAAAGAGTGGCGTACAGCAACAGTGGTCCCTCTCCACAAAGGTGGCACCTCAATGGATCCTGGAAACTATCGCCCCATAAGCCTGACTAGCTTGGTCTGTAAAGCTATGGAAAGGATCATCATGGACATCATAAATAAAGATATTGGGGACCTACAGACACTGGATCCTACCCAGCTCGGCTTTGTTAAGGGCAGATCCTGCCTCTTAAACCTGGTCGATTTCTTTGAAACAGTCACCAAGGCCATTGATGAGGGGAAGGTGGTCCACAAAGCCTACCTGGACCTCGCAAAAGCCTTCGATACAATACCCAACTCGGGCATTATAGATAAGCTCACCAGCTTAAATATAAACCCCTATGTCACTAGATGGGTTGCAAACTGGCTCAAGGACAGAACCCACATGGTTAGAATTGCTGGAGCCATGTCAGACTCCAAACCAGTTACAAGTGGCGTCCCACAAGGCTCAGTCCTGGGACCTCTCTTGTTCGGTATATATTTCTCAGAGATACAGGCCAACACGGAAGGACTGTGGCTGACCAAGTTCGCAGATGACTGCAAACTGGGTGCCATAATCGACTCTCCAGCCGACACAAGCATCCTCCAAAATGGCCTCATAGAAACAGACAGCTGGTGCCAGAGCCATGGCCTCAAGCTAAACGCCAAAAAGTCTATAGTCATCCCCTTTGGCAAAAACAAAGTGCCCACAAATTACCACATAGGTGGTAATCCATTAAGTACAGAAGAAGTAATTAGGGACCTGGGGACCCAAGTTGATAGCAATCTCTCATTTGACAACCATGTGGACAAAGTGGTTAGAAAAACATTTTATATAGCCCACCTAATCATGAAGAGACTCGCATCTAGATCAGGGGAGGTCATCGTGCCTCTTTACTCATCCCTCATCAGGCCCATAATTGAGTACAATGCCCCTTTTGGGATGTACCTTACCAGACACCTGCAGCAACTGGAAAGACCCCAAAAGTACCTCACCAAGAGGATCAAAGGGCTCAAACAGATGCCATATGCTGCCTGGTTAAAGAAACTCCAGCTCTACTCAGTGGCATACCGCCTGCTAAAAGGCGATCTGTGCCTGACATATAAAGCCATGTCCAACCCAGAATTAATGGACACGCTGCACCTCAGAAAATCCAAACCCCATCGAGCTTCGCGCTCAAGAGACTTGAACCTCAGCATTGAAATAAATAGGACATGTTGGAGGGACAGATTCATAACCCAGGGGCTCCCTTCTCTCTGGAATAAAATCCCAGTAAAGGTTAGGCAGAGTCCCTCATTGACTCTCTTCAAGAGGAATCTTGATGAGTGGATGGGAGATCGTACTTTACCCCGGGTATCACTTCTGTGTCACTGTTAGACAGAGGCACAGTATACTAACCTCGAAAAAGGGCATAGCAAAATTAATTTAAACACACTCTGGCTAGATTTATAAATGTCCTAGGGCAGATAGCCTAGTATGAACCTATGAACCTATGAACCTATATGAGTTTATTACTATCTCTGGCTTGGGCAATGTTGTGTGTGAAAGATAGGAGGGCAGTGGTAGTACTGTGTGAGGGTCGGAAACCCTGCTCAGTGGGTGTGAATAGGTTTGCCTGTAAGAGGTGTTTTAGTATTTGCCTATGTATACATTTTCCCAGTATCCTGGATAAGGGGGACAATATGGCAATAGGCCTGTCATTTGAGGGTTCTGTAGAATTTTGTCCCTTGTGGAGGGGTATTATGAAGATTTTTTTCCAGATATCTGGTACTGTATTTTCTTGGATGGCTCTATTGATAAGTATAGATACAGGGTATAGGACAGATTTGGCTGCATGTTTGAGAAATAATGGAGGGAGTTTGTCAGCTGATGTGGAACAGGGTTTGATTTTGTTAAGAAGTGATCTGATGAAGTAAGTTGCTACAGGTGCTAGGGAGAATGAGGGAAGAGATGAGGTGGGACGTGGAGTCCTAATATCAAGAGTTTCTGGTTTAGTAAGCTTTTCTATTGTTTCGATGAAAAAGTTAAATAGGGTTGCAGTTTCATTAGAAGGTTTGTTAGGGAAGGGGTTTGGTGAAGAAGGATTCCCTGGAGATAGTAATTTATTGAGTGCTGTAATTTCTTTGGGTTGGAATGTGGGTTGCTCAGAGATTTTTGATAAAATTTTTTTTGTCTAGTAGGACCTGCTTTTTTGTTTGGTTGTGAAGCTATATATAAAAGTTCAGGTGGAAAGTTGAGTTGTTATTTTTTTCCATGCTCTCCAGGCAGTCTTCTCTTGCTTGTAAGTGATTGAGTTGCCTGGTTTAGCCATAGTGTATAATTACATTTCAGCCTAATTTTTCTACTGGGAACCAGGGTGTTAAAAGTCTCAAGGAATATATTGTTGAAGCTTTGGACAGCATCATTAAGGGGTAATCTGCATAGGAAGACCAGTTTACAGTGGACAGCAATTTATTTAGTGTGACAGGGTTGTAGTTTTTAAGGTTCCAAGACTCTTTGTATTGGTGGCTCTTGTTAAGATTGGGAGAGTGTCTTACTACTGAGGTAGGGAGGTGGTCACTAAGGGAACTAGGTAGGGAGGAAGGGTTATGATACCACTGGGGGTTGGATACTAATATCCAGTCAATGACCAAGCCATTCTGGGAATTTTTTTGCTGGTATGTGGGCGAGATGATCAGCTGGGTAAAGCCATAAAGGGTTTACAGAGTAGCTAGGGGATGCAGTATTAACAAGGTTCCAGTCAATATTCATATCCCCAAGTTTGATGGTTTCATACGAAATGAATACAGAAATCAAGGAAAGAAACTGCTTGAGTATGGGAATGTTTTCACCTTGGGGTATGTAGACTGTGCAATGACAAGTTTTCTGTGTTGATTTAGGTTGCAGGTTGCTATAAGTTTTTCTGCAAGGCAGAAGTCAGGGACAGCTATTGAGAGGGGGAGAGAGCTGGTCAGAGTAGAGTACAGCTGCTACTCCACCATTTTTTTTAGTTCTCTCTGGTCAAATATTATTATAACCAGGGTGGAGAATTTCGCAGTTTGTAATATGAAGTTTTAGCCATGTCTCAGATAGGGTGAGTATATCTGGGTTATATTGAGAAATCCAGGTGCTTTTACTGACAATGCTTTGTACATTCACTGACAAAAAAAGATTTTTGGAGGCTTGTCATCGTAATGAGTTATTTGTGAGGCAGATGAAAAGTGTGTGGGGGGGTGCTATATAAGTATGGTTAGAGTGCTGTTGGCAAGGGCCTGGGTTGGGATGAATATCACCAGATAAGAGTAGTACTGTGCTTTGAAGTATTTTTAGGAAGAAATACTTGCAAAGAAATTGATGTTTTGTTTTGATGAGAGGTTGGGCATTCAGTATGTACAATACTTTGAACTTGTGAAATGACATAGTGGTATGGTTAAGAGAAAGTGTGGGAGATGGGGTGGTAAGCAGGTGAATAGTATGGTAAGTGTTTAAAGCTTAGAAAAGAATTAGAAATAGGAGGGAGAGAAATAAAGTTTTGAAACAGATAGCCAGGATTTAGTTTCAGGTCAGAAAGAATTAAAGGGTAAAATTTTATTTAAGGTTAGTAGAAGAAATCAGGATTGATTGAAGGAGTTTTATAAAGTGAGTAACTGGAAGAGTTAAGAGCAGGTAAGGCTCAGGAGGAGTGGGCAATACAGTTAATGGTGATGTGGGGTATGAGTACAGGAGAGGGGGTGTCTATTGGCTAGGGCAAAGACAAGGCAAAGTAGGTCTAGCTATTAAGGAAAATGTCAGGGGTAGGTGGGAATGGGGGTAAGGTTGGGGAGCATATTCAGCCAGAGTGCACAGGTGCGAACACAGTGGGATGAGTCAGAAAAAACGGACCAGGCCAGCTTCCAAAAAAAAAAATCAGAGAAACCAAGCTCAGTCAATTCCAGGTCAGTGTATCACAGTATCTTCCTAATAATTAAAATAATTGTCCTACTAATCTAGTACACTGTGGTGAAAAGGATCACCACTTCTACAGGGAAAAACAATATAACTATGGGCTGCAGTTACATAGGTAAACCTTTTCCAAGAGAAAGAAAGTAGTTTTAAGTAATTGAGCTAGGAGTACAATAAGAAGAGAAAAATGGAGCGGCGGGGGGGGGGGGGGGGGGGCAGTAGTGGGTACGCTTACAGTAAAAGGCTACAGGAAAATGTCCTCAGTTTGAGGACATATTAAACATAATTATGAGATACACTAGTGTAGCTGAAAGCACTTTAGCATTCCACCGACACAGAGTCTCACAGTGCAGGGCAACAAGACAACCTTTGGTTTACTGGAGGTTGGCCAGGACACAGAATAAAACTTTGATTGACGGGACTGGAAATAACAGGAAAAAGTAAGTAAATATTATGTCTGAAGTTTTAAAACACTGTAAATATTGGAAAAGCGTTGCACCACAGGTATTAGTATTTCATCTGAGTATTCAAAACTTGCTAAATAACCAAAATGGCAGAAAGACAGCTTCAGAACAGCAGCTTCAGTAACAGGCTTTTACCATGTTGAATCCACAATATATGAAATATAGAGCTTTGCTGTTGTAAAAGTCAAGTGGCGTTGTAATTCAGATGATCTGAAGAAGGCTTGAAAAAGCTGAAAGCGCTTGTCCATTGTTTACATCAGAAGGGTTTTTCACTTTTCTGTTCGTTTTTTCTGTTTTTATGACATCCACATGTTTTAAAGCTGTGGAATTACAACGCCACTTGACTTTTACAACAGCAAAGCTCTATATTTCATATAGTGTGGATTCAACACGGTAAAAGCCTGTTATTGAAGCTGTTGTTTTTAAGCTGTCTTTCTGCCATTTTGATTGTTTAGCAAGTTTTGAATACTCAGATGAAATACTAATACCTGTGGTGCAACGCTCTTCCAATATTTACATTGTTTTTTGTTCTGCTGAGCGTTCTTTACTGGAATTCACTTCTTTTTCTGGGTTTAAGTTTTAAAGCACTCTGATTACCAAGTAACTAAGAAGGTAGAGGATGCAGGGGAGGGGCAGCATACCTTGTAAGAAACAGCACAATTCTTTGTGCAACACAAAACGCAAGGAAAGCAGAGAAAAAAAGGTAACTGCAGTTGATACTGAGCTATTATAATATACACTACATTATTATGTATTGTTATAAAGGTCATGAAGAGAAACAGTAACTACTAAGATGCTACACACAATTTAGCATTCTCCACTAAATGCCACGGATAACAACAGTGGTATTATACAGAAACACAGTAACTACCAAGATGTTACATACAATTTAGCACTCTCCACTAAAAGTCAGGAATAACAACAGTGGTATACTACAGAAACACAAGTAACTACTAAGATGCTACATACAATTTAGCATTCTCGACTAAAAGCCACGTATAAGAACAACAGTGGTATTATACAGAAACACAGTAACTACCAAGATGTTAGATACAATTTAGCACTCTCCACTAAAAGTCAGGAATAACAGCAGTGGTATACTACAGAAACACAGAGTCGTTTGTATCCCTCGAAGGTTACAGTAAGTTCTATTCTAATTGCCAAACAGGTTACTGATCTAAAAGTACAGTACAGACAGTAGGAGACACTGAGTTTATAAAGCTGGGTTAAAAAAATAAAAGTCTTTCATTGGAGTACAGTCACCTTTGCAGAGAAATATTCAATATTGTAGCCTGTAGAACATTTTGAAAGGTCTCAGCCACAAACATTTCCTTACCCGAATGGATCATGGACCTAATGCCTCATATTTTCATAGCATTACCCCAGGTCACATACTTCATGAATTTAATTCCAGATTTACCTCTTAAATGAATTTACAGTCTGCACTATATTTTCCATACAATCATCATCTGTATCTGCAATCACAAGTTTTTCACATATCTGTTTGCTATAGTGCTCCCTGCATCTTAGTCAATATTTCTGATATCATCAAGTAGTTGTTTTTCTGCTTTTTTGTATTCCCACTTATCTCAAGACAAACTGTCACTTCAGGTGCTGTAATAGGGGACAGTGTTTTTGCCATCAGAATGAAACCTTCTCTCTCTGTTACTTTGTTCCATGACAACTCTTTGTCAGACTTTGATTCCAAAGCATCCATCAGTTTTAACAATGTTCCATTAGCCATATCTCCTTCTTGGAAGGTTATTCTGAAACAATTCATTATCACTAACAGTATTTTCAGCATGAGCAGATTTTTTTTTCATATTTCTCCAATCAGTTGTGAAAGAAGCTGCATACCCTGGTCTCAAACACAGTCCTCAGCTACCCATTCTACCACCTTGGCGCAACTCTGCTAGAACTACCACCTCTCCTGCATGCAGACAGTAGGCAGATTGGCTAAATGTACCCTGGTCAGTATGATTACCTCCTTGGATGTCTACCAAAAATAGGCCACAAACTTACTGAGGTTCACCCAGTCAACAAACCATATGTATGTACATAGAAAAGTACAAATAAATGCTATCCACTGTTATGCTGAACTATTTTAATAGATGCTCAGCAGTTTCTTTTTGGCAGATTATATTCAGTATTTTAATTCATATTTGCCTTTTTAAAAATCTAAAATATTCCCTTAACTGCTCATTTTAAATGCCTTATCCATCCATCCTCAACCCCTTTTCCCATTTTGCATATGGGTTCGGGGTGTCACTTCAACAGTGAGAATCATCTCGAGCAAGGTTTACAACAAAGGGTGGCTAGCCTTCTCTTCTTTGGGTATCTCCACCTTGGTCTTTTTATTTGAGGTTTTTGGATGATGTCATCATATTTTGGAAAGAACCTGAGAACCAATTGTGTAGATTCAATGAATATTTGAACCAAACCACCCCCTTTCTTACTTTTACTGCAACTTGGAGTAAAACCTGACATCAGTTATTTGGATGTACATCTTTCCAAGGATACAGTTAATAAAAGGTTTGTTAGTGAGATATACAGGAAACCCACTTTTTCTAATGGGTACCTGCATTTTGATAGTTGTCACCCTATACATCAGAAGAAAGGCATTGTTACAGCACAATTTGTATGCCTTACTAGAATGACTTCTGTTGATGCAATTTATGTAAGGGGAACTGAAGTTCTTACTGATATGTTTTTATCTAGGGGTTTTCCCAGGACTTTGGTTGAAGCTATTTGTTCTGAAGTTACAATGAAGAGAAGGTCTGGTTTCTACCCTCCCCTTCTTTTAGGTTCAGTTGAAGTGACAAATATTCCTGTCTTGGAGACTGTTTCTGACTCTAACATTGATTATAACATTTCCTTTATTACTACTTATACCACTGAATGTGCCCAAATACACAAAAATTTGAACACATATTGGCACACACAGTGTTCATGATAAATTTAAGGAAATTTATAATAAAGGCATTAGAATGGTGTTTCAGAGGGGTAAGATGTTTTAAAGAAATATTGGAAAATGTGGATGTAGAAAAGATGGTCTCTACAAGAAAGAAGGGCACTCAAAGACGTGGCTCGTGTAATTACTGTAAATACCTCACTGAAATGAATAGGGTGCATGTAAATGGAACCTGTATTCGAGTCTCCTTTTATTGTAATTGTAACACTGAGGGCAGAGTGTATCTTGCCCTTTGTAAATTTTGTAGTTTTTACATTGGGAAGACACAAAGAAAACTGAAAGAACGTATATATGAGCACACTTTAGATATCAGGAAGAGAAACCACAAGAATGCTTTATCTAAACATATTGCTGAGAATCCTGGTCATGTGTTTGGTTTTGTTGGTACTGACCATGTGGTTAGAAATGTGAGGGGGGGGGGGACCCTGGAAAGACTTTTTAGAACTTCAAGAACTTAGATGGCAATTAAAATTAAATGCTTGTGTTTATCCTGGACAGAATGAATGTGTTTCTATTAGCAGTGTTTTAAAACTTTGCTCTTATGTGTAAATGTTTAAACTGCAGGTGAATATTTTTATTAATATTTATTAACATTTATTGCATTTATTAACTGTTTTATTCATACATTGTTTTATGTAGTGCTTTTATATGCATTGTATTTTTGTATATATATACACACACACACATATATATATAAATGGGTCTACTTTCATAGACCGAAGCGCCACTTTACCGACACCCGGAAGACCGAGACGGAACGACCGAACAGGTAGGTTACCGAAAACGCGATATCCCAACGGCTGAGAGACCGACAACGGCAGCGTGTGAGCGCGATACGGTAAGTGTGCGAAAGTGACAGATGTAGTATTGGGGAGCGGACAGGTAAGTGTACGATACAGAGGGATTTTAGGATAGTGTGTGGAAAATGTGAGTGTGCGGTGGTGTCGGACTAAGGGTTCCGGTGAGGTAAGTGTGTGGAAGTGACGTAGAGCTGTGTAGGGTAGTGTTAAGTGTGTTAGGGTTAGAATGCGGGTGGAGTGAGTGTGCGATAGTGATGGGCTGAATGTTTTAGGGTGTGTTAAGTGAGTTAGGGTTAGGGTGCGGGTTGGGTAAGTGTGCGGTAGTGTCGGACGTTAGGGTTAGGGTTTAGGTTAAGGTTAGTGGATATGTTGTTGTGTGCAATGTGTATTTGGCGTTTTTTGTGTCGGTGTTTTGGTGTTCGGTATGTTGAGTTGTCGGTGTGGTGTGTTGTCGGTTGTTTGGGGTGGGGAAAATGTGTGTCGGTGATTCGTACGTTCGGTCTATGAAAGTAGACCCATATAAATATATATGTATGTATTTTTTTAAAGTGGATTTTCCTTTAACTGTTAATTAATTATGTCACATGACTGTTTTTGGAGGGATATTTGAAAAGGTGAAGTGATGTTTGTTGGTTTTAATACCTCTGCAGAAGTCTGTGGATATAATCTGATGAAAGCGCTAAGGTTTTCAATAAATTCTGGTTCTCTGTTCCTGGTGTTGCTTGCTCCTTACCTTCATTGTGGTTCTTGGTTTGTGGAGATGTCTAATCGCCTAACCCATACTAGAGTAACTAAGTCAGTTGAAGGTCAAATAACATCTGATTTACAGTTTGCAAGCTTAGATAATCATAGGTCAAAAGTGTTAGCTTCAGAGAAACTGATGCCAAACAGAAGAAGGTCCAACAACACTGAGTCCTGTGATACTCCACTGGCAACTTCTTTTGCTTTTAGAAGTGACACCAGTCTCTGACCACATGGATTCTCTCTGAAAACCAACTGTTTACCATATAATACAAGGATTTATGTTCATACTAACTAGTCTTATCAATAATACCTGTTTGGGAATAGTGCAAAAGGCCTTGACCAGATCCAGATACACACACACACACACACACACACACACACACACACACACACACACACACACACACACACACATCTCAATCTCGTCGCACAAGAAATCTAGATGAAGCCTGTTATAATGTTGGGGACAAAGGCCCAAAACTAGGGACACATTTAGAATGTTACTAGAATAACAGGATTTGTGTTAGAATGCATTTTCTAAAGGACATGAAGTCTGAAACTCAAATACATGTCATTTAGCAACTTTAATCCTTTGCTCATCCCACTGATTTGTCAAAAAAAACAGAATTTTTATGAAGAACAGATCAAAAATATAAGGCATAAATCTTGACATTCTGTGAAAATCTGTAGAGTTGAAAGGTATAACACACACATATACACCCCCCTACCCCCTTAGAAAGTGGATAGGGCAACAAGGTTTGCATTAGTATGCATTTTCTAAGGATATAAAATCTAAAACTCAAATGTTTGCCATTATTTTCCGATTTCCATCCTGAATGATTTGCCAGAAAAAAAACAACATAAATTTATGAGTATCTAACTGAAAATATGAGTCAAACATCTAGATAATTGTGAGGTATGACCCCCCTTACACACACTCCTTCCCCCCTCTTACTTACACATGCACACCACACACCAACCTACCTCTTACACACACCTACCTCCCTCTTACAAACACACACACACCTGCTTACTTCTTACACACACAAACACACCCCTACCTCCCTCTTACAAACATTGAGATTTGTGTACTACCCTGGTACACGAATAAATATATAAATAAATACATGAATGAATAAATAAATAAAAAGGGTTCACATAGTTATTAATATTAGTAACATCTTGGTTGCTCATATGAACTCATAAAATATAACCTTTATTCAAAATTTTTAAAAATAATTTTGCAACTTAGCTGCACACCTTCAAGTGGTTCTCGGATCATATTTACATCAAACACAATAAATACTGCTAAGAATTCCAGAGGAAACAATCAGAAAGTAATCAGAAATTAAATAAGCTAATAGTGAGATTAGACAATTACACAAAATGTTTCTCTGAAATAAACATGAAGTAAAATAAATAAAGCAAACTAACATATATATAAATAACCTTTATTAAAACTTTTTAAAATTAACTGGCACCTTGATTTATGCCCTTACAAACTTGTAAAACTGATTTATACCTTTACAAACATGTAAAACTATATTTAAATCATGTACATTAAATACTTTATTTAATGTGCCATGACACAGAAAATGTCTCGGAATACCCTCTATGTGTACATAGTGTTGTGTGCAACTAAATTCCCTTACCTGACTTGACGTGAAGAGAAGCAAAAGCAATAGCGAAATAGAGTGGTCGAGGAATTCCCTTACTTACTGCAGCATTCAACACAACTCTTACTTACTGCAGCATTCAACACAACTCCCTTACCAAACAACGTGAACAGTAATTTCAAATAGCGCGGGTGAAGAGGAACAGGACGTCTGCACGCACAGACGTGATGCGACCGGACCAGCAAGCTACGAGACCATTCTTAAAGAAGAACTCCCTTAAAAATGTTTTTTTTTGGTTATTAAAAGAAAATTAATCTCCTCCCACCCGCCCGCTCCAGGGCGTGCAAGTGCACCCCCTTGCACCTGCCTGCGGGCACCCATGCATACAGGGTATTCTCTGGTTAGCTATGAAGTAGCAATAAGTATTGTTTATAGTGTCCTGAGAAACCTGTCACAAGGTGATGATTTTTTTCAACAATGTTTTTTTTTTATTTTAATAATAATAAAAACAATATTATATTTACAATCAAAACAGAAAAAAGAACTATATACAAAGTCCATAACAAAATTAAACATTTATATATACATTCAGGAAATCAGCTAAAATTTCTTCAATAAAGAATGTAGCTTTTTCCAAGCAATTAATTTTTGTGTTGAATTTTTTGTTCTCAGCTTTATGCTAGTAATTTCTTTATCACGCAATGATTTGGTTAAATAAATTCATTGTTAAAAGAGAGAGGGGAGCTGTTTTTCCAATTTTTTTGTTATAACCTTTCTTACAACTGCAAGGATTGACCATAGTATGTGTACTTGAGTTTTGGGTATATAATCTCTGGAATCAGCACATTAAACAAGATGAGAGAATCAGAAATTATACACTTATCTGAAAAAACAAACCAAAAAAAAAACAAAAAAAAAAATCTTGTTTTTTTCCCCACTTTTCTGAGATTTAAAAAAGTTCAGTTACAGGCTTGCTGTTCTTGAACTGTTTGTAAGTTTCTGTGAGGCCATTTTTTGCTTGGGCTAAAGGAAAGTCTCTCTGTTGATCAGTGGCAGTGAAAAACATTGAGCAGCCTGCCTGCCCCTGTGGGAGTGGTTACTGACTTGAAACTGTAGTTTTATTGGCCATTCTGGGTCAATTCCAAAACTCCTTCATCTTCCTCTCTTAAAACCCTCTTTTGCGTGGTTTTGCGTGTTTTTGAGCGTAGCGCAACAATGGGCAGCGCCGCCTAATTGGGTTTAAACTATTCCTGGCTCCACAAAGCCTGCTCTTCACTTTTTGCCTTAGAACTGCTCTATCTCTCAATTTAAACACCATATTCTCATTCTAAGGCCCTTCACTGGTCCAATTAAGTAATCCTACAAGTTAGCACTATTAAACCATAAGCACTACTTACTCTTATACTCTCTACGATTACCCTGTCCTCTATTGGTCCGTCTTAAATTCAGTTTCCCTATTACTCTAGCATGTCCAAAGGTCAGTCAATGGTTTCCTCTCCAGTCCAGCTGGTGAATCTGGGAATTTTGAGGCAATGTTACAACTGTCTCATGTACACGGACAACCCTCTCCTCCTCCAAACAGGTTCAAATATATGTGAGAGATGCAACTATTTAGCCAAACTGGAGGCTGAGCTCTCTCATCTCAAAACTGGTGTAACCAGTCAGGAGGAGAAGGTAACCTCACATAACACAATTCCAGTATCACATAGTCCCACCACATCAGCGAACCAAACACACAAATACAGAAAAACATACTCGGAGGCTCTAAATAAAAATCTACCTAAGCAACAGAGACCTCCAAAGCAGACATCCAAGCAAACGCTACCTCAAAACAAACACACACAACACATAACCCACAAAGTCAGTGTGCCAAGCAGCCAAAGCCTTAAGGCTGAATAGCACACCTGATACTCTTGTTATAGGTGACTCTATTGTCAGACACACTGATGTCCCGCTCACCAGGCTGAATAAAGAGAAGGTCACAGTGAGCTGCCTGTCGGGTGCTAAGATCCACCACATAACGCAAGCACTCGGGTCACTCCAAAGCAAATACAAATATGACTCAGTCATTGTACATGCTGGTGTGAATGACCTGAGACGTACCTCCCTGGACTACATGAAAAGAGACATAGAGGAGCTCTCTGATCATGTAGCCCAGGCTGGTATGACCCTGACCTTCAGCAGCATCTTAACCTCACCTAGAATGATGCCACAGTACAAAGACAAAATGATCGATTTTAACAATTGGCTAAAATTTTGGTGTCATTCAAAGGGGATCCAGTGTCTGTCAGCCTGGGATGACATGCTCGACAAGCCACATTGCTTCGCTAGGGATGGCTTGCACCTGTCACCACTGGGCTTTCGGATATTGGCAAAGGCTCTTGCCACCCCCATAGTGCCTTTTTTAGGCAAGGCTCAAAATCAAACCCACCCCCATAGACAGCACACGGAACAAGAAACTAAGGGTAATGCTGCTAAATGCCAGAAGTCTTAACCTCAAGATGCACGAAGCTCTCCTCAGTATGGAGAACATCGATATCTGTGCAGTGACAGAAACCTGGTTCAAGGCTCCAGAGAGCACCCCAGCACTACCAGGCTATACCTCATATCATGCTTTTCGGCCCCAAAACCTGGACCGAACCACAAAAGGAGGGGGAGTTTCCATATTTATCAAGGATATCCACACCTCCAGGTTAGTGGCATTGCACGAAGTATCAGAGACCATCCATGTGCAACTAACAGTGGGGGCAAGACTGCTTTTCAGTTTATAGCATCCTACACCACCATCTCAAAGTCAGGAATCCCATTTGGCTTTCCTGAAAACATTGGAGAACATTAAGATCTCTCCGAACACCATTATATTGGGCGACTTCAACTACCCAAACATTGACTGGAAGCACTACTCAAGCCCCAGCACCTTAGCCCAAAGATTCCTGGAAATTATAAACTCAAATGCTATGGAACAACTAGTCACCACTCCCACAAGAGGGGACAACATACTAGACCTGATCATTACCAACATGGGGACTCTATGCTCCACACCAGAAGTATATCCCTCATTGGTAAGATCAGACCATAAATTAATTTCACTGGATGTCCACATCCCGACCCCACCCCAGCCCAGAAAACCACAGTGAAAAACTTCTCAAAAGCGAACTTCTCACTTCTCAAAACTGAAGTGGAATCCTTCAAGGCCCCAGGGCCAGTGGAAACTACAGCCCAAACTGCAGAATCCTATATAAATGCATTCTATGGACATCTCCAGGAATGCATGGATCATGCTATCCCAAACAAAACCAAGACCCAATCATCCAAAGGCAGGCGTCCAGTCTGGTGGACCCCTGCCATAAATAAACTGTACAACAGAAGGAGGAAGCTACTACATGATAGAGCAAAATCCCTAATAGGGAAGGCATCTCTGATCAGTACTAGCAAAAAATTACGATCCCTCAAAAATCCTCCAAGGCCAGCTTCGAGAGAAAAATTGCATAGGACACCAAAGACAATCATAAGGCTTTTTTCAGTTATGTTAGAAACCTGGGATGCAACTCCAAGACGTGTTCTGAGTTGATTCTAAACGACAAAAAATACACTGAACCCACAGACATCGCCAATATCCTGGGAGACAGGTTCAGTGCAAACTTCTCCACCCCCTCCCCCCAAAAGAGCAAATATCTATCCCGGCAGAGGGCTGCCTCCCAAACATCTCAGATGCTCAGGTGAAGGCTGCCCTCTCCAAAGCAAAAAACACTGCTTCCATGGGACCAGATGGCGTCCCAGGTTGCGTCCTACATGAACTACAAGCGGAACTAATCCCTCAAATAAAACAGCTATACAATCTCAGCCTCACTACAGGATATGTGCCCACAGAATGGCGTACAGCAACAGTGGTCCCACTCCACAAAGATGAAGCATCTACGGACCCTGGAAACTATCGCCCCATAAGCCTGACTAGCTTAGTCTGCAAGGCTATGGACAGGATCATCATGGAGCTCATAAACAAAGACATTGGGGACCTACAGACACTAGATCCTACCCAGTTCAGCTTTGTCAAGGGCAGATCCTGCCTTTTGAACCTGGTTGACTTCTTTGAAACAGTCACCAAAGCCATAGATGAAGGGAAGGTAGTCCACACAGCCTATCTGGACCTTGCAAAGGCATTTGACACAATACCCCACTCGGGCATCATAGATAAGCTATCCAGCTTAAATATAAACCCCTATGTCACAAGATGGGTCACAAACTGGCTCAAAGACAGAACCCACAGAGTGAGAGTTGCTGGAGCCATGTCAGACTCGAAACCGGTCACAAGTGGCGTCCCACAGGGTTCTGTCCTGGGACAACTCTTGTTCGGTATATACTTTTCCGAGGTACAGGCAAACGTGGGAGGACTATGGCTCACCAAGTTCACAGACGACTGCAAACTGGGCGCCATAATCAACTCTCCAGCTGACACAAACATCCTTCAAAAAGGTCTCACAGAGACAGATAACTGGTGCCAGCACCATGGTTTAAAGCTAAATGCCAAAAAATGTATAGTCATACCCTTTGGCAAAAACAATGTGCCCACAAATTACCACATAGGCGGAAACCCATTAAGTACAGAGAAAGTTATTAGGGACCTGGGGACCCAAGTTGACAGCAATCTCTCCTTTGAAAACCACATTGCCAAAGTGGTTAGAAAGACCTTCTACATAGCCCACATCATCACGAAGGGTTTCAAATCTAGATCAAGAGAGGTAATCGTGCCCCTTTATTCATCCCTCATCAGGCCCATCATAGAATACAATGCCCCTTTTGGGATGTACCTTACCCGACACCTGCTGCAATTAGAAAGACCCCAAAAGTATCTCACCAAGAGGATCAAGGGTCTCAAACAGATGCCATATACTGCTCGGTTAAAAAAACTCCAGCTGTACTCAGTTGCATACCGCCTACTTTGAGGCGATCTATGCCTGACATACAAAGCTATGTCAAATCCAGAATTAATGGACATGCTCCACCTCAGTAAATATAAATCCCTTAGAGCCACACGCTCGAGGGACTTGAACCTCAGCACAGAAATAAATAGAACTTGCTGGAGGGACAGGTTCATAACCCAGAGGCTCCCTTCGCTCTGGAATAGAATTCCAGTTCATGTGAGGCAGAGCACCTCAGTGAATCTCTTCAAGAAGAATCTCGATGGGTGGACGGGGGATCGTAGGTTTGTCCCAGGGATTACTCCCGTGTCACTATTAGACAAAGGCACAGTAAACTAAACCTTAAAAAAGGGTACAGTATACTCAAATCAAGGGGTGGCGTAAGCCATACAGAATCGGGCTAGGCTTATAATTGCCCCAGGGCAGATAGCCTAGTATGAACCTATGAACCTATCATTCCATAATGCATTACAGAAATTTCTAAATTTAATCAAAAATAAAGATAATATCTTACATGCAACAATCATATGATACCAGCATTTCCTACATTGCACCTCCAGCATTTCATAAAATTTTTTTTACGTATTTTGGCAATTCTTTGTGGTGTCAAGTAGCATGTATGGAGAAATTTCCAGGTATATATCTTCCAAAAGAGGGAGGTTGTTGTTTTCCCTATTGATCTTAGTAAGAGCTTTTATTATTGGTGTTGAATTCTTCTTTGTTTATTTTACTAGAGTAGTTCCAGTAGGAGGCATCAATGCAATTAAAGTTTGATCTAATAGTTTTATAAATCAAATATATATATATATATATATATATATATATATATATATATATATATATATATATATATATATATATAAATGAGGTGCCTCAGAGAGTCATTAGCAATATTATACATTAGTTCCAAAATGTTAGGTGTATTACTTCCGTGAGTTTCTAATGATAATATAATTTTGTTGCAGAAAAACTCTCTACATTGAGCCAATTACTACTGCTTAAACTATAAACTTGTTACTAAAATGATAACCCCTTTCAAACTAGAAGTTAATGATAAATACTACCTATGAACCTATATCTATATCAAACAAAGCTCCTCATTATCCCTCTTCAAGAAAAATCTTGATGATTGGATGGGAGATAGAAAATTCACCCCAGGGATCACTTCTATGGCTCTGCTCGACAAGAGCACAGGAAAATAATTTTCTTGGGTGGCGAAAGCCAGGGTACCTTTTTGGGTAGGCTTATATAGGCCCTAGGGCCAATAACCTAGTACCTACCTATGAACCTATATCAAACTAGTAGATCACATACTACAGATAGCAGTGTCAAAATCTTTATATAACTCTTTATTTTTGATGAATTATACTTCACTGTGATCTAAGAAACACCTTAGAATGTGATGTTATTGAATTGCACTGAAATTTCTATGTAATCTACTGAAGTTACAATGAGATACATTTTGCAATTCACAATCCAACTACACTTTATGCACTTATAGATTAAGAGAATGTAGTTAGTAGCTCTGGAAAAATTTATATACACAAACTCCAGAACTTTACGTCCTTCACTTACCCATTTTAAATGATTTATTAGTGATGTTATACTATACATTATGATATGTACCGTAGTCATATATACCTACACATAATACATCCTAGTGAAACTATATTTTGATGGATGATAGGAAGTTATGTTACAACAGTAAACTTGTTACTAGAAGTTCAAAAAAAAAGAGAAAGAAGTGTTCTAGGTATTCGTTTATTCTATATGCTGTTCCCCTTGCCTCTTTCTCTCTTTTTGAATTAATTATCAAGGCTGCAGTAGTAGAGAAAATGAGTTGGCTTATATGTAGAACATATTAAGCCAGGAACATTAGGTTCCATGAAGAAGGTTATTAATGTACATAATGTTAAACATTCTTTGTTAACTACAGAAACGTTGCCCATAATAAATGTTCTTAACCTGTATTATAAATTCCTTACAAAATCATTACAAATACCTTACTATCACTTAATACATTAAACAATGCTAACATATAAATGTTTATCTATAAATTTAAATGGACTAAATAATCCTATAAAAAGAGCAAGTATTAACAATTACCTTTCCTTACATAAGGCAGATATAGTATTCCCTCAAGAGACACGTCTAAATTGCAGGATTTAAATAAAATCATATTAAAAAATTATGATATATTGGTTAGTTCTCAACATAAACACAAAAAAGAGGTGTGTTAATCCTTTGGAAAAAGGGGCCTGAGACTCCCTGAAATCATAGATTCATATACTGATAACGATGGAATGCTAGCATTAGTGGTGATTAAGCATGAGAAAAAGTATTATTCCCTCAAACTCTTACTGGATCCCCACAACTGGTGTAAAAATGGTAAGGAAGTACTTAGACATCATAACCCTACACTCCAGAGGTGAGATGATATTAGCAGGACATTTTAATTGCCTTCTTTCTTCCGGTGAAACAACAAATACTACATCTTTTAGAATTTCTCCTGTAGCAAGACACTTAAAAATTATATTAATTCAAGAAATTTAAAAGATATTTATCATAGAAAGCACACTGCTCCCTAAAATTCTTCCACTACTCATATAGGTTTGGGACACTAATATAGACAAAATTCTAGTATCCAGCTCTCTACTCTCAAAAATAAAAAAAATGTACTGTTAATGTCCTGCATCTTATCTGATCACAACGCTATTATATTCAACATAACTCTACATTCTGAGACTTTACATTTTTGGCAAAGAATACCAGCTTATATTACAAAAATAAAAGGTTTTCAAGATTGGATGGCAACCAAACTAAATCTATTTATAGAGATAAATAACAATGGAGAGGTGTCTGATACAATATTATGGGATACCTTAAAAGCTGTGTTATATGGAAAGATCAAGAACTGGTACTTACAAAAAAGGAAAGAATGGGACAAAAAATTAAATGATATTCAGAATGAATTAGATAGTTTAAAATTAAATCTTACACCCAATGACAAGATAATCCTAGATAAAATAAACTAAATAAAGAGTATCATGATGTTCTATAGCAAAAAAATCTCTATAAACTTAGAAAAAATAAATTATATTCATACTATATTATTGCTAAAAGCTTACACAAAATTGCAGTAAGGTCAAAATGCTTAAATGAAAAAAATCATATAAAAGAAATCATATATATAGAAAACAAGAAAAAACTAATAGTAACAGACATTAACAACATACTACATTATTTTAGGAAGCATTATGAGAATATGAACACATTTAAAGAATTAAAAGACCAAGTAAGTAAACTAAAAACAAGCTGATGATTTTGTTGACAAACATTGATACTTCTCCCTCAGTTGTCAGTAGGTCTAAAGACCTGAAAGGCACTACACCCAGGGACAGATGGAGTGTTTTTGTTGCTCTGAAACCATGGTCATATAACTATATATATATATATATATATATATATATATATATATATATATATATAAACTATATATATATATATATATATATATATATATGTTCAAGTTGCAGAAGAACCTCAAGATTTGTCTTCTTTTGTTAAGTCTCCTGGCAAAGAATAGAGCCGGTTTCCAATTAAAATGTACAAACCATCTGTGGCAAACCGTGAAGGTTTCTCAGCCAACTCATCCCAAGCAGATACATACTGAATCCCTTAAAATGACATCAGCTACATAGTAAATTACTAAAGCCATTTATCTTGTCTTTGAATCTTCACATCATTCTAGGGGATAGCAAAATACCACTCAAGCTCAGTGTCTTTCCTACCTCTGATACATGCATAGCAAGCTCCATCATATCCTTATATATGTCCCACTGGGTAGAGTGCTTAAGGTCATTCACACCCACATGGACCATTATCAGATCATAACTGTATTTGACTGGATGGGGGGATCTAACAGCACCTGTTTGATCCTAAATCCTGGCTCCAGAAAGACAGCTGTCAGTCTATTCTTATTCAGTCTAGTGAAGCTGGTGTATGTAAGCCTGCAAAAGAATCACTATTACTAAGCGTGATGATATGAGGTATTGCCACCTATGACAGGAGAATTCGGGCAGTGGATGTGTAACATATACCAGCACAGCTAGCTGAAGTTTTGTAAAGAATTATATGCCATTTGTATATCAATTGATTTGTACAGATGCTTGTGTTTAAAAATGAATCTGTAAAGCTGCTTGTGTTAAAAATGTACCAAAGGTGGGTCCTCCTGGACAGAAAAAGAAATGTTCATAGGTTCATACTAGGCTATCTGCCCAAGGGCATTTATAAGCCTAGCCCATAGTTATGTGGCTTTCGCCACCCCTTTAGTTTGAATAAAAACTATGCCTATCATTTTTCTGTGCCTCTGTCAAGCACTGACACTGAAGTAATCCCTGGGGTATATCTGCGATCTCCCATCCATTGGTCAAGATTCCTCTTGAACAAGGCCAGCAAGGTGCTCTGCCTCACATGTACCGGGATTTTGTTCCACAGCATAGGGAGTCTCTGGGTGATGAATCTGTCCCTCCAGCACGTTCTATTTATAACCGTGTCAAGGTTTAAGTCTCCCGCCCTTGTGGTTCTGAGGGATCTAGATTTTTTGAGGTGAAGCATATTCATCAAATCTGGGTTTGACATGGCCTTATATGTCAGGCACAGGTCACCTCTGAGCAAGCGGTATGAGACTGAATAAAGCTGGAGTTCTTTCAGTCGGGCAGCATAAGACATATTTTTGAGACCCTTTATCCTTTTGGTGAGGAACTTTTGGGGCCTTTCAAGCTGCAGCAGGTGTCTGGTCAGATACATTCGAACGGGCATTGTACTCAATCATAGGTCTAATGAGTGATGAGTACAGGGGGACGATGACCTCCCTTGATCTAGATGTGAATCCCTTCATGATCAGGTGGGCGATATAGAAGGTTTTCCTAACTACTTTAGCAACATGAGTGTCAAACGAAAGACTACTGTCAACTTGGGTCCCCAGATCCCTGATGACTTTTTCTGTGCTCAGTGGATTGTCACCTATATGGTAGCTAGGGGTAACCTTGTTTTTCCCGAAGGGTATGACTATGCATTTTTTGGCGTTTAACTTCAGGCTATGGCTCTGGCACCAGTTATCCATTTCTGTGAGGCCCTTCTGGAGGATATCTGTGACAGATGTGTTTTCGACTATGGCGCCCAGTTTGCAGTCATCTGCAAACTTTGTCAGCCATAACCCTCCTGTGTTTGCTTATACTTCAGAAAAGTAGATGCCGAACAAGAGTGGACCCAGGACTGAGCCCTGTGGGACACCACTTGTGACAGGCTTTGAGTCTGACATGGCTCCAGCAACTCTGACCCTGTGGGTTCTGTCGCTTAGCCAGTTTGCAACCCATCTTGTGATGTATGGGTTTACATTCAAGCTGATGAGTTTTTCGATGATACCTGAGTGGGGTATTGTGTGAAGGCCTTTGCCAGGTCGAGGTAGGCTGTATGGACTGCCTTTCCCTCATCAATGGCCTTGGTGACTGTCTCGAAAAAGTCAACCAAGTTTAAGAGGCAGGATCTGCCTTTGACAAAGCCAAACTGGGTTGGATCCAAAGTCTGCAAGTTCCTATGTCTTTATTTATGAGTTCCATTATGATCCTCTCCATGGCTTTGCAGATAAGGCTTGTCAAGCTAATGGGGTGGTAATTTCCAGGGTCTGTGGAGGCACCGCCCTTATGAAGTGGGACCACAGTCGCGTGCGCCACTCCTTGACGTATCCTGAGGTGAGGCTAAGATTAAACAGCTGTCCTAACTGTGGGTTTAATTCCTCGTTGAGTTCATGAAGCACACAGCCGGGACACCATCCGGTCCCATGGATGCTGTGTTTTTGCCTTAGTGAGGGCACTTCTCACCTGGCCGTTCGAGATGTTTGGGGCGCTACAATCCTCTGGAATAGATATCTCTCCTTTTTGGGGGGGGAGAAGTTTGCACTGAACCTGTCAGCCAGTATGTTAGCAATGTGTGTAGGTTCAGTAATTTTCACATCATTTTGAACTAATTCTGAGCATATCTGGGAGTTTCCTCCTAGGTTTCTAACATAGCTAAAGAAGGCCTTATGATTGTCTTTAGAGTCCTTGGCGATTTTTCTCTCAAAATTTGCCTTTGATGATTTTATGAGAGCTCTTAGTTTTTTACTTATAATGATCAAAGGTGTCTTACCTTTCAAGGATTTTGCTCTATCTTGTAGTAACTTCCTCCTTTTGTTGTAGAGCTTGTTTATGGCTGGGGTCCACCAGACTGGACGCTTGCCTTTGGTACAGAGAGTCTTAATTTTGTTTGGGATTGCCTGATCCATGCAGTCCTGTAGGTGCTGGTAGAAGGCATTTGTAAGTGATTCAGCGGTTTGAGTAATGTTTACCACTGGCTCAGGGGCCTTAAAGGAGACCACACTAGTTTTTAGAAGTGTGAAATCGGCTTTTGAGAAGTTTTTCACTGTGGTCTTTTTGTTTCAGGTGGGCGGATGTGGACCTCCAGCGAGATTAGTTTATGATCTGATCTCACCAGTGAGGGTATACTTCGGTGTTGAACATTTTGATCCCATGTTCGTGATGATGAGATCAAGTATGTTTTCACCTCTTGTGGGGATGGTGACTAGTTGTTCCATGGCATTTGAGTTTATGAACTCCAGGAATCTTTGGGTTTGAGTGTTCGGGCTTGAGTAGTGTTCCCAGTCTATATTAGGGTAGTTGAAGTCACCTAGTATGATGGTGTTTGGAGATACATTTATCCCCTCCAATGTTTTCAGGAAGGCCATGTGAGGTTCCTGAGTTTGAGAGGGTGGCCTGTAACATGCTACAAATTGCAGAGCAGTCTTGCCTATGGTTAATTGCACCTGGATGGTCTCCGATGCATCGTGCGTTGCCACCAACCTTGAGGTGTGGGTGTCCTTTATGAATATGGACACCCCCCCCTCCTTTCTTGGTGTTGTCCGGATTTTGGGGCGGAGCATGATATGAGGTGAAACCTGTTAGTGCTGGGGTACTCTCAGGAGCCTTGAACCAGGTTTCTGTCACAGCACAGACATCGATGTTCTCCATTTTGAGAAGGGCCTCGAGTGCGTGCATCTTGAGATTGAGACTTCTGGCATTGAGCAGCATTACCCTTAGTTTTTTTCCTTTTTGGTGTTCTAGGGTGGTAGGTTTAGAATTTGAGCCTTGCCTAAAAAGGCACTATGGGGTGGCAAGAGCCTTTGCCAATATCCGAAGCCCAGGGTGACAGGTGCAAGCCGTCCCTTGAAGCAGCGTGGCTTGTCCAGCATGTCATCCCAGGCAGACAGACATTGGATCCCCTTTGAATGACACCAGAATTTAAGCCAATTATTAAAGCTGATCATCTTATCACTGTATTGTGGCATCATTCTAGGTGAAGGTAGGATACTGCTCAAGGTCAGGGTCATACCTGCCTGGGCTACATAATCAGAGAGCTCCTCGACGTCCCTTTTCATGTAGTCCAAGGAGGTACGTCTCAGGTCATTGACACCAGCGTGGACAATGACTGAGTCATACTTGTACCTGCTGTTGAGAGACCTGAGTGCTTGCGTTATGTGGCGGATTCTAGCGCCCGACAGGCAGCTTACTGTGACCTTCTCCTTACTCAGTCTGGTGAGTGGGACGCCAGTGTGTCTGACTATGGAATCACCAATGACAAGTGTGTCTGGCATTTTGTTTGGCCTTAAGGGCTGTGACTGTTTGACACTCTGACTGTGTGGTCTATGTGTTGCATGTGTTGGGTCGTGAGGTGGTAGTTGTTTGGGTGTCTGCTTTGGTGGCCTCTGCTGTTTTGGTAAATTTTTGATCAGAGCCTCCGAGTATGTCTTTGTGTGAGTATGTGTATGATTTGAAGTTGTGATGGTACCATGTGTGACTGGGTATGTATTGTGTGTGGTTGCCTTCTCCTCCTGTCTGGTCTTGCCAGTCCTATGTTGAGAGAGCTCAGCCTCCAGTTTGGCCGTATAGTTGCATCTCTCGCATGTATTTGTGTTTTGTGGGAGAAGGAGAGGATTGTCTGTGTACATGAGGCAATTGTAACATTGCCTCAATATTCCCAGGTTAACCAGTTGAGCTGGAGAGGACACTAGCAAGTGATCCCTCGACATACTAGAAGTAGTAGATAAAGAACTTTCAAAGGACTCCGGGGGAAGTGGGTTTTAGGCTGGTGGGGTACTATCTATAATAAGAGTGCTTTATCAAGGTGCAAGTACTGTAGGGGTAAGTGCTAGGCTTTACAGATAGAGAATAGTCTACTTGGGAATCAAGTAGAGATGAACTTTTCAGTTATAGGATATGCTGGTTAGATCAGCAGTACAGTTTAGCGTGTTTTATAGCAGGGGGCTGAAGGGAGCTAGGAATTGGCCCAAAACGACCAATGGACTACTAGTTTCTGGCTGAAACTTCACCAAATCGGACAAAAGGCGCTCAGTGCTTCCCACTCCCACTGGTAAGCAAAGAAACTTCCCTCCTTCCTAATAAGGCAATGGATCAGTAACAGGAACTAAAACAAAGCCCAGGGATCAGCAACTCTGAAACTGGACTACTCTAGTTCAGTAAAGTGGGAAAACAAGAGATTTTTTTGTTTTATTACAGAGATAAGGAAAAACAGACAGTAAATGCTATAAATGCTGTAAATCGGCTAGCACTTTAGTGTGTAGCCTACAGAAACAATTTGCAACAATTAGTAACTTAAAGTGCAATAAACAGTGTAAAATGCAGAAATCACTTAAAGTAGCAGTAAAACAGGCGAAATGCAGTCGCTAGCTTAATAACAGTGGGAAAGCCACAAAAATACTTATATCTGGTAGAAAGTCACTCTTTCAGCTCTCTGCTGCTTGGATCACTCTGCAGGCCACCACGAGGATCTGTGCAGAGTTGGTACAAGCTGGAAAACACGTGTTTAGCGTGTTTTATAGCAGGGGCTGAAAGGAGCTAGAATTGGCCCAAAATGACCAATAGACTACTAGTTTCTGGCTGAAACTTCACCAATTCGGACAAAAAGGCTGCTCAGTGCTTCCCACTCCCACTGGTAAGCAAAGAAACTTCCCTCCTTCCTAATAAGGCAATGGATCAGTAACAGGAACTAAAAACAAAGCCCAGGGATCAGCAACTCTGAAACTGGACTACTCTAGTTCAGTAAGGTGGGAAAACAAGAGATTTTTTTTTTTTTTTTTTTTTTTTTTACAGAGACAAGGAAACAAAACAGACAGTAAATGCTATAAATGCTTTTAAGTGGCTAGCACACTTGAGTGTGTTAGCCTACAGGTAAAATTAAGCAACAATTAACTTTTTAAGAGTGCAAAACAGTTAATCAACACAAAAACAGTTTAAATAGAATGCAGAGCTGTATAAACAGGCTAAGATGCAGTCGCTAAGCAGTAAACATTCAAAAAGCCAGAAAAAAATACTTAAATCAGTTATAGCAAAATACAGTTATAACAAATGCTCTGAAATATACTGTATATTTCCAATATGTTTGAGAAGGACAGTCAGAACACAAGAAGGTTCAGGCGAAAAAGAAAAAAAAGTTTTGTTTTACTTTTGAAAAGGTAAAAGGAGGAACAGAAGGCCTTATCAAATGTTCTCTCTGTATTAAGAAGAATGAGCTAATGACACTAGACTGGGAGGTGTGTCACAGTAGGGGCGGGCAACTGCAAAGCCACCAAGTATAAGAGCAAGACACCAACAGGGAGGGAGGGGGACAAAATAGCCTAAGACAACAAGCTATGAAAGTTTTTAAACAGATAAAGATTTCTGAAGATTCTGAATAGACAAAGTGCTTTATATATATTAAATTATAAAAACAGTAATCTGTTAAAATAATCAAAAGATACTTATATTTTGTAGCTCAGTTGCGGTCAAACAACTTCTCCAGCCTGCACCAAAGACCAGAACAACAACTTTTTTTTTTTTTTTTTTTTTTTTACAAGAACACAAAAGAATCAGCCCCCACTAGCCAAGAGATAATTACACAGAGTAAATGTTTCAGTTTATACAATAGCCTAAGACAACAAGCTATGAAAGTTTTTAAACAGATAAAGATTTCTGAAGATTCTGAATAGACAAAGTGCTTTATATATATTAAATTATAAAAACAGTAATCTGTTAAAATAATCAAAAGATACTTATATTTTGTAGCTCAGTTGCGGTCAAACAACTTCTCCAGCCTGCACCAATGTCAGACTATTTTATCTGTGTGAATTAATATACTGTGACAAAAGATACTGAAAGAGAAGAGGTTAATCTCAGTCCAGCTAATTGTGAAAACCAGTTTGAAATTAAATTATCTGGTAGGCTATAAAGAGTATATCTTTCAGTTCTGATTGCAGCCAGAGACAAAATGTCTGTGAAAACAAGGACTAGGAATCCTAGTTGTATCATCCATAGCAGTGAACTAATTGCTACCCTGAAAGAATGGAAGTGCTGAAATGGTTTTATGGCTTCCAGATGATAGAACACATCTTAGCAAAGCTCTATGTGTATGAGAACACACTTGCGAGATTCTGGTTCAGTTTCTAGTAATGGAGGTAGGTTGGGAAGTCATATGATCAGATGTGTGCGATGTCATTCTCTAATCCAGGACTGAAATGGTGTTTTAATCCTAGATGAGACTGAAGTCTCAGGGCAGTCTGTCTTTTTGGAACCTGACATAGAATGATCTCTCATCCATATCATCTTGCCTTGCTTTAATAAGCAACCAGGGAATCATACTTATTTAGCTCAGTCAGGAAAATATAGTGAGATTAATTAAGTACTCTTTTTCTGTAGCTATGTGAGTCTATCCATCTGTATTATTTTTAATATTTACGGTGATTGAAACTCTTGTGTTTATTGCAAATATATATTTAGTATTTTCATGTTTTTTTATTATTTATTATTAATATATTTAAACTTTTCATTTTGGCTGGTCCTTTACAGAATATTTTAACCTTTGAGACTACTTGTATTTATTTGGTGACAATGTGGTCACTTCTGAAATCTTTACTGCATTGATCAACATTACCATTTGTATTAGCAGGTAAAAAACAGTGTACATAGAAATAAAATACAATAAAATAAAACTGAATTAACCATGTCACAGTAAAAAATCCCTCCTTTTGAGAGCAGGAACTAGTGAAATGTATTCGTTTAAAGCTGGTGGAGTACCAGCATCTAAATTCAGCTGCCACATCAATTCTTTGTACTCAAGAGAAGTCTCCCAGTCCCTGCCCTTTTCTAGAAGGCATGCTTTTTTCCAACACTTGAACTTGGCTTGCTTGCAAGTTGAAGTGTGTTTGTATAAATCATTTGTTTCTTTTTGCTCATTAATCTCATATGAATATTCATATATCTGTTGTTTCAGCTTTCTCTCTGTCTTCCCAATGTAGTATGATGGACATTATATATAATAAGCTACGTATACTACTCCTGTTGTATTACAGTTGTAGTATCCAACCCTACCAATGTTCTTACATTGTCTGGTGAACTGTCGGCCTTTAATGGACCCATCGAGTGTCACTGAGTGGGTTGTTGTGTTTCTTAGTGTTTTATTGGTGCTCAGTTCTCTCTTTTCTGGTTGTAAGTAAACATAAAGTAAATGTTCAAGTGACATACTATGCCATCCTTGCACATGTTTAGGTTTTAGTATATGGTATAACACATTCTGTAACACAGCACACTTACATGTTTAGGTTTTATTGTACGAGATAAAATACATTCTGTAACGTACCACTCTTGCACACTTGAGTTGTATAATATGAGGTGCAACACATCATGTAATGTACCACCCCTGCATGTTTAAGTTACATACTATGAGGTACAACATATTATGTAACTCACCACCTTTGCATGTTTTTGTTTTATAAATATTATAATATGATATATAACACATTCTGTAGCACACCACCCTTGTGTGTTAAGTTGTACAGTACAAGATATAAGACATTCTGTATTCAAGTACCCACGCACATTTATGTCATAATAGTATGCGGTATGACATCCGGTAACACAAGACTCTTTCATGTTAGGTTGTATACTACAAGGTATTGCACATTCTGCAACACACGACCCATGCATGTTTAGGTTATACAGCAAGAGGTACAAAAAGTACAGTTTTGTACCTACCATAAATGTAGATGTTCGAAGATCCACATTGCTGCAGTCATAACCTGTGGGTAGTCCGCTGTCCTCGGTCGGCCCGAATACCAAAGTATTAGGCTGGCGTCGGTCATGGGCGCTCAGATCTGACATCAGTGCGTCATGGTATTAAAGCGCATGACCGACGTCATATCCTCAGTCTTTTCTTGCCCCAGATGTCAGAAGGCCCTAAAAAGAAAGGCCACAGACAAAAATAGAAAAACCTCCAAAACCCATGTACAAACAACATCTACAACCCAAACCATACAACCACTCCAAACTACAGAGGGAAGGGAGGGAATTGGACTGCAGCAATGTGGATCTTCGAACATCTACATTTATGGTAGGTACAAAACTGTACTATGTTCTTCATCTCACATTGCTGCAGTCATAACCTGTGGGTAGAATCCCAAAGCAAGTGTAAGGGGAGGTTGGCAAAATCATAAAGCATTGGGAGCTGCTAATATGCCCTGTAAGACTGCAGTGGCAAACCCAGCCCTAGATTTGGAATAAAGAGGGAGATGGTAATGTTTAGAAAAAGTGTGCACTGAACTCCAAGTAGCTGCTTCCAAAATATCTTTAGTAGCTACACCCCTTAGAAAAGCAGTAGAAGTGGCAGTAGCCCTAGTGGAATGAGGTCTGATTCCAGCCGGAATCTCCTTACCATGATGAGAAAAACAAAAAGCAATACAATGGCCAATCCACTTAGAAATAGTTTGTTTTGAAACAGGTTTCCCCTGAGAGCCCAAAGCAAAAGAAACAAATAACTGTTGAGACTGTCTGAACCCTTTAGTCCTGCTCAAATAATAACGCAACTGCCTGTGAATATCCAAAGTGTGCAAAATTTTCTCCCCTTTATTTTGGGGTTCAGCATAAAAAGTAGGCAAATGAATAGATTGGTTCAAGGCCACATTTGAAACCACTTTAGGCATAAAAGTAGGGTTAGTACGCAGAGATACCCTATCCTTATGAAAAATCAGGAAGGGTTCAACTGCCATTAGAGCCTGTAATTCAGATACCCTTCTAGCAGACGTAATGGACAACAAAAAAGCAGTCTTCCAAGACAAAACTTTAACTCAGACGTAGCTGCAGGTTCAAAAGGAGGTAAAGTAAGTTTTTCCAACACAAAATTGAGATCCCAGGAAGGAGTAGGAGCTCTACGCGGGGGTCTTATGTTCTTTGCCCCTCTAAGGAATTGCTTAAACAAAGGATGAGAGAATAATGGTGGGTCACAGTCATAGTGAGCAGAAATGGCTGCAGCATGAACTTTTACAGAGGAGAAAGACAAACCCTTGTCTAATAATTCTGTAAGATATTGAAGAGAAACACTCAAATCAGGCCTGGAAACATCAAAGCTCTTTGCTTTGCTCCAAATAAAAAATCTCCTCCATTTATCAGCATAAACATTCCTTGTACTAGGCCTTCTGGCCTCCAAAATAACATTCAAAACTTGTTGAGGAAGCTGCGCCCCTCCAGGTTCTAGAACAGAATATGCCAGGCTGTTAGATGCAGGGACTGAATCCTGACATTGAGGAAATGATTGCCTGCCCGAGACAAAAGGTGTGGAATTGAAGGCAAAGGCCAAGGAGGCTCCCATACTAAACTCCTCAGCAGAGAGTACCAGTGCTGTCGAGGCCAATCCGGAGCTATTAGAATCATGGAGGGCTTGTCTTGTCTGACCTTCAAGAGCACCTTGGGAAGGAGAGGCAGAGGAGGAAAGGCATAAACGTGAAGATTGCTCCAACTGAATGATAGAGCATCCACTTTCCAAGCTGTTGGATGAAACATCTTTGTGCAAAACTTTGGCAACTGGAAATTTAGTGGAGAAGCGAACAGATCTATGTCTGGAGTCCCCCATATCACTGTCAACTGTCGAAATACATGAGGATCCAACTTCCACTCGTGGGGATCCACCATCTGTCTGCTCAATACATCTGCTAAGGAGTTCTGTGCTCCTGGCAGAAACCTTGCCTGAAGAGTGAGGTGCAAACTGAGAGCAGTCTCCCACAAAATCATAGCTTGCCTGCAAAGAGGGTACGAATGTGTTCCCCCCTGCTTGTTGATGTACCACATGACAGTTGTGTTGTCTGTTTGAATCAACACTTGTCCTGGGTGAAGTAGATCCTTGAAAGCCATCAATGCAAATTGGACTGCTAACATCTCCTTCAAGTTGATATGTAAATGTTGAAGTCTGGCATGCCACGTGTCTTGAACCCATTTTCCATTGAGGTGTGCTCCCCAAGCCTTGTCCGAGGCATCTGTTGTTAAGATCTGACTCGCCTCTGGTCGGGTCACAGAGAGTCCCTTGTTTAGGTGACATTCCTGGGCCCACCACAAAAATTCCTTTTGAATGCAAGGTATTATCTGAATGACAGTGTCCAGATCGTGGCAGTGTTGTGTCCATACATTTTTGAGATACCATTGTAACTTCCTCATATGCAGTTTGGCATTGGGAAGCACCAGAATACAAGATGCCATGAACCCCAAGGCTTGAAGGACTGTCCTTGCAGTCAGCCTGGACCATAGAGACAATTGTTGGAAGTAAAGTGTAAGGTTCCTTTGCTTGTCCAGGGTCAAAAAAGCCATCTGGGAAGCTGTATTCAGTCTCACACCCAGAAAGCACATTTCCTGAGAGGGTACTAGACTGGACTTTGTTCCATTCACAGAATACCCTAGGCACCTTAACACTGCCATAACATAGTGTAGATGGTGTAGTAGCTTGTTTTTGTCTTGAGCAAGAATCAGGCAATCATCCAAATAAGGATAAATGTGTATTCCTCTTAACCTTAAGAAGGCTATCACCGGAGCCAGAACCTTTGTGAACACCCTGGGCGCAGTAGACAAGCCAAAGGGCAATGCAGAGAACTGATAATGTAAAGTCCCCGCCCGAAAACGCAGGAATCTCCTGCAACTGGGCCGGATAGGAACATGAAGATAAGCCTCTTTGAGATCCAGAGTTACCATCCAGTGATCTTTGCCCAAAAGAAGCAGAAGTTGTTGCAACGTCAACATTTTGAATTTTGGAATGTCCAGGTATGTGTTGAGAATAGATAAATCCAAAATTGGCCTCCAAGTGTCTCCTTTCTTTGGTACAAGAAACAGGCGAGAATAAAATCCTAGGCCTACGTCTGACAGAGGGACCTGCTGTATAGCCCCCGTTTGAAGAAGTAAAGAAATCTGTTTGTGAGCCTCTACCCTTTGCTGAGGAGGAACGTCTGGCATGCCTTTGAAAGGAGGCAATGTGTGGAAATAAAACTTGTAGCCTCGGTCTATAATGTCCAACACCCATTTGTCCTGGGTGACTAAAAGCCAGTTTTGCTTGAAGAGTGCCAACTTTCCTCCCAGAGGAGCTGCCAGACAGGAAGGATCTGGCAGCTGAAGATGCAGGTCATTGGGCCTGTTTACGAAAGGACTGGCCCCTGCCCTCACCTGTAGATTGTGCAGGGGAACTCCACGTTCTAGGCCTGAAAGAACCCTGAGCTCTGCCCCTACCACGTCTAGATCTGCCCCTAGACTGTAAATCAGAAGAAGGGCAAGCCCATCCCTTAGTAGGCCAATTCCTGCTAAACTTAGGGGGCTGCACCTGCAAAAAATCTTTAACAGTCTGCATAGACTTAGCTTTGTCTTCCATTTTCTTTAAGACAGACTCCACAGGAGAACCAAACAAAACTTCAGACTGCAAAGGAGCATCCAAAATTCTAGCTTTAACATGCTCTGACAAGTTCTGATCCTTAAGCCAGGCGTGCCTGCGAATAACTGATCCAGTGGCAGCCACCCTGGAAGAAGCCTGTAAAGCATCGAAACCACACTGCAAAGAATGCTTACCCACCTGATCAGAGGCATGAACCAAATCCTGTAATTCCTTACACTCTATGCCCTCTGCCAAAGCATCTACCTTAGATTTTAACTGAGTAAGGAGAAAATTCTGGTACTTCAACATATGAAACTGGCAATTCAAAGCCCTCATTGCTAGAGTGGAAGAGGTATACACTTTTTTTCCCCACCTATCCAAAGCTCTAGAGTCCTTATCCATAGGAACTGGATTCTTTACAACAGAAGCCCTGACACCCTTAGGTCCCTGGCTAATAGTTTCTAGGTCAGCCCTTGGGCTCTTATACAGATATTTATGAGCCTCTGGCACTCTGTAATACCTATCTGGTTTAACTGGCGCAGGAGGCAAAGAGTCTGGATTAAGAGAAGCCTCCGAGAAAACATCCTGAACAACATCCAAAACAGGAGGTATAGCCAAGGGCCGATGTTGTGGCAAAAACAAAAATTCCCTAAGCCTCTTTCAGGAATCTGAGAAATCCTGACCTTCCCATTTAAAATGCTCCCTCATAGAATGCAGGGTTTCTGAAAAAGAAAAATCCTCTGGAGGAGAAGCAGAAGGACTGGAATCCTCTGCGTCTGAATCAGAATAAGGAGGAAAATCCTGAATGCCCTCAGCCGAAGACTTTGAGTAATCAGAAGCCTGTTCCAAACTTTCCACCTCTGGCTCCACCCTAGGCCTCTTATCTGGAGGGGGCATAGAACCCCTGATTAAGGAAATCAAATCTTCTGCCATTTTAAGCATGTGTTTTTTAGGCACAGAACCTGCAGAACTAGGACTGACACCTGAGGAAGGCAAACCAGGCCTGACCTTGAAAGGTACCTTAGAGACAGAAGGAGAAGGCCTAACCACCTTAGGCAAAGAAGGGAGTACAGCAACCTGAGAGGCCCCCTCAGCCTGACCTGAATCCTGAGTGGCCACATCCTGCAAAATTAACGGCTCCCCCTGAGACTCGGCTGAAACCTCGGCTGGATCCACAGATTCCACCGTAGTTTCTAAAGAACCGGCGTCCGGAACGGACGACTCATCCTGTTTGGACCTTAACGATTTTTCTTTGCGCTTCTTAGCGGTAGCAGGCGTCGGAGGATCCGACGGCATATTGTAATTACACCACTTACCGAAGACAAGCCTAGCGCAATCTAACCTACGTTTAATGGTGCGCTTATTAAACCTAGCACAAAAGCGACACCCGACTACGTCGTGCTCAGGCCCCAAACAAGGAATACAGAGAGAGTGGTAATCCCTATGCGGTATCTGTTTCCCACAAGAAATACAATTATTCACTTTTTCTGACATCCGGAATTAACCGAGGCAAGAAAAAACAAAAATATTCCCCAACGGGGTACTTAGCCCAACTTGGTTTCGGTCTGAAATTCAGAATACGAAAATTTCAGAACGCCAAACGGCACTTGCAAATGCTGCTTCTGCTTCGGACCATGCGGCAAAAAAGACTGAGGATATGACGTCGGTCATGCGCTTTAATACCATGACGCACTGACGTCAGATCTGAGGGCCCATGACTGACGCCAGCCTAATACTTTGGTATTCGGGCCGACCGAGGACAGCGGACTACCCACAGGTTATGACTGCAGCAATGTGAGATGAAGAACATCAATCTGTAACACACCACCCTTGTATGTTCAGGTTGTACAGTATGAGGTACAAGACATTCTGTAACACACCACTCTTGCTTGCTTAACTTACATAGCATAAAGTAAACCATATTCTGTAACAAAGTATCCTTACATGTTTAGGTTTTATAGTATGCGGTATAAATCATGCTATAAACACAGTACCTTTGTATATTCAGGTTATACAGTATGAGGTATGACATATTCTGTAACACACCACCCTTGTGTATTTTGCTTTTATATGATGGGTATTACATACACAACACTTTTTACATACGTGTATGACAGACAACATGGGCAATAACTTCATGTGTTTACAAAAAATAGAGAAAGTCATTTAAAAATAAATGTAATAGTTAATAACTAGATGGTAGGGACCAACCCACCTGCCCTTGAATCCTTTTACACCTTCCATCATCCCTACTCCATCACTAAAGAGACATGTCACATTCCAAGTTCAGCACACCACCACTCATACTAATGCCACACTCTTTCTACATCTGTTTTCAGATTAAGAGGAGATCACGAAGGATGAAGCATTACAATTATGGAGCTGTAAATGGAGTGCAGATTAGCTATATACCTGTAGCCAAGTGGGACGGTGTGGCTAGGTAAGAAGGAAATAAAGATGAGTTATGAGTGGGTTGTGTCAGAGATAAACCCTACTTAAAGGATCTACAGTGTCTGCATCTGTAAACATAACCTCACTGTGTGTGTGTGTGTGTGTGTGTGTGTGTGTGTGTGTGTATACGAGTGGTTGAGTCAATGTGGTCACATACAAGAATGGTCAGCATGCAACTCAGGCAAACTTCTTCCTAGTCAGGAAGAAGCACCGGGGTCAAATTAGAGACTGCAAAGTCATCCTTACTAAAATGGCTGGACCCCAGCATAAACCAATTAATCAGCTGCAGGCAGTGGTCAGAGAAGGCTCTACTGTCAACAGAGACTAAGCTGAAGACCTGGAAGTTGACAGGAGAGAAAGCACAGGAGCTCAAGGAAACATTCCATGTTCTAGCACCACAGACAGAAGATGAACCAGCTGGGGTAAAGAAGAATGTCAAATTCTCAAAACAGTATGTATAATAATGACTGTCTACATATGCAGCCAAACTAGGTATGGAAATAAGGTACACATGGAAATCTGGGGAAAACTGTAGAAGTGAAGATGCAAAAACCAAACGGCTGGAGGTACACTGAGGTGCCCAAAACACACAACAGCAGCAAAAGTAAATTAAGGCACCAAAGTTACACACTGGAAATCAGTCACTGTACTTTATTGCAGAAGACAAACGGTAAGCGCTTTCACAACTTAATGTTGCTTCATCAGACCACATCACTACAACTGATGATTGGTTAAATACTTGGACAATTAGTATGACATCACAATTTAAAGAGATATTACTCCACTAACATAAGAACATATATCAATATCCATAAGAAAAATGCATAAAATATAAAGAAAGGTGTGTATTTACACACAATAATATTTAAAAACAATAATATTTAAAAACAATAATATTTTAAAAATATTAATATTTAAAAAAGGGGGGGGTCTCATCCCTGATAGTTATTAATATATATATATATATATATATATATATATATATATATATATACATATGCACACACATATAACCATAATAGTACAATGAAAAAAATATATATATATAAAAAAACTCATGTTTTAGTGTTTAAGGCGCCTGGCTTAAGGTAAGGAACTAATGAGGTGCAGCCATTCAAACCAGGATATCTATCTGCTTGTAATTTAGTGATCCATTGTTGTTCTAATTCTTCAGTGTGGTTTTCTACGTCACCACCTCTGTTTGTCCTTACTATTTGTTGTAAGATTAAAAATTTAAAACACTGGCTACTGTCTGTATTCAGGACATGATTAGCTAGAGCATTTGATTGCAGAAGTCAGTCCATGAAGTTGTGAAAAGAAAGGAGTGCTGGCAAAAAGTGTGAAACAGAAAAGGCAGACCAAGTCTAAGAGAGAATACGTGATGGCTGATGGAGATGCTAAGACAGCAGTCACAAAAGCAAAGAACAAAGCATCACAGAAACTATACCATCTGCTTGAATGTGACTCAACATGTGGCACAAAGAAGCTCCATCAGGCTGCAAGACAGTGACAGAATAAGGAAGATTGCATTTGTCTACTTAGTCCATCCAACAGCTTTGTTGAGTCCTCCATACAGACCAAACCAAAGTAAAAACAAAAAAACAAAAACTCTATTTACCCATTTTGCAGAAAACTCACTAACTCACTCCTTCATTTGTTTTTTTAATCAGCTGCAACCATTTAAATGAATGAATGCTGTTACTGATGCTAAACTGCAGATACAAAATGAATGCTGGCAAACTCCTCCTCCAATTGCTTCCCATCAAACAGCTTACACCCAGTGCAGCCATCCCCTTTGCCCCACCCCACTATGGGTTTCGATGGAAGAAGTACTTTAAAGAGCTCTGAAGGAAGAAAACCTCATAGAAGATGTATTGTTGCATTCAGAACCTATGACAAAAGAGGAAGATTTCACTCCAGAAAATGCGCAGAGTGCATTAAAGAAAATTAAGAGGAAAATTGTGAGATCAGAAAAAGTCACAGCAGATATGATCAATATTTAATTATTTATTTTATTTTCATGCGTTAACTAGGACAGCATGACTGAGTCATTGGCTCATTTTTTTCAACGAAGGCCAAGGGAGGAAAACTCCAAAAATACAATGTTCAACAATTGAATAAAGCACATATTATACATACACATAAATTATATTACATATATGACTGCACAAAAGCACCTTGTAACATCTAGCGTAGTAGATCTTAAAGCTATCAACAGCACTAACTCTAAAAGATATAAAATGAAGGTAACAGTTTATCAGATAGAGGTACAGAGAGGAGAGATAATTAGAGGATTAAAATGCTAGTACATTGAGATGGAAATCCTAGTACTAGACAGGGAGGTGGTAGGAACAAGGAGCTGGTAGAATGAATG